>NC_090266.1:1214752762-1215074428 GCF_040414725.1 Anabrus simplex
AAATTTGGTGGCGGCAAATTGAAAAATTCTACGTGCTCTTGTTTAGTAAACAAACTCACGCGCTTTTTGTCAGCTGTCATCCGCCATCTTACATCGCAAACCTCAGTGCTACACTCTTTAGGTACATACCTTTGAAATATGGTGGCGGATAATTAAAAAAAAAAATTCTACAGCAGCCATCTCTCGACGCTAATTGTACAAGATGGTGGCTATACATGACTCTTTAAAGGTGCTTATGCAAGATGGCCGCTATACATAGGTTCTTATGAGACTCCGTTGGGATGCTTGCGCAAGATGGCGGTTATACAAGGCTCCTTATGAGACTCCCTAGGGATGCTTGCGCAAGATGGCGGTTGCTCTTATGAGGCGGCTTAAGGGTCCTTGCACAAGATGACTAGAGACGCCCTAAGGAAGCTTGCGCAAGATGGCGGACCCAAGATGGCGGCTATACACGACTCCTTAGGGGACGCCTTAAGGGTACTTGCGCAAGATGGCTGCTGCTCTTATGAAGAAAGCTAACTTAGAGGCTAACGTGTCATGCTAGTTCGATTCATTTAATTTGGGGCTTAAATGCAAAATGTTAAATATCTAGAAAACGGTGCATCGTAGAGCAAAACGGACAACAAAATTTCTGCCCAATATCTCGGTTCGCAGTACGAGGAACATGATAGCATAAGAAAAACATAGTCTAATGATGAGATCAACGGTTCGGTTCCTACTTAGGCCCTTTGGCATTCGCTCTGCGTTAGTTTGTATTGAAGCAAGTCTTCGTAACATGATCAGGTCTAGCTATGGTAGAGAGTATAACGTGCCGTGCAGGTTCGATTCATTAAATTTGGGGCTTAAATACAAAATGTGAAATATCTCGAAAACGGTGCATCGTAGAGCAAAAGGGATAAAAATTTTCTACCTGATACCAAGGTTTGCAGTATCAGGAACATGATAGCATAAGAAAAACATAGTCTAATGATGAGATCGACGGTTCGATCCCTACTTAGGCCCTTTGGCATTGGCAGCTATCTAATTCTACAAGATGGCGGCTATACATAGCTTCTTATGAGGCAGCTTAAGAGCGCTTGCACAAGATGGCTGCTGCTCTCATGACACGCCCTAGGGGTGCTTGCGCAAGGTAGCAGCGACAAGACGGCGACTAAACACTGCTCCTTATGATACGGCCTAGAGGTACTCACACAAAATGGTGGCTGCTCTGGTGAAGAAAGGTACTTTGCATCGTGCAGGTATCTTTACAGCACTAAACCTCATACCTTTGAAATGTGGTGGCGGGTAATTTGAAAAATTCTACTTGCGTTTTCGTAACAGCAGCTATCTTTAAACAATAGCGGATATACATAAGCTGTTAAGGCCTCCTCTTATGTCAAGGCATAGCTCTATCGAACAAGTTTAAACCTGCATCGGGATAGTTAGGGTAAGCACGTGCTGCAGTGATGACGTCATTATGCATGTTTAGACTTGCAAATCACTAAAGAAACATAACAAGACTAGAATCGAACACTGCACTCTATGCCGTTAACTTTATCATGTGATCGGAACATTGATTGAAGTGTTTAGAACACTAAATAAGTGAACAAGGCTAAAATAGTACACTGTACTCGATACAACATGTGTTTAGAACATGTCAGGGGATACCTTTGTTCTATGAAGATTAGATTACCGCATATTCCTTGCAGGGCTAATAGGCTAAAGGGCTAATTGGCAAAAGGGCTAATGGGCTAAAGGGCTAATGGGCTAAAGGGCTAAAGGGCTAGGGTGCCTCTCCTCTCTTTATCCGGGCTTGAGACCGGCTCTACTACTAGAGGCTGAGTCACACCCTAAGGTAGGGAGAATGTTGGTAAATAATCTATTCGAATATAGCTACTCGATCGACTATATACTACAGATGGATGACTTAGGTGAGGGTAAGCGCTTACTTAAAAATACCTACACGACGTAATTCATGCTCTATTTCAAAAATATCTTCTTTGTACTGTGTGTAACTAGCATCATGATAGGCTCTTAGCAGTTGTAAACGTTTTACCAGTACGTTGGGGTCTTTACAGTAGCTTATATCTACATAGGGTAACAGAGGCTCGTTGTGAACTTTGAGTCTATATGCAGACAGTTGATGTGTAGGGACTTGTTTTGATGTAATACGTGCTTCAGCAGTAGCGTTTCTAGGTAAAAACTTAACTTGTTTCGATAGCGATGAAGCGTTGAAATTTCCTTCTTCTTTACCTTGCATCTCTTCTTGAGATGTTTGCACTGCGACAGAACGTGTAGTAGGCTTAGGAAATGAAGTAAAATCATCAACTGTAATGGCAATGAAGCATTAAGATTTTCTTCTTCTTCTTCTACTTTCCCTTTACTACTGTTTTGATCAACATCATTACCCTTATTATCATAATCATGATCTTGCCTCTCTTTTTCTTGAAGTTTGTGCTTAGTAACAGAACTTGCAGCAGGCCTAGACAACAAGGGAGAATTAAAAATCTCTCGCAGAGGTGTACTTTTTAAACATAAATCAGTGTTCGCTGGAATATGGTTGAGCTCTTTGTATTTTGTTCCCGATGAAGCTACATTACACACGGCTTCATGACGTTGAGCGTTGTATGCGTTCTTTAACTCTCTTCTACAATGTTTGCATTGAAAAATTCTCCTACATGATATCTCATGACGTCTCCTGTGATAGCTTCGGGAAAATGCTTTTCCACACTCTTCGCAAATATACCTAGAAATAGCTTTTTCCATGACGGACTTTTATCTTCTGCTAACAGAATCTTCTTTGAATCTACTTGACATTTGTTACTCTCTACTTCGATGATGCGAACAGCTTAGCGATTAACAGTAAACTAACACAAAAGCGTATAACCAAGGTAGCAACAGTAAGGTTTAAGCCCATCAAGATGGCAAGAGTGAGGTTAGCGACGTTCTGTTGTTGGATTTTAAATTCCGCGCTATAACATGCATAAGGTGGCAGCCTTGAGGTTTACCGCCGTAAAGATGGCAGCAGTGAGGTTAGCGACGCTCTATTGTCCTTCAATGTGAGGTTAGGATCCGTCAAGATGACAGCTGTGAAAAAAGCACGTGGCTTGGTTTACTAAACAAGAGCACGTGGCAGTGACGTCACGGTCACGTAGTATGCTGCTTCAGCATGCAAAGTTCAATGTCTACACCTACGTAGTTAACACTCTGCTATGTTCACAAGATTTTTACACATCACTATTCTTTATGCTTTAAGTTCGTGCACATACGTTATGTTAAGATAGCAGCACAAGTACAAGCGATGGTCGCACGCTCGCGTAGAGGTTGTTTAGTACGATAGTTGATGTATGCATTATTATAAGGTGGTATGTACACGCTTTTAAACCTTGCTATTCTTACTGCTACTATGTTCGCAAGATTTTCAAACATCGCTATTCTTTTTGCTTTAAGTTCGTTCGCATAGGTCATGCTAAAGTAGCAGCGCAAACACGTGTGAACGTTGTACATTCTAGCGGGATGTGTTAATACGATAGTTGATGCATGCAAAATCGATAGGTGTTGTGTACACACTTTGAAACTTAACCATTCTTCGTGCTTTAAATCCGTGCACAGAGGTTATGCTACGATAGCAGCACACTCTAGCGGGAGAAGTTTTGTACTCTAGTTGATGCATGTATAATCGATAGGCAAGGCGTACATGCTTTTAAAACATTGCTATTCTTACTGCTGCTGCTATGTTCACAATATTTTTATACATCAGTATTCTTTATGCTTTAAGTTCATGTGTATAAGTTATACTAAGTTAGCAGCATACTTATAAGGTTGTCGCACACTCTAGTGGAAGAAGTTTAATACGAAAGTCAATGCATGCAAAATCGATAGGTGATGTGTACACTTTTTGAACTTGCGTATTCTTTGTGCTATAACTTCGTGCACATAGGTTATGTTAAGATTGCAGCACACACAAGCGATGATCGCACGCTGTTGTGGAAGAAGTTTAGTACGAGTGTCGATGCATGCAAAATCGATAGGTAATGTGTACACGCTTTGAAACATGGCTATTCTTTGTACTTTAAGGTCATGGGTATAGGTTATGCTAAGATAGCAGCACGATCTAGCGGAAGAAGTTTAGTACGAGGGTCGATACATGTAAAATCGGTAGGTGATGTGTACACGCTTTGAAACATGGCTATTCTTTGTACTGTAACTTCATACGTATAGGTTATGCTAAGATAGCAGCACGATCTAGCGGAAGAAGATTAGTACGAGGGTCGATGCATGTAAAATCTATAGATGATGTGTACACGCTATGAAACATGGCTATTCACACTGCTGCTCTTTTCCCAAGATTTTTAAACAAAGCTAATCCTAATGCTGCTCTTAACGACGTAGAGTTAAGGATTGATTACGTGACCGTGACGTCACTGCCACGTGCTCTTGTTTAGTAAACCAAGCCACGTGCTTTTTTCACAGCTGTCTTCTTGACGGATCCTAACCTCACATTGAAGGACAATAGAGCGTCGCTAACCTCACTGCTGCCATCTTTACGGCGGTAAACCTCAAGGCTGCCACCTTATGCATGTTATAGCGCGGAATTTAAAATCCAACAACAGAACGTCGCTAACCTCACTCTTGCCATCTTGATGGGCTTAAACCTTACTGTTGCTACCTTGGTTATACGCTTTTGTGTTAGTTTACTGTTAATCGCTAAGCTGTTCGCATCATCGAAGTAGAGAGTAACAAATGTCAAGTAGATTCAAAGAAGATTCTGTTAGCAGAAGATAAAAGTCCGTCTGGAAAAACCTATTTCTAGGTATATTTGCTAAGAGTGTGGAAAAGCATTTTCTAGAAGCTATCACAGGAGACGTCATGAGATATCATGTAGGAGAATTTTTCAATGCAAACATTGTAGAAGAGAGTTAAAGAACGCATACAACGCTCAACGTCATGAAGCCGCGTGTAATTTAGCTTCATCGGCAACAAAATACAAAGAGCTCAACCATATTCCAGCGAACACTGATTTATGTTTAAAAAGTACACCTCTGCGAGAGATTTTTAATTCTCCCTTGTTGTCTAGGCCTGCTGCAAGTTCTGTTACTAAGCACAAACTTCAAGAAAAGAGAGGCAAGATCATGATTATGATAATAAGGATAATGATGTTGTTCAAAACAGTAGTAAAGGGAAAGTAGAAGAAGAAGAAGAAAATCTTAATGTTTCATTGCCATTACAGTTGATGATTTTACTTCACTTCCTAAGCCTACTACACGTTCTGTCGCAGTGCAAACATCTCAAGAAGAGATGCAAGGTAAAGAAGAAGGAAATTTCAACGCTTCATCGCTATCGAAACAAGTTAAGTTTGTGCCTAGAAACGCTACTGCTGAAGCACGTATTACATCAAAACAAGTCCCTACACATCAACTGTCTGCATATAGACTCAAAGTTCACAACGAGCCTCTGTTACCCTATGTAGATATAAGCTACTGTAAAGACCCCAACGTACTGGTAAAACGTTTACAACTGCTAAGAGCCTATCATGATGCTAGTTACACACAGTACAAAGAAGATATTTTTGAAATAGAGCATGAATTACGTCGTGTAGGTATTATTAAGTAAGCGCTTACCCTCACCTAAGTCATCCATCTGTAGTATATAGTCGATCGAGTAGCTATATTCGTATAGATTATTTCACCAACATTCTCCCTTCCTTAGGGTGTGACTCAGCCTCTAGTAGTAGAGCCGGTCTCAAGCCCGGATAAAGAGAGGAGAGGCACCCTAGCCCTTTAGCCCTTTAGCCCATTAGCCCTTTATCCCTTTAGCCCTTTTGCCCATTAGCCCATTAGCCCTTTTGCCAATTAGCCTATTAGCCCTGGAAGGAATATGCGGTAATCTAATCTTCATAGAACAAAGGTATCCCCTGACATGTTCTAAACTCATGTTGTATCGAGTACAGTGTTCTATTTTAGTCCTGTTCACTTATTTAGTGTTCTAAACACTTCAATCAATGTTCCGATCACATGATAAAGTTAACGGCATAGAGTGCAGTGTTCGATTCTAGTCTTGTTATGTTTCTTTAGTGATTTGCAAGTCTAAACATGCATAATGACGTCATCACTGTGCACGTGCTTACTCTAGCTATGCCGATGCAGGTTTAAACTTGTTCGATAGAGCTATGCCTTGACAAAAGAGGAGGCCTTAACAGCTTATGTATAGCCGCTATTGTTTAAAGATAGCTGCTGTTAAGAAAAAGCACGTAGAAATTTTCAAATTACCCACCACCACATTTCAAAGGTATGAGGTTTAGTGCTGTAAAGATACCTGCACGATGCAAAGCTACCTTTCTTCATCAGAGCCGCCGCCATCTTTTGTGAGCACCTCTAGCCCGTATCATAAGGAGCTGTGTATAGTCGCCGTCTTGTCGCTGCTACCTTGCGCAAGCACCCCAAGGGAGTGTCATAAGAGCAGCAGCCATCTTGTGCAAGCGCTCTTAAGCTGCCTCATAAGAAGCTATGTATAGCCGCCATCTTGTAGAATTAGATAGCTGCCAATGCCAAAGGGCCTAAGTAGGGATCGAACCGTCGATCTCATCATTAGACTATGTTTTTCTTATGCCATCATGTTTCTGATACTGCAAAGCTTGGTATCAGGTGGAAAACTTTTATCCCTTTTGCTCTACGATGCACCGTTTTCGAGATATTTAACATTTTGCATTTAAGCCCCAAATTAAATGAATCGAACTAGCATGACACGTTAGCCTCTAAGTTAGCTTTCTTCATAAGAGCAGCAGGCATCTTGCGCAAGCACCCTTAAGGCGTCTCATAAGGAGTCGTGTATAGCCGCCATCTTGGGTCCGCCATCTTGCGCAAGCATCCTTAGGTCGTCTCTAGTCATCTTTTGCAAGGACCCTTAAGCCGCCTCATAAGAGCAACCGCCATCTTGCGCAAGCATCCATAGGGGGTCTCATAAGGAGCCTTGTATAACCGCCATCTTGCGCAAGCATCCCAACGGAGTCTCATATGAACCTATGTATAGAGGCCATCTTGCATAAGCACCTTTAAGGACTCATGTATAGCCACCATCTTGTGCAATTAGCGTCGAGAGATGGCTGCTGTAGAATTTTTCTTATTAAATTATCCGCCACCACATTTCAAAGGTATGTACGTAAAGAGTGTAGCACTGAGGTTTGCGATGTAAGATGGCGGATGACAGCTGACAAGAAGCGCGTGAGTTTGTTTACTTAACAAGAGCACGTGGAATTTTTCAATTTGCCGCCACCACATTTCAAAAGTATCTAGCTAAAGGTGGCTTCACGGTGCTCTCTTGATTAAAGATGGCGGATGACAGCTAACAGAACTTTTCAAATTGCCCGCTGCTACATGTCATAAAGAGGGCAGCACGGTGTTCTGTGGATTAAAGGTGGCGGATGACAGCTGACGAAATTGCCCGCATGATAGCAGCACAGTGCTCTATTGATTAAAGATGGAGGATGACAGCTGTCAAAAAAGCACGTGACTTTGTTTCCAAACAAGAGCACATTGAATTTTGCAAATTGCCCCCACCACATTTCAAAGGTATCTAGCTAAAGAGTGCAGCACTGAGGTTTGTGATGCAAGATGGCGGATGACAACTGTCAGAAAAAAGCACGTGAGTTTGTTTCCAAACAAGAGTACGTGGAATTTGCCACCGCCACAAAGAGGGCAGTACGGTGCTCTCTTGATTAAAGATGGCTGCTGTCACGTGGAATTGCCTGCCACCACATTTCAAAGGTATCTAGCTAAAGAGGGCAGCACGGTGCTCTCTGGATTAAAGATGGCTGCTGTCAAAAAGCATTTTTCAAATTATCCGCCACCACATTTCAAAGGTAAGTAGCTAAAGAGGGCACCACTGTGCTCTATGGATTAAAGATGGTGGATGACAGCTGTCAAAAAAGCACGTGGATTTGTTTACCGATTCAAATCTCGCGCTAGTAAGGTTAAGTTGGTAGCACTAAAGTTTAGGCCCGTTAAGATGGCAGCACTGCGGTTGACAGGTGACGAATTTGCAGCTACTGCGATAAAGAGGGCAGCACGGTGCTCTGTGGTTTAAAAAAGACGGATGACAGCTGTCAAAAGCACGTGGATTTGTTTACAAATTCATATCTCGCGCTAGTGAGGTTAAGTAGGTAGCACTGACGTTTAGGCCCGTCAAGATGGCTGCACCGAGGTTTGCGATACGTTGTTGTCTGTCAAAAAGCACGTGGCTGTCAAAAAACAACGTGGCTTTGTTTACCGATTGAAATCTCGGGCTAGTAAGGTTAAGTTGGTACCACTGAGGTTTAGGCCCGTCAAGATGGCAGTACTGAGGTTAGCGATGCGTTGTTGTCTGTCAAAAAGCACGTGGCTGTCAAAAAACACGTGGCTTTGTTTACCAATTCAAATCTTGCGCTAGTTAGGTTAAGTTGGTACCACTGAGCTTTAGGCCCGTCAAGATGCAGCAGTGAGGTTAGCGATGCGTTCTTGTCGATGACAGCTGTCACAAAGCACGTGGCTTTGTTTACAAATTCAAATCTCGCGCCAAAATGCAAATTTCCCGCCAAAATTCAAATTTCCCGCGGGGGGCGGAGGCCTCTCCCGAGAGCCGGAGGCGGAGGCGACCGCCGAACCATCCAATTATACTACTAAACACTGTTCAGAAAAAAACAAAATCTTCTCAACATACTTACTGAGCTGCTGTTCTAAGACGATAACATACTTACGAATCTGCTGAACACGTTCTTTCTTGGCAAACTTACCCTTCTTCTTCGAGTTTTAAGAAGATGGAGAGGGAGGGGGAGATGGTAATACATTATCTAAAATAAAAGAAAATGCCAAATATACGTTATTTATTTACATCTCATATCTACAAGTTTTATTTTGAATCATTTTACCGTTGTGATGTTTGCGTACTTCTCCTTTCTCGATGCAATTCCTGTATGTACATGCTTCATCTTACAATTTTTGTATGTACAAGTTTAAACAAAAATTATTCGCTGTACTACGCTCTCAGCGTACCTCTCCCTTCTTACTATCTTTATACAATATGTACAGTAAATTGTGATGTAAGACAGCTTAGCGCATATATTACAAAGTACACACCTCTAGCATAATAATTAAACACACACACATCTGCTTTATGCTAAGTATTACCTATCAATACTGCTATGCCTCCAGAATAGAGTGTTGGTAGAATTTGGAATGACAAACCGTTTGCAATCATCATTATTAAGGGCTACCATACTAATTAAATGGGTGTACAACTGATGCTTCTTGTTTCTAATAACAGCCATTTGCTTATGTAATATACGTGGATTACTATTAACACAATTTTTTATAATTTTCTAAACTTACTTATTTCTGAACTACATTCTTTTCCATTCCTTTCAAAATCTTTATTTGTAGTTGATTTAAGAGAATTATGCAATATGATCTGAATTTAGTAACTACAAATGAATCGATCATATTTCCAGAACATTCGTCTTTCATTTTACCTAGAACTTTTTTGTTTACTGGTGGTAGATTATAATGATTATTTTCAGGATATTTACTAGTATCAAATCTACCTAAGTCTGGTTTTATACCATTGTAATAGTCATCCGTTTTGATTTGGTGAATTAACGAATCAGTATCTGTGTAGAGCAATTGCGCATTATGAGCGTGCTTGTTCAACATATAATCGTAATGGAATTCATACATCAGTGTTTTAGCTAATTCAAGTACAGCAAAGCCACCGTAGGTAGGTTTGTCGTACTTAACCTTAACACGATTCATCTGTATAATAAATATTCATGTATGATAGTACAGCTATGGAAATTCGGTTTACTTATTAAATGGTTAGCACCATACCTTTGCTTAGTATTTTCACAGTTTGTAATCAATTTTACATTAACGCGTTTGTCAACACTTTCCATAGTCTTACCAAACACACTGTTATTCATGAGCTTGTAGAAATCTTTCTCAAACTCGTTAACTGCATTTGTTCTTAAATTATTGTTGAGATCGATATATGGGTTTAGCCACGGTGACTGATTAAATACTAGTACGCGATGAATTTTGGTTAACTTTAAACCGTGCTGCAAACACTGTTTTAAATTCCGATAATGAATGACATACTTAAATTTCTCACAGAAAGGAGCATTTAGCATCTTTATTGTTGATGTGATATACAGAGACTTCACATTTTCAGAGCAGAACGGTAAGTTATTATGAGAAGTGTGTAACTCTGTAGGATACTGTAAGTCAGCTTCAAGGAAATAGCCTTTATTAGTTTCATCGTCTAGGGTGTACGGCCGTAAATCGTCAATTTCACACTGCGTTAGCCAGCGGAAACTATTTAATGGTAGATGCTGACTCATTGCCCACACATACTAATTGTTAGCATCGAGATAAACAATATACTGAGATTCCTGACTAGAGTCAAAACTCTGCATGTACTTATTATTTGCCTTAGAATACCGCCCACTACACTGACTTAGACCACCTCGAATAGACAATTTTATAGAGTGCACCAAATTCACTTGCGTGTACTTTAACATGGCATCCCAAATTAAACCAGGGGCTGTAAAATACTGACATGATCAAGGCTGTAGGTTTTCTTGCAAACGCAGCGAAAATTTTCGAAAACATCAGCTAACAAAAGTACGTCCGTCTTTAAATATAAGTCAGAGTATTCGCCTAGTCTTTGAATGTGGAACTGCTCCCAGATTCTTTGTGCATGTAAGTAGTCATCATCACTAATATAAGCTGAATTCAGCGAGCTGTAAAATGACTGTTTTGATGGTAAGGCGCGTTCTTCGGGGTGTTCTAAGCAGTCAAGATATTCATAACAGAAGATACCCTTACGCCGAATTAAATTAAACTGCTCTTCTTCAGGAAAAACACGTCGAATTTCTGCAAATTGTTCTGGCTGCAAATTACTCGAAAGTTTATCAAGCGGAACGAGTCAAGAAATCTCAATTTTATAGTATGCTCCTCATCTACTTTTACGCACTTTGTAAATGCAATATACCGCTCTTTGCTCTGAGGGATTATATCTATTTTTCATCTGAAGCTCCAAATTGTGAAACAATAACATGTGAGTCGTAACCAGAGAAGTTATGAAATACAGGAATAAATTTTGGAACTCTGTAATGAAGATTACAGCTATTATGAGCAGGGCAACTGTACAAGCTAGCTAATTGTCATCATCGAAAACTTTGGGGTCATTTTGAGAAAATTCGCCATCACAAATACATTTTGTAGCACGTTCATGTTCTTGTAACTGAATTTCGGTGAGTGGTTTCATAGGAATGTTAGTATTTAGAATACTGCTAAGACGCACTGCATCACTTTCAAGTCTTTCTAAAAATACTTTAGCAGCATCAAGTCCTCGATACAGCTCTAACTTGTTAAGCGTACTATCATAACTACACTTGATATAATACGCGAAGCTATATGAGACATGCATGTGTGCAGTATTTGTAAAAGAGTCGTCCGCATTAGGAGCGCATGTGCTGAATGATTTGAGGATGGCTTCAAAATCTGCGTAAATAACAAAAGGCACCCACAGCTGCTTGTTATAATTCGTAAATTTTTAAAAAATTCATGCCTGTAGTAGGTATCTCTGTATACATGATTGCAGTCATTCTTAGAATGGTTTGTTAACTGATTTTCAATTCTAAAATTACTGCAAGCATCCGTCGTATAGCCACTGTTTTACCATTACTTTTTGACAGCTGACTACTAACAAGTCTACTCAAATTTTTAATCCAACAAAAGTGACTATTCTCACTGTTTTCGATATAGAGTAAGTTAACATGAGTACTCTTCTCATTACATGTATAATACAGAGGACTTACTACAGACTTTTTGTCTACACCATACACATTAATCCTAATATTATTTAGTTGTTGAAAGCGCTTGATGTCCTTTAACTGCATAGGAAATTCTATACCATCTAAATTTAGTTTGTTGAATAGTAGGGATACGATGATGTTCATTTGGCTACGTCTGATTTCGCTGGATTTAAAGCCGACAAAACAGCCCATGCAAAACACGCCTCGTCATTGTTTTGAACGTTCACAACAGCTTCTTTTCGCTGAATCCATGTCGACAGCTCGATGTATGAAGATCCTCGCAAAGGATTGTACTTATTGATGTTAACTTCTAGATACAAAATTTCAACTAAAGCCCACCCTGATTCATTTTCTTGAAATTCCTCGCTCTTCGTTGAAATAATGTTCGAGATATCCCTAAATACATCACTAAAATTAGTTGACTCACTTACTAAAAAATTCTTCGTATTAAATGATTTAATTTCAGTTATTTCACATTCATCTGTGCCCTTAATATACAACGCAAAAAGTTCCAAATTAACTTAAAATAAATTATGATCAGACAAAGTTTTGTCTAGAAGCTGCTGCACATATTTAAAAAGTTTTTGGTGCTTTGAAACTTCTGACTAGTACGAATTCTGCAACTAAAAATCGTACTTTTAAATGCAGTATTAATTTCTTCGGTGTTTGTATTACTAGCACTTCTACAGGCATTGTTTTTATGCGCATTACTTCGTAAGTGACACTGAAAATGTGAAGATGGTACATTAGTGTTACAGTGTTCGCAATGTATAGTTTGAAGTTCTTCATTTTTTGTTGTTTTTTTGTTACTAGAGCTTTCTACATCTATATCAGTATTTACACGCTTTTTTCGCACTACCTGAGGGTTATAGTCGCAAGTAGATACCTGATGTACTTCTACTAAGTGAGCCTGGTATTGCTCCTCATTAGCGAAATACACCCCAAAAACTTCACATAAAGCGGATGTTGTGCTAGGGTGTTTTGTTTTTATATGACGAGCAAGGCTATCTCGTCTTGCGAACGTTACCTTACACTGTTCGCAGGGAAAATAGTGTCTTCTCTTTCTTAGAATAAAGTGTTTAGGTAAACAGCGTATGCAACAGGTTCTGAAAAGAGAACAACCATTTATCAATAGACATTAGACAAAAGTTGCGATGTTCGAAAGAAACCAAGTTTCAACATATAGAGGTCAGACATCGTCGCTAGTTTGGAGTTACAAAATTAAATGTAAACGTAACGGAGACACACATCGTTGTACAGTTCGGAAGTAACCAAATTTTTGCCTATAGAGGTTAGATATTATCGTAAATTTAAAGTTAGACAAAGCAAACAGAGAGATGAATGTTCCATACCTAAAACAGTAGAAACACTTTTGCAGATAACGTTTGATGAGGGTGTTGCTACCGTTATTAAAAATATGGTAACTCGATGTCCTTCTCTCTAGTCGCAATGTTAAAAACTAGAAAAAACGGAAATTCAATTAATAACGGTTATATACAGTAACCAGCATGAAGTTTGAAGATAACAACCATTTATTAATAGAGATTAGACGAAAGTTGCGATGATTAGAAGAAACCAAGTTACAGCCTATAGAGGTCAGACATTGTCGCTAGTTTAAAAATTACTACTAAAGATTAAATGTAAAAGTAATTGATACACACATAGTTGTAAAGTTCGGGAGAAACCAAGTTTTTACCTATAGAGGTTAGATATTATCGTAAATTTAAAGTTAGAAGAAGCAGAGAGATAAATGTTCCATACCTAACAAAGTAGAAGCACTCTTGCAGACAACGTGCGATGAGGGTGTTGCTGCCGTTGTTAAAAATATGGTAACTCAATGTCCTTCCCTCGAGTCGCAATGTTAACAACTGGATGAAACGAAAATTCAATTAATTACGGTCATATACAGTAACCAGCATGAGGTTTGGAGAGAACTACTACTTATCAATAGAGATTAGACAAAAGTTGCAATGTTCGGAGGAAACCAAGTTTCAACCTGAAGGGTCAGACATTATTACAAGTTTGAAGTTACAAGATTAACCTCTTCCTTGTCTATGCCTTCTAATCCTCCCATCCTACTACGAGCAGGTGAGGCTGCCTGGGAAGGGGTACTGGCCCTACTCTCCAGTTGTATCATACGACCAAATAAACAACTAATTATCAATAGAGATATTACTGCCTCAGAGTAGCACATAGTAATGAAAGGAAAGAGCATGCCTAGCACTAACCAACAGTTTAGGCTTAAGTTAAAGGCTGCAAACTTAAGAATGGTTACTGGAATAATGTTAACAGCAGACGGTGATTTTCTAAAAACAAAGCAAAAAGAAATCGTAAAAGTAATAATAATAATAATAATAATAATAATAATAATAATAATAATAATAATAATAATAATAATAATAATAATAATAATCAAGGAATTAATCTTTCCTTTTGTTTTACTATTAGACGGTGGACGATAATAAGCTTGAATCAAAGTACAGGAATTGTATATGCACACACTTTACACACATCCGGAGAACTGCAAACTGGCGTGCATTTCACACAGACTACATCTGGTCGACTGGTACTTGTTACTAGGAGGCTATGCAATCAGCATACGTCTGCACTACAGTTGTGACAAAGGTTTATGCACTGACTTTCTAAGCAGTCGGGAGAAAACACACAGGCCTTTAAAGTAAGCAGTAGACTAATGCCCTTCTTCCTTCCCGTGTTAGTATCCCCCAAAATAGTTGTTAACAAGAAGCGACTCTAAGTGATCATCAACGCGCCGTAAAGAAAGGGGGTATCGTCTACGGTATCCCCTACCGGATCGAAACTGCTAGAGACGCCGGGGTGTCGGAATTTAGTCCCTCAAGAGTTCTACCAAGCACCTTCAGACTAAGCTACAGGATCGAACCTGGAGACGCCGAGGTGCCGGAATTTAGTCCCTCAAGTGTTCTTTGTAAATCTATCGAGCACATTTAGACTGAGCTACAGGATCGAACCTGCTATGTTAACAACACGAGACGCCAAAGTGTCGGAATTTAGTCCCTCAAGAGTTCTGCCAGTAAATCTACCGACATAAGGATGAACCACCGGACAGAGCTAGGATCGAACTTGCTGTTTTCGGAGACACCGAGGTCGGAATTTAGTCCCTCAAATGTTCTATAGAGCACCTTCAAATGCCACCAAACTAAGCCAGGATCGAACCTGGAGACGCCGAGGTGCCGGAATTTAGTCCTTCAAAATTTCTTCTGAGCCACTTCAGACCGAGCTATGATTAAACCTAGAGACGCCGAGGTGCTAGAATTTTGTCCCTCAGAAGTTCTATTAAGCACCTCCAGACTGAGCCAGATCGAACCCGTAGACGCCGAAATGCCGGAATTTAGTCCCTCAGAATTTACTCCGAGCACTTTCAGACTAAGCCAGGATCGAACCCGGAGACGCCAAGGTGCAAGACTTTAGTTCCTCAAGAGTTCTACCGACACGACGTATTTTAGCATAACCAGACTAAGCCAAAATCGAACCTGTTATGTTATAATGCTAGCGCTTCTAAGCTACTCACCCCGACCCGGCAAGAGAGAGCAGGGCGAAACTCTCTGATGCGCTACATTCCAGCAGTGTCCCTGCGCTGGCAGCTTGTGTGTTTGCTTCAAGCTCACACTAATACAACGTTTTAGTAAAACACATCCCCGAAATTTTTCTTGCTCGGGAGGGACTTACACATCTCTAACCGGGTGCCGGAACTCTAAGGTCTGCACAAGTCCTCTTTCGAAACCCGGTGCTGGTACATAGGCTACCTACTCGCAAGGCATAACGCCCGAACTACACCGTTAATGCTAGGGAGCGGCTAGCTGCTTCCCCGCTCGTAGTCCTAAGAATACGTTTTACGACCGGATGCCCTTCTTAACGCAAGGATTGGTAACTTTAAATCATAGTATCTAGTGTTATACATCAAGAACAATTGCTTTACGGCCGGTTCCCCTTCCTAACGCCAAAGGACAGGGATTTTAATTCGCAAGAATCTGTTTTACGGCCGGTTGCCCTTCCTGACATAACAGGACCGGGATTTATTTTTGCTAATTCATTTCCGTCTTGCTTGCTTTAACTCCGAGTTGTTGCACAAGAGCATGTCAGATGCAACTTGTGCTGAGCAGCATTCGCCTAAGGCTGCATGCTTTAACTCGAATCCTGAACAGATCCGTTGGATAGGGACCGTCAACATAGAAGATAGCGCCTAACAAATTGCCTGCTAGCACTTAAGATAGCAGCACTGAGGTTAGCGATGCGTTGTTGTTGCGGTTTTGTGCTGTTAAGATGGCAGCACTGAGGTTAGCGATGCAAGATGGCGGATGGCAGCTGTCAAAAAAGCATGTGGCTGTCGTAAAAGCACGTGGCTTTGTTTTCAAATTCAAATCTCGCGCTAAGATTCAAATTTCCCGCCCTTTGCCGTAAGGATGGCAGCACTGAGGTTTAGCTCCGCCACGATAGCAACACTGAGGTTAGCGATGCGTTGTTGTTTAAAGATGGCGGATGACAGCTGTCAGAAATCTCCTGGCTTTGGTTACAAATCAAAATCTCAAATTTCCCTCAAAAATTCAAACTTCCTGTGGCAGGAGGAGGCCTCTGCGGAGGGCCGGTGGTGGTGGCCGCCGCCGAACTCTCCAGTTATGCTACACAGGTGAGGCTACTGGTCCTCCTAGACAGTTGTATCCCCAGCCAAAGTCTCACGTTCAAGGACACTTCCCTTAAAGCAGTAGAGGTAGAATCTCAATCGTGGAGGTTAAACTGATTAAGAAAGGAATAACCGTTCCTTTTTACAAATTGTAATTTTTATTTGTAATTTACTTCATGACATTTTAATCGTTACATACTCGTAACATCGCAGTGAAATAGAAATGTGAGAAAATAAATTATTATGAAGATAGCTCTCTCAGTCCTAATACAGCAGGCACTTTCTGACCTCTCCACAGGCATCAAATTGTTCTTAAAGCTAAACACAGGTATTCCTTCAATTTCCCCTTAAAATGATTAACCCAAATAGGAAAAATGGGAAAAGATCATTCCGCATGTTCCAGGATATCAACCTAAACAGGCACACGTAAAGAAGTAATAATTTTTCTTGCAATATTTTGTATTATTCCAGCCCGGTGCAAGCAACTCAATGTTAAAAAATCGTAGGGATATGAGCTTAGAATTTTAGGTAAATAAAGTATGAGGATATGTTCTTCATCTATTCCTAAAAATTACAATCCCTTACTTAATCAACGTTTTGCGGCCGCTTAGCTTAGCAGTTTGCCTTTTTCTACCACTATGAGCGATAATGTGAGTCAATGCAGAGATTCACTTCAGCCCTTATTCGATGTGGACATTTAGAAAAAATCACGAAACATCTGAGGGTATTGAAACAAGTGGCTGGAGGTGTTAGAACTATCCGAGCCTCACAATTCGAAACGTTTGCGGGCCCTTTAACATTCGGCACAATTGAGGAAATTGCTTAATTTTGACGTTTTTCATGGTGTGGGGACCCGTACTTTATGTGCTAAGAAATGTCTTCAACATTCAAATATCAGGCTAGCGTTTCGTAATGTAGTGATTACTTGTTGAGAAAGTGTAAGTGAGTCAGTTAGCCCAGTGCTCTTCTCTTCACTGTTTTCATGCTACATTTAGCAAAAATCTACGGATGTTTATATTCGATCTGCGGAATTTTTCGAAGTTGCCTACGGATTTTTACAAGAAAGGGGTTGGCAACACTGTCGGAGAATGCTGATCTCTATCAAGCATCCCTCAACTTGTCATCAGTTGACAGCCGTGGGTTATCGTCCTTAAAATGATCTGAAAGCATATTGAATGGCACCCAGATCCGTGCTGGCGTAAAGCTCGTGACGGTGACAAGCTTGATCCTCACAGCTGTTAGACTCTTGGGGAACCATTATATTAACGGAACAGTGCATTGCTCTTTCAATATGAACTGTTCTATAAACAATATTTTCTGCATAATTACAAATCAAGGAAAGTGTTTTACTAATGAATGAAATAATTATTTCTTTCGATGGCCTCGTGAAATATAAACGGAAATAAGTGCCGGTAGTAGAGCTTCTTTAACAGCCAAACGATCCAAACCCCATCGCACAACAGCCTCGAAGAACCAGGGCCTAATAAGCGGCCGCTGCTCAGCCCGAAGGCCTGCAGATCATGAGGTGTCGTGTGGTCAGCACGACGAATCTTCTCGGTCGTTATTCTTTGCTCCCTAGACCGGGGTCCGCAGCTCACGTTCAGATAGCTCCTCAATTGTAATCACGTAGGCTGAGTAGACCCGCAGGTCCGGGTAAAAATCCCCAACATGAACAGGGAATTGAACCCGGGTTCTCCGGGTAACAGACAGGCACGCTACCCCTACACCACGGGTCCTTTTTTTTGCAGGCACCCTGGAAGGTGATTGAACGACCTCTCCTGAGCTCAGGCAGAATTCATTAAACTCCCATTCCCCTTTTAACATGAAAAAAGAAGTAACATTAAACCGCATCAATTTAGACATTACCAGAGACGTAACATAAAATAAAGATTAAAACATTGTAAAACCTACCCCATTGAGCACATTGTGACTGTAGAAGTTTTAACTGCACTGTACAGAAATGTAACGTCTGTCTGCCCCTAGCCGGGCTGAGTGGCTCAGACGGTTAAGGCGCTGGCCTTCTAACCCCAACTTGGCAGGTTCGATCCTGGCTCAGTCCGGTGGTATTTGAAGGTGCTCAAATACGACAGCCCCGTGTCGGTAGATTTACTGGCACGTAAAAGAACTCCTGCGGGACTAAATTCCGGCACCTCGGCGTCTCCGAAGACCTTAAAAAGTAGTTAGTGGGACGTAAAGCAAATAACATTATTATTGTCTGCCCCTAATTCGCGATCTGTAATACAGAGTCGGGTATGAGGTGCTATGAAATTGTCTAGCATGTTTTCACGGTCGAAGCCCATCTTGCGCCAACTTGCGTTAAGGAGCTATCGCAGATGAAATAATAATAATAATAATAATAATAATAATAATAAGGTGTGGCTCGGGTCGACGATGTATAGGCGACCTGCGCGTCTGCGATGATGGGGCCCTACCTAGATGAGTGCAATGAAAGGTTAAATCCCCGACTCCGCAGGGTATCGATTCCGGGACTCAGCGGACCAAAGGCCAGTATGCCAAACATTTAGAAGTGGAGCCGGGCTGAGGTGAAACGAAACTGGGTAAGGAGATGGAAGGAATTGGCACTTGAACGGAAGTGAAAATGGAAAACCACGGAAATCCATTCTCTGGACAGCGAGCGAGTTGGCAGTGTGGTTAGGATCTCACGGGTTTTAACTTGCATTCTGGAGATGGTGGGTTTGATCCCCACCGTCGGCAGCCTTGATGATGGTTTTCCGTCGTTTCCTATTTTCACTCCAGGCAAAGACTGCGGCTGTACCTTACGTAAGACCACGGCTGTTGCCGTAAACTATCCATGTTTTAGTGCTACGTTACAGCCGATGCACTCGTCTCCCCAGTGCAGAACTTGGCTCAATAACCACATTTCACTGTTGTGCCAGATGGCGTGGTTCATGCGCTCTAATACGCCAGCCTCTTGTCGTTAGATTTATTAATACTTAGAAGAACTCCTGTGGGAATAAACTCCGGCAACTCAGTGCCTCTTATTATTATTATTTTACCGAGTGAATTGGCCGCGTGATTACGAGCAGGCAGGGGTGAGCTCACATTTCGGAGATACTGGGTTCGAACTCGGCAGCCCTGAAGATACATTTCTGTGATTTCCGATTTTCACATCAGGCAAGTAAGGCCACAGCCGCTTCCTTCCCATTCTTAGGCCTTTCCTACCGCATCGTCGTCGTAAGACCTGTCTGTGACGGTTCAACATGAAACAAGTTGTAAAATATATATTATTACGTGATAGTGGCACAAGGGAAGGAAAAACAGTACAGCGTGTCGTCGTGCATGTTATTTCGAACTGAGGTCTATTCTTAGCCACGATGACGAAGTTTCAAAATAATGTTGTTGCCTAATATTGATAACGTTACGAAAACGTTCGGTCTACTACAGTGAAACCCCTCTAAGTTGGACACTTACGGTTCGTTAAAAGTATGTCCAATGAAGAATAATTTACCAAGGGAGTTGTTCAATAAATTTCCAATGTCATTGAAATAATTTAAGAAAAGGCTACGAAAACAACAGATAGGGAATCTGCCGCCTGGGCGACTGCCCTAAATGCAGATCAGCATTGATTGTACAGTATTTCCAAGGTACACTGACAGTGAGCTAGTGCGGTACACTGAACTTCATGCCTACTAAAGCTTCCAAACTGTACTACAGTAATGTCTTATGTTTTATTTTACGTATCGTACTGTACAGTTTTTTTTTTACTTTTAATCGTTCTATTTGTGATTCAATTTTCCCAAGTAATCCAATTACAGTTTCAATCATTTCTGGTTTATTGTACAGAAATGCATAACGTTCCAACTCATTAACACAGTGCGCTTTTTGATGAGTAGGTGGCTCCTGGAGACTGCAGAGGAAATCACTTTTTATAACAATCCATCAACTGTTCCAGGAATATCATCGTGGACTTCCAACACTTTATCTAAATCACAAAAAACACAAACATCTCACAAATCACTGCGAAGGATTTTAAGGAAGTATCTCAATTCCTCAATTCACATATTTGACAATTGTTTCTTTAGACATGTTCACCAAAGAACCATGGATCCAGAAAATAGCATCGAAGACCGTCATACTCCGTGTAAATTAGAGGAAGTGTCCCTGTCTTAACATTATTGACAGGCAGCACTGTGCTTGCACTAAACCATCACAATGCAGCAAAACAAAATCAAGTTTTGAACCTGTCCAAACTGCCATTTAATGGCAGACCAATGCCACGATTGAGGGGTGTCCAGTGTACAGAGGATTTTAACATATAAATGATTAGGGAATTAAACGGTACATTCCATATATGTCCAGCCAAAAGGGGTGACCACGTATATTTTATCAAACTGCTTTTAATTGTCTTGTACTGAGCTGGAATAACAGAAATCATTCACAGATTCATTTGATGAATATGTTCCATATTTTCGTACGCGGCAAAAGAAGGACAGTAATAAATACCTGCCGGCATCTAGGACAACTTCAGATCGCAGACGTGGCGGTAGCTATGGGAATGTCCTCCCGTCCTAGCTACCTTCCGTCTACATTGTGCTCATTAAAGAAGACATCTTCTTGACCCAGTTCCGGGAATATCGCGACACTATAGTATCCAGTTAGCGTTCAGACATTCATACAGCCTCTCGACCATTCTGAAGGCAGTAGAAAAAGAGAAGGGGCAGCGTCAGAATAAACAACAACGCCCGCTTCAAACATTTCCACATTCGTTAAAAGCATCGTGATTTTGTATTTATATTGTAAAATGGAATTCAGAAGTTTGGAAAGCAATATAACACTTTTATTCATTGGGATTATTAAAAACGAGGATATTGATGTCAATTTTGTTTTTTAATGAAGCTATACAGACGACCTCGTGATGTCGGGGTAGCGTGCTTGCCTCCAACCCAGAAGTCCGCGGCTGGATTCCCGGCCAGAACACGGATTTTGGTTTTTCCTGATTCCGACGGCTGGTTCAATGTCTACTCAGCCTACGTCTTTACAATTGGGCCGGGCTGACCGGGTCAGACGGTTGAGGCACTGGCCGTTTGACCCCAACTTGGTAGGTTCGACCCTGGTTCAGTCCGGTGGTATTCTAAGTGGACAAATAATCCTGTGTCGTGTCGGTAGATTTACTGGCACGTAAAAGAACTTCTGCGGGAATAAAATATGGCATCTCTGCGCCTTCGGAAACCGTAAAAGTAATTAGTGGGACATAAGGCGAATGGTATTACTATTTTTATTATTATTATTATTATTATTATTATTATTATTATTATTATTATTATTATTATTATTATTAGAACTGAGGAGCTATGTGACGGTGAGATAGCGGCCCCGGTCTAGAAAGCCACGAATAACGGCCGAGAGGATCCGTCGTGTTGACCGCATTACACCTCGTAATCTGCAGGCCTTCGGGCTGAGCAGCGGCCACTCCGTAGTCCAAGGTCTTTCGGAGGTGTTGCGCCATACAGGTTGGTTTGGCATTGTGGTTTTTTGCTTTTAAGGGGTCGTGGTGTACCGTACCCAGGGGTGAATACCCGCTAGGACGATGCCTCCATTCCTGTATAAACATCCGACTAACTCAGGGTTGGGCAGAGATGTGGGTTGGTCGTCGATGGGCCAGGCTAAGAGTCGAAGTTCCTCACTTAAATACAAGTAAATGCCAGGAAAATGGAGGTATAACTCGAATGAGAAACAGTAATATAGGGTAGAATGGATTTATTCATAAATATCCCCGAATCATACTAATAAAAAATCAAGTAAATCAAACAATAAAAATGACACTAACATAAACTTAAAATTAAAGAAAGAACTGGACACTAAAAACGTTAATTGATCAAAGAATCAAATGTGAAATGAAGTATGAAGCACAACAATGAATACTTGAACACTTTTAGGAATAAGCTTCTTCTCATAGTCCATTGTTCATGTTATATGATAACGTATGTACGCCTATACTGATACGTATTCATGTCGGATGGAGTACCACACTTTCGGTTATCACATTGATACGGGTTACGAATTTAATTTGAGTCGTCGCAAGATTGAACGTCAAAAGAAAAAATTGATATCAAAAGAAAATTATGATAAAGAAAAATGTACGATAAAAGGAAAATTAAGACGCAATGGGACATGACATGAATTATGAAAAATACTACAATTCCTACGCTATATTTACAATGAACAAAAATAAACAAAGTATCACACTTATTTACATCGGATAAATAGAAAAAGTCTTACATACTACACTGATTCGACGTGAATCGCGGTTCACCAAAAAGGATCTAGTGAGAACTAGATTGACCATCAATATTACTCAGCACTCGGGCTGTTCCCCATTAAACAACAAGACAACATATCCAAATAACATGAAACATCAATAAAACAATATCCTGTAAGAGGAAAACATATAATTATCCTTATAAAACATTTGGAAAGCAATAGGCAATATTGCCTTCTTCTGCTGCATTTGCGCACTCAAAAGTGCGATCATCCGTCATGTATTTCCTGTTGTGCTGTGAGCTAAAAGGAAATGTTGGAACTCAACACTGTACTAAGGCTTGGTTTCTGTCCGCCAAGATTGTATCACGGAAATACCATCTCATTCACGCCGTCTATGAAAACACGGCCAATATATCAGCTTGCAATGCGATATCATCTTTCTTCGGGCTACACGGAAACTCACGTACAATCGTATTCCTTCCTAGCATGCTTCGACAATTTACCCACATCAGACTCATTGGTCTGGAATCAATTCTGATAATTAATATTCTCTCAGAAGACAATAGCAGGCACATTTCCACTGCACATCATTCTTTCACTTATCAGGCATGCAATCGGCCCGCATAATCACTTTTTAATTCCGCATGCATTATAACCTCTTATATATCTTACAATTCTCATCAGCCTTTTTGCATTATCAGACCAGGTTCGTTTCCTGTGCCAGTCATTGCGCAAAATAGTTTCCAACCTAAATTCGAGGATCCTATTATTTCAACGTTGTTATGCAGCTCCTTACGTACAGCTTCTGAAATATCATGCGTCATGCAATTTAACTGTTACTAACACTCTAAATGACCAAACTTTAATTTAATTTACACTCAACGTAGCAAGTGTTTAACTTTGAAGTTGGATGAACTTGTCAATCTAATCCTCCTAGCACTAATATACAAGGAAAAATCGGAATAATACAAAGCTAAATTATCATGCATAAATTAACAACAAATAATCCTAACAACTCCCTCATTATCCCATCTAACTAGTCGTAAATCAAAATAAAAATGTAGAGAACATGCATTTCTCTCTTGTCCGTATATACAACAATACAAAAATGAAATAAACACATGCCGTCAGGCTTACTTTACGTAAAATTAAAATCCCTACACTAAACTGCACTAGTATTTTAACATAACCCATATAACATTCCATAATTAAAGCATGCGCCTTATCTTGGACGACTCTCCGGACACATGGCAGCGGCTCACATCCCTGCTTCGTTAGGTAGTTACCCCATGTTGATCACTGCTTTAACACATAGAAATACTCTTCCTTCAACCATGGCCGATGCCATCTTCTTGCTGAAAGTTATTGAACACTGCAACACAGAAGGCTTTGGATGAATTTCTCTTCACCGCTCAATACTGCACGTGCCGAACAACCCTTTGTTCACTCAGCCAACACACTGACACACAAATACACTTGAAATTTAACACTTTAGTGATACATACACAGTTATTGAGGGCGGTTCACGGTACGGATCGAGAGTTCCTCACGAAACGCAACCGACACGAATATATGAGACAACTGAGCGTCTCTACTTCACTTTTCAAACTGCGGCTAATTATCGCCGTCTATTTGTTGGTAGTGAACTTTGCGCTATAAAATTATCTTCAATTTGACTCTGGATCAGTTAATTTATTCAACTACACGACTGAAAAACACTGTTTATTGGTCTTAAAAACCATATACGGTTACTGTTATATTCACGTGGCAACTTACACTTACAATTCTCGGAGCACACCGAACAACGTTCACATCACGTCAGTATCCGCGATCAGAGTGACGCTCTCCAGAGCTTGAGGTGCTAAGGAAGCGTGGCTAACGCCGTTGTAGTTTTGGGGTTCCCACATGTCCAGACAAACCACCAATCAGAGTGCTTGCCACTCATAATGACACCATAGTAACTATACCACATCAATAAAACACAGTTCAAATACTATCAAATTGCTTCCTATATTTCTTGTATCGTACTCCTGATTATACTGTATTTCACTTGTAGACCTGTGGAAATCCGTCAAATAACAAAATTTATCTCAAGCAACTGTCCATGTTGGTCAACCTGGGATTATGATATCGCGCTATGTAGACTCCATATTTGCCACATCCACGCGTTCTCATTGGCTGAATATTTCTCTTGGTCAGCATCCTTTACACGTGCCGAGATGTCTCAACTCCTAGTGGCGCTAAGCCTTTCTCACGGTCCCGAGGAAATATTGGGCAATATCCAGCGACTAGATGTCTCCATGGACTTCCGGTCTCAGCTATCTTGCGATTCATTACTTTACCATATATAACTGAAATTTATATCACTAAAATTATATGTTATATCAAATAATGATCCGAGTATCTCTTATGGTCCGGCAGGATACGGCTCATTGGTACCCCCTCTTGTTCAAAAATTCATTTAAAGTGTTTATTGTAGGTTTTTTAAATATTGAAGTGTATATAATTACGTTTGAGTAGTAGGATTGGCCACAATCATCCGTAGAGCCCTCAAAATCAATTTAAATGACAAGTTGACACTTGAGGGTACGGTCTGAGTTAACATGATATTCTACTTCCTGTGTTGAAAATAAAGGGAATGTTTTTGTTGTGCTGTGGCTACCCTGTGTCATATAGGCCCACTCCCGCTCATCCGTTCATTGTTTGTTGTCCTCGTGCGAAAACGTGTTGTAAACAAATCTTCAAAGTGCCGAGACATTAATCACATTTTAAGAGTCGGAAAGGTCGAAAAGGAGGTTCTGGTAGAAGAAAAGTCACTTTTATAAGTACAGGTGTAGTGAAAATAGTGTAAATACAAGTGTTAGTGAAGGAAGTGTGAGGCTAGAAGAGTCACCTGTAGGATCATTCTCTTCCATAAATGCTCCTGGTTCATCAAAGAGAAAATATTTTGCAAGCAGTGAATTTAACAGCAATTACACCACACGTAGTGAAAAACTGACCATTGGAAAACAGATTACTGAATTAGTTATGCTTTCTGCCGCTTTGGCTATTTTCGTAAGTTGTAAATATTGTGGAACAGAGAGAAGGCTTAGTTCCTAAATTAGCGTTAGAATGCTTGGAACGTAGCGCCCAGCATGTTTTCCTACATCAAAAATGAATAAGACAGGCCATCAAAACCATGTGAGGTTTGTGTATGATTTGCGCTACATAGGGAAGGGTGAATCAGCAGGTAAGACCTTGTGTGCTCTAAGTAAGTCCAGAAAATGTAATGGCATCATAAATGAATTAGATGTTGCGCACAGATATCTATGATGAGGCTGCCAGTGAAGCATTGGAAGAGAATGAGGGGTCAACAGACCTTACCGTGGAAGTTAACGGTAGCTGGCAAAAGTGAGGGCACTCTAATTTGAATGGTTTAATTTCTACGAAATATGTAAATACCAGCAATGTGGAAATGCTTACGAAATACTGTCAGAGTTGTGAAAACCTTCGGAATAAATCTGAGGCCATAAAAGCCCACCAAACTTGTTATGACTGCAATTTAAAATAGTTAGGTGTCACTGGCGGGATGGAAGCAACAGGTGCTCTAGCTATACCGCAGTATGGGGTACAATATACCAATTATCTAGGTGATGGTGACAGCAAAGTATTCAAGGTGACAGAAAGCAAGCCATATGGTCACAATGAAGTTAGGAAACTTCAGTGCATTGGGCATGTGGCTAAAGAATGGGTATTGCTTTACATAGGTTGTATAATGAGCACAAAGTTAGTAAGCTTGAAGGTAATCGGCCCTATTCAGGAACTGGGAGATTTACAGAAAAGTAAATTGGCAGCATTCTAAATTACTGTGGGATAGCGATAAGAAGGAATACCTACTTCAATATAATCGACGTGGATACACTATGTAACGTTACTAAGGAACTTAAAATCTGTAGGAAATATTTGGAAATTTGCGTCACAATATTGTTTAATTTAGGAAGAAATGTAGTTGATATGCATCGCAACGCTGCCTGTTGGCGTAACTATTTACAAAAGCCTCATCCAGTTGGTGGTACTCTTGGCGCCCACTATCCATAACTGCGACAATATGGCATGTATTCTTTACAGACAAGTGGCGGATAATCTTTGCAGTTTTACCTATCATAAAGTCGGCGTCTGATGAAATTTAGTGTTCCTTCCAAAAAGGATGTAAAAAGAAGGGAATTATGGTCCTGAATAGGGATCGGAATTGGTTTCAGGCTTGAAAAACCCATTTCATCGGCGCTAGCCGCCGAAATTTCATTTTACAAATTTATTTTATTTCGGGAAAATTGTTTTACCTTACGCCCACGTAGTAGTGCAATTTCATTGTGCATTTTCGCTTAATTAAGTATGTATTAATTCCGTAACTTTAACTTCGTACTCTAAAATCCACATTGACAATATTTATATCAACATTTCATGTTTAATTGATTCCTGTGTAGATTTTACCGGCAGGTAAGTGATACCTGCAGTTCATAACTTATGCAATTTGTAATCCTTAATAACTACTGAAACTTAAACCTTTCGCCTGTTAACATCATTCCTAGTAAAATTTAGAAGATATAGTATTATTCTGTTTCCTGGTTAAAGTTTTCCACGAGGTCTATTGAATATCTTTTAAATGTGCGGTTAGGTCTAAAAAAATGATAATAACATATCATCATATTCTTTTCTAATATAAACTAAACCTCAAAATTATTAACTGCCTTAAGCCTAGTTTTCTGTGAGCTCTGTACGCTATGTTTGCCTTGCCTATTATTCTGTTTGTTGCTGGGTTCTGACATTTATTTGATAATGATTTCTTTTTGTCCCTCTCTCTTGTTTTATAAAGAATGACAGATTTCAGATGTTACTGGTTGGAAGAATGATTAACTGATGACTATAAGATTAATTATTCAAACTTGCCATTTCACTTTGGAATACAAAAAGTTCACCCATTTATTCTAGTTCATTCCTTCTTTATTACAATCTGATTGACTGAATTTTTAAGGCTGTGATTTAATATTTGCCTGATCAAAATTCTGATCAAATCAGTCTGTGATAATTTTGGGTTTCTGGATGGTATGTTTTAATCCATTTGGAAGCAATAAGAGATATAATAAAAAATCTTCCGGGCTATTATGCCGTGGTCCACTCCTCTCGTTTCTTCCAGACGTTTCGACTACTGCTTCGGTAGTCATCTTCTGTGGCGTCGTGTAGATACGCTCTCCTGTAACCCGCCAGCGTATCTACACGACGCCACAGAAGATGACTACCGCAGCAGTAGTCGAAACGTCTGGAAGAAACGAGAGGAGTGGACCACGGCATAATAGCCCGGAAGATTTTTATTATATTGACACCGGCAGTGAAAGCCTTCATACTTTAATAATAAGAGATATTTTAAATTATTTTATTGGTTATGTGTAATAAGTATGTCTTTAAGGACCGTAAACATTTGACGTACCTCAAGTTATTATTTTAATCAGCAGCTAATTGCAACATACAGGTTATCTCAGTTTAAGTTTATTATTCTAAATAAAATCTACTTCTAAAATACCCTTTCTTCACTTTGCTTCTTATATGTGATCTGTAATTATGAATAGATTTATTAAATCTATTTAATTTTATTCGTGTGCTATTTTCATAAGCATGAAGAAGAGAGCTGAAACATTTATTTAATATTATTTTATGGCCTTTGATTTGAAATTTTATTGGGGTTTCCACATATAGTTAATGTCTTTGGTTAGTATTATTTGTTTCGTGACAGTAATTGTTTTAGCAGTAGGCGTGGTTGTAATGTATAGATACTGCCACTGCCGTTGCCTTAAATCTTCACGTTATAAGCTCCCTTTGCCCCATGAATTGTGAACTGAGATCATAAGGTAGATTTAAATTATTATTGTAAGGCTAAGGTAACTTTTCTCGTACTCCTGTTTTTCTTCCTGTTTCATGAAATAATGGCCATGAGCACACGCGTGATTCCAGAACCTTACCTGTTAAGAAAACTGAACTCTGTTTTGAATTGTCCATTCGTAAACTGCAATCGACTGGCACTAACCAGGGAGCTATTGCTCTGCTCAAGGATTGTATCCAGGTTCGCCGAAGTGCGTCTGCTCGCTAGACTGACGAGAACCGAAAAGGGACGACGAAATCTTGCCTCTCTCTCTTAAGAACGCCGAGGATGTCCCCGGTCCGGTCACCAGGCAACCAATCAAGCCACAGAAGCTTACCGCTCGCCACCCAGATCGACCAATCGAAACCCATTACCAAGTCGCGATGTTTTCACAATTTTCCAGAACATCACCTAACCCTAATCCCGAACTTTCCATTTTCCAAAATTAGTAAACTAGAACTTGCTCCTAGAAACGACAGGGGCAGACAACCCCTGGTCCCAAAGTTCAAGTCACGATGGAAATGTTCCAAAATATCACCTAACAATTATGATAAGAACTCTTTATAATTTAGTTACATGTGCAAACACAACACATGTTTTATTTTATTCTATATAAAACGGCCCAAATACAACAAATTATTTTTCTCTCTCTACAAAACCTATCACACCCATTATGTAACCTGCAACTGGTTAATCGACACATAATAAAGAAAAAAGAAAAACTTAGATTACACGACATTTTAACAACTTGAGCACAAACCAAAACACGAGATAAACTGCATTAAACGTCATCAAGTGAACATCAGGTGGGGCAATGTCACGAACTAGCGTGAATCAAGTGACGCAAAGTTAGGGGAGGCAAAACCCGTGGAAAATAAAATTAATTTACTAATTACACTGCTTTCAAAACCAAAAGAAAAGGGGAATGCCTCAAAAATCAAACAGGCAGGCCCAGCTGAAAAGCTAAAGCATCGTAGTAATTGAGTGGCGAGTCATGGCGAGTAGGGGTAAACTCCTCTGTGAAGATAAAAATAATCACTAAATGAAATTATGTGTAAATGAAACCAATAATGTTTACCCAAAGGCAGACCACAAAGTGTGCGTCACAGGAAATGGTTCTATATAAAGGAAGTTGCACAGGACGTCGATCTGTATAAAGTGTGCGGCACACAGCGCGGATGTATAAAAAGGGTGGGGCACAGGACGTGGACCTATAAAAGACTGACGGAAACAGAAAAGGGACGACGCAATCTTGCCTCACTTTCTAAGAAGGCCGAGGCTGGCCCCGTTCCGGTCACCAGGTAACAAATCAGGCCACATAAGCTTACTTCTCGCCACCCACATCCACCAATCCAAACCCCTTTCCAAGTAGCGATGTTTTCACAATATTCCAGAAGGTCACCTAACCCTAATCCCGAACTTTCTATCTTCCAAAATTATTAAACTATAACATGCTTCTAGAATCGACAGGGGCAGACACCCCTGTTCCTAAAGTCCACGTCACGACGAAACTGTTCCAGAATATCACTTAGCAATAATGATAAGAACCCTTTACAATTTTTTTACATGTCCAAATACAACACATTTTTTCTTTCTTTACATAACCTATCACAATTTGGATCAGTATAAATTGCGGGGCACAGGACGTTGATCTATATAAAGTTTGCGGCACAGAAAGTAGATCTATACAATGTGTGCGTCACAGGAAATGGTTCTATATAAAGGGAGTTGCACAGGACGTGGATCTGTGTAATGCAAGCTGTACAGGACGTGGATCTAAATAAAACGTGATCCGAAGGACGTCGATCTGTATAAAGTGTGCGGCACACAGGCCGGAGGTATAAAAAGGGTGGGGCACAGGACGTGGATCTAAATAAAACGTGATCCGCAGGACGTTGATCTGTATACAGTAAGCTGAAAAGGACGTGGATCTATATAAACGGTGCCGCACAGCACATAGATCTACATAACGAGTGCGGCACAGGACGTGGATGTATGTAATGTTTGCGGCACAGAGCATGGGTCCATATCAAGTTTGGGGCACAGGACGTTGATCCAAATAAAGCATGCTGCACAAGCCATGGACCTATATAAAGTGTCCGACACAGGTCTTGGATCTGTATAAATTGTGTGGGGCACAGCTCATGGATCTATATAAAGTGTGCGGCACAGATCAAGGATCCATATAAGGTGTGCGGCACAGGTCATGGATCTATATAAAGTGTGCGGCACAGATACGTGGATCTTTAACAATTGTGCGGCAAAGGTCATGGGCCTATACCAAGTATGTTGCACAGTACTTGGATCTATATAAAAAGTGATGCACAGGTCCTGGATCTATATAAAGAGAGCCTCATAGCAATATGATCTATGTAAAGTGTGTGGCATAAGACATGGATCTATATAAAGTACGCGGCACAGGACTTGGATCTATAAAAAGTATGCGTTACATGGTGTGTATCTATATAAAGTGTGCGGAACAGGTCCTGGGTCTATATAAATTATGCTGCACAGGAAGAGTATCTGCATGAAGTGTGCGGCACAGGACGTCGATCTCTATAAAGTGTGCGGCACAGGACGTGAAACTATATGAAGTGTGCGGTCCAGGATGTGGACACATGTACATTCTGCTGCACAGGAGGTGGATCCATATACGTTGTGCGGCACAGGACACGATCTATATAAAAAGAACTGCACATGATGTGGATCTGTACAAATTGTGCGACACAAGACGTCGACCTGAATGAAGGTTCTTGACGTGGAACTATATAATGTGTGCTGGACAGGTCCTTGATCTATGTAAATTGTGTTGCACAGGATGAGGATCTACATAAAGTGTGCGGCACAGGACGTCGATCCCTGTAACGTGTGCGGCACAGTACTTTGAACTATATAAAGAGTGACTCACAGGATTTCGATCTAAAGTGTGCGGTAGAGAAAGTGGAGCTATACAAATTGTGCGGCACAGGACGTCGTTCTATATAAAATATGCGGCCAACGACATGCATCTATATAATTTTTATGGCACGGGACGTGGATCTGAATAAAGAGAGCTGTCCAGGACCTGGCTCTATATAAGAAGACCGCCAGAGGCCGTGGACCTATATAAAGAGAACTGCAAAGGACGTGGATCTGTATGCGGTGAGCTGCACGGGACGTGAATATATACAGCGTGCACCGAGCGTGGATCTGTGTAAAGATAATTGCACAAGACACGGATCTATATAAAGCGTGCGGCACAGGGCGTGGATCTATATAATGATAGCCCTATGTAAAGTGAGCCGCGCAGGTCATAGGTCTATGTAGGGGAGATGCACAGGACGTTTATCTATATAACGTTTGCGTTACAGGACGTGGATCTATATAAAGTGTGCGGCACAATACGTGGATATAAATAAAGGGAGCTGCATAGGATGTCCATCTGTGTAAGGAAGCTTCACAGGACGTGGATCTATATAAAGTATGCGGCACAGGACGTGATATGTGTAAAGAGAGCTGCATGGGCTATGGATGAATATATGGTAAGCCGCACAGGACTTGGATCTGTATAAAGTGTGAGGCACAGGACCTGGTCTTAATGTTATCTACAAGCTTCTCTTGTCGTATGTAGACGTAAGTTACTGGAATATCACTAAGATATTCGTACAACGATTACAACATCTATAAGCTTCGCAGGATGCTGGTCACACAGGTCACGAATCAAAAATTCTACAAATAGAGAGGGAATTACGTCCTGTGGTTATTATTCAGTAATGGCTCGCAAAGATACGACCCCAGCCGTAAAGATAAGCATCGCACGAGTTACATAAACCAGCACGTCGCACCTACTGTTGCAGACGCGTTATTACACGTGGAAAAGCTGATCTCGGGCAAACACACATAATAGAAATGATTCCATATGCTTCATGAATGAATGAATGAATGAATGAATGAATACGCTTTTCTCCCTGTCACGGATGACCACCAACTGGGGAGATCGTATTCGTTTATTATAATCTAAAACATTACATGTAGTCAAATGAACGTACTCCAAGCCAACAAACCAATAACCGAAAGCAAGATACACACAAATTCAAAGATTTTAAAATTTGTTAACAGTTACATAATGTTAGTATATACTGCAAACCACATACATATTATACATCCTTATAAAAACTGCGAACAGACCCCCTCCACCAAGTCAAAGACAACCGCCCACCAGGTGGGGGAGAAGGTCCGCCCTCCGCGACCATTGCACACACATGCGACCAGGATTATTAATTATAGTAAGTCGAATATATTTAACTCTACACGACCGATTGGAAACAATAAACGGACACCCCTCGCCCCCAGCCAAGGATGACCACCAACCCGGGAGAGAGACCGTCCGATCATCGCATCCATCGCTATCACATGTCACTGGTTCTGTTCAATTTCGAAATGCCACTCACTTGTAACTGATACCACATTCAATTATAATTTACAAACACAGACATATTCTTTAATAGTTACTCACATATATCTTTGAACGTATACCACCTTATCCTTATGAGGTATTTCCTGGATTTTAACTCAGTTGTACAGTGCAGGACACCTCTTCCGTAACTACATGTAATTATCTCTGTTTCCTTTACATTTTTTCCCAAATGCCTCTAATAATATTAAATAATTTTGCTATTTTTCCCGGTTTCTTCCGTTCTCTGTTTAATAGACTTGAAAGTGGGTACAGTTCATGTTCATTTCGAATTTTATCCAACTCTTTCCTTTCTATGTATTTCTCTCGAATGTTTCTTTACAATCCTTAATCAAATGTGCCACTTCCATATTTCAATGACATTAAAATACACTTATTTTCGTCAATTTTTCTCTTAAAGCTTTATTTTTATACACTCCCATCAACCACCAGAATATTCCTCCCATTTCCTTTTTGTTAACATTTGTGTCCTTATAGTCATATTCTCACTTATTTTACAAAATTCTGTTATTCTCCTGCTGTTACATTCTGCCCTAATTGTTTGTCTTTCTATATCTTTCACTCTTTGAACTACTTTCTTATGCAATCTCCTGTCTTCCCTTGGAATATTACTTATCCAGTATGATCCCAATCCTATGTACTCTAGAAGCTTCTTTACCCCATCCACCCAGTAGCCTACGTTTAGATGTTTCATTTGGTGCTGATAGGCTAAGCCTAATATTTCACCACGTCCCCCCGTCCTTAATCTCCACCAATACTTGACTATTCGTTTTGCAATATCAGCCCGTATATTCACCCCTTCACACATCATTCTTACTCCATTGTTTGCAGTACAGTTTGGTAATTCCATAATTCTTTTGGCAAATTTGCTAACGATTACATCTAATGCTACACTTCCCTGATCTATTCCCCAAATTTCTGATCCATACAATACCTTAGCTTTAACTATTGCATTAAATATGTGTTCCTGAATTTTGTATTCTACTCATATGCTTCTTGCTATATATACTTACTGTCACCGATGTGTATTCTAAGTTTGTTTTTGTACAACCTGTGCTTTCTAAGACATCAGCTCAAGTCAATGACGAATTTAAACATATTGTTGAACAATCATAACGCTGCCCAAGGCTTCTTCAAACCGATCAAGGTAAAGAGTCTTACAACGAGGATTTTTCTTCTTACCTCAAGTTACTTGGCATTCATGACTACTCTACGCACAGCAATCTCAATGCAAGTGTTGTAGAACGCTTAATCATACACTCAAAACAATGATGTGAATGAATTTACGGCTCAAGGTTCTTATCATCGGATTGAACTGCTACCTAGACTCGTGTCTACCTACAAGGATACACCTTATCGCACTAAGGGCACAAAGCCACGTTTTGTTACTCAGAATACACCACGCTTATATGTTATTCATCTTGTAATCAAAACGGCTGATCCGCGCCGCCATCGCTTCCAAAAAGGTGATTTCGTTTGCATCAGCAAACATAAGTCTATCTTTTCAAAAGGATGCACCCCTAACTGGAGCACAGATATTCATCAAATCAGGAGTGTTAAGCTTACTAATCCAGTTACGTATTTATTACGCGAACCTACAGGGCAGCCTATTGAAGGAGGATTCTACATCGAAGAACTGCAGAAAAGAAAATACCCTGATCACTGTTTAATCGAACGTGTTATTCGTCGTTGTGAAAATAAATTGTATGTCAAAATTCCTTGGTTTTAATAACAACGTCAATTCCTGGATTAACTAAGAGGACTTGCTTTAAAACTTGATTTTTTAAATTCTGGAACCTCTACCTCTCCTTTCTCCTACTGCATAAAACAAGTTTAAACTTGCAAGTCAACATTATTACTGCTAGTTAATTTAGGACATGCTGTAGGGTAGGATTAACATTAAAAAATCAAACAACACCTGCATTATGTTTCACAAATCGTATTTATCTTAGTGTATATACAGTTTCTTTCTTCAAGTAAATCTGTTCTGTCTTTTCTTACATAGAGTCTTCGCTGCTTAATGCCACCAACCAGTAACAGTTTTCCTTTCATTGCACCGGCAACGACAAGTGCTGCTACCTTCTCCGGAACTGTAGCATTATGTGACGTAACACGTTGCATATCTTCAAGAAGCAGAATTTCATCAGCTACATGTCTTAGTTCAGGTTTGTTTTTACGATAAGCAATATCATGCTCTTTGCAGGCAGCATCTAACCCATTAATAACAGGATCACCATGTGCCAAGCGGACGTCGAGTTCCAGGGCCACAGTACTGGTAGCTAAGAAGATGAAGCACCTTATTGATGATTCCATGCCCAACATGCTTCTTCTCTTTACTCCCTGAACGTTTCTTCACCTTTTTCTGCGACAGCTTGCTTACTCTTTTCGCAGCCATCATAGGTATTTATAAGCGAAGACAAGTCGTTAGGTTTAGGTCCGTGATACAGGTTAGTGAGTTGAAATGTACTACAGTGTCTCACTGAAGGTCCTGTAACCAAACTCACATGTTCATGATGTTATCTACACTTTTGAAATTCTGACAAAAAAGGATCTTGAGTCCAGTCACGAGGCAATTTCAATCAAATCTTCTTTACATCCTTTGCAGATACATTCTCTAGAAATGCTTTTGGTAATTCCTTTAACTGTTCTTCAGTAAAAGTGTTTAGTTTTTCATTGGAAGCATAAAACTGTACAATTGCCTTTTCAAATGCGTTACACTTAGTATCAGATAGGAATGGCATGATGAATTTACTCTACAAATGTTTCTCTCACACTGTCGTCATTTTGACACTGCTATTTACATATGTTGTTCACCTCCCGGCATGCAATGTCTACCGCCTTACCGACTATCAGCAGCAGAAGTTAAACATAGGCAAGAAAATAAAGTCAATAGCCAAAATAATACATTAATGTTAAACACTTACTGTTACATAGGTTAAACCCAACGGTTACCCAGAGACCATGAACCCAAAATAACCCCTGGTACAGCAATAAGTTGTTTCAACACTACCAAAGAAAACAAGATGTTCATTGAGAACAAGGTACATAATATTTATTGAATACATAAGAGCAAAGGAAAACATAATCAGAATAGAATTAAGGAATTAAACGCCCTCAAGATGAAACAAAATCAACTTAAAATGCAAAAGGTGATGTATAAATTTAAAATGTTCAGCTGAACGAAAAGGAAATAATATATTTTCTATATTTTAAAAACCTTCAAGAAATTGAGCACTTAGTAACCTGTTTTACACTTCAGCAGAGACCTTTTCTTTACTTAAGTTATTCTCTTAATTGTTTCAAGCAATTTAATTTTCTTTCATTATTATTATTATTATTATTATTATTATTATTATTATTATTATTATTATTATTATTATTATTATTATTAATTTGAAGAGCACCAACTACCATCCAGAATTCAGTTCGTATCTCACTGCCAGAAAATGTAGTTAATAATACCACCCAATCAGAGTGTAGAATAAAATAATCCCAGGAGAAAAATAAAGAAGGGAAAATAAGAAGGAAAAGGCAAGTAAAACAAGTAAACACACCACCAGAACGTAGAGGAGGCCCAAGACAAATAATTAGAATACAACGTTAAGACCGAAAGCCACCCCATGAAAATAATAATAATAATAATAATAATAATAATAATAATAATGGTGATCAACCCAACCGGTTACTATGGAAACGTAAACACGCCATGCGTCTATAGCAACCACCAATAACAAAACAAGAACAACAATGGTACATTTACAAGAGGAAAAGAAACCCCAAAAACATAATTAAAAAGAACCCTAGGAGATAAAATAAAATAAACCAGAATTAGAATGTGGCAGAAAAACATTTCACCGAAATTCAGGCGAAACCTCTCGTGCTCAATAATTTATAAACAGAGTAGCCTAGTTACCTTTCAAATTACACATACCGAAAACGTTAGATAAGTATAAACCAATTTGGCTTTTCAGAACGAGAAGAAACACGAATCATAATTCTTTTTTGGAAGTAACCTTCTTAAACTTCACTACCCACACTTTTCAGAAACAGTTTGGCGATATTATCAAAATATAATAAGGGAACCCGATTTAATGAATACCCTAACTAAAATTAAAGGAATGCGAAGATGGACGCTTTTAGAAGTTCACACACCAGGAATCTTGAAACACACAGTTTTGTACACCATCTTTGATAGAACCCAGAGGCCAAAGGAATAGAGTTTATGAAGTGACTTACATGTTGGTTGAAGTTGCAGAAACACGTTACTTACGTAAAGGGTCATGTACTTTACACATCCATAAGAAAACTAAATAGACCAGAGGACGTTCAGTTGAAAAAGTGGTTGAGAAGATTTTTGAGGGCAAGCCCCCATACAAATGCCATCTATCCAGGCTTCATGTGGCATTTAGAAACCAAATGCCAGAGCGGAGTAATCACACGTCCTTCCTCCATCATACACAAGGCAAGACCCATGGCGGCACACGCCAATAATTAGCATGGCCCCACCGAGCGGAAAGAGAAAGTCATAGACTCGCTCACAACGAGATACTACAACTTAGGGCACGTAATTTTACTAGACCAAGTTTAAGGGTTCCAAGAGAAAACATTAAAGTAATATAATCTCATGGTGAAAAAGACGAAGGTGGTATCAAATAAATAAAGAGGGCAAGGCCACGTAGAAGGTATTAGAAGAATAAAAGACGGAAATAATTGCGAATGACACAATTTTCAAAAACTCGAATGCAGATTTCGAAATATGTTTGGGGAGAGCTAATACTCGTCACCAACGTCACACAATGCACACAACCAATCAAAGAGCATGCACGCAAGGCGTGAAGACTGTTTAATTATTTCTCCACTATGCTCCTTGAAAGGAGTTTTAAATGATGTACATCCTATTTCATGAATGTCGATAATTTCACATGTTTATGGTAGATACTCACGCAACAATTCATTCTTTTCACAACCCTTTAGAAGAACATGATCTACTCTTAACAATTGAGCGTTCAGTGTCATAGCTGGAAAGCAAGAAGGTATTCCTTCTTCATTCTACTGCAGACCTAATTTTTTTCTACCCATCGTGTCTGCTTTTTGTCTTCATTTGTTTGCAAATAGTAAGGGAAAGTTGGGATAAATACTTAACTGACGAGTTTTTGCGCTCACAACACAGCCCAATCCAATACAGCCACCTCTTTGAACACAAATGTGTTGCCATTCACTTTAAAGCCTTGTGGTACATCAACTATTAATGTGCTCGTCATGATGGAATAAAGCGCTCTACTCTCTATCACAGTATCGTAGAGACTAAAGAAAATATTCTCACTTATAGCATTTATAAAGGCATGAGATTACTAGAGAGTGACCTTGATAACGAACAAGTCTAAACATGCAAAACCATGTCGAGGTGACATACTCAGTCCCGTGTTTTAGGAAGAGTGGAAATGCTAAATGATCTAAGTGCCAAAAGTGAAATTTTTCAGGGAGCCAAGAAACAGTGCACATTTTTGTGATAAAATGAATATTTAGTTTTAATTAAACACAAATGAACTCCTTACATGATTATAAAATTTTGGCACAGCTAATAGATAAGTGCCAGGAGACAACATTGTCTTTATTGAGCTAACATCTGTTGGAAAAGTCCTTGTTCTTTTCATCCACCTAATCAATAATGGTGGAAAATCTTTTTTGGTGCCAACGGATCTGTAGCTGGACGTTTTTCCAATTCTACAGCAGCAAAGTCTTTCATTGTCTTGCCTTTCTTCAGTGCAGGAAAAAGCTCCCAGTCACACAGATCGGAGAAGGTTGTTTCGCAAGACACAACACCAGGCCATTCTTCGCTTATTTTCCGCAAAAAACCTGAGTGATGCAAAGGTTTTTTTGTATCAATGCACTCAGAACAAAGTCGAAGAAACTATCATACATGTTCAACACTCGGAAAGGTTATTTAGGCCTAGCTTGCTTGATCTCATTTTCAAGATCTTCCATTACTTACATTTCTGCTGTCTTGCTGCGTTTCTTTTTAAGAGGGAAATCGCGATCGGCAACTGGAAAACTGTGCCCAGACATTAGAAATGTATGTTCTACTGACTTAAAAATACCCCGTTCTACTATGTACATGTACAAAAATATTAATATTCGGTTTTCTCGTTTGGCCTGAGCAATTGTCACTCCATACAACAATATTTGTTTTTGTTTGGAAGTATACCAGAGTTTAGAGCCTGCAAACTACAAGAGGCCATCTCATTCCCTCCTCTACCTGCGTGCCCATCGTGCCACAAGCACATTATGCCATCGTTCGTATCGGTAATGTGAATCCTAAAGTTATAGGAAGAGAGTTGATGCAAATAATACATGTCACTATGCTTCAATTTAGGCAAAGGGAGAACTTTGTCTAAATCCACATCAGTGGTACAATGTTGGCTGCGGGTTAATGTGCTGGATATTGTGTCATTTTTCAATACAGAAAGATCACTCTCAGATGGTGTAACTCGAGCGCCTCTTTCGCTTTGGCTGATTGTATGGGGCTCATTACCTTTTCATTTTGTTTAAATATACGCAACTTTTTCAGGTATCACTCCTTGGTCTTCTAAATTATAGCTTAGGGAAGTCTTTTAGCATTACTTTGAGGTAGAACTTGTACGATATACCACTATCAGGAAACTTTTCGTTTAAAGGCACCAAACATGCGGCTGAAGTTTAAGTCACCACTAGGGTATTCTCTTTCAGATTTCAAACGACCATAGCGAGAAACATTTCAGGGGAATAAGTTAATGTGATTTTTCACTTGCATTCTCTCCCGCTCATTAAATTCGAACTTTTTAGGACCTCTGCGGTTGTCTTTAAAAACTACAGATGCTGATTTTTTCTTTGTAACAATTGTTTGAATTTTTAGGAGAAACTCTGAAGGTATTTAAAAATGTAGCTTTCCATACATTTTGGAGGTCTCCCGTCCCATCTGGAAGTATGTAGCTGATGTTTGACTGTCTTCTACTCTCTGCATCTTCATTATAGGTCGCATGGTGCCGTCGTTGAATAGGAATAATATCTATAAGCCGAATCAGCCTTGTTGGCTCAGGTCAAGCTGGTGGTATTCATCAAAGAGCTGCGTTTTCATATTGAAAATCTTTTTGAAACTGCAGAATACCTAAAAGGAAAACAAAATGTATACATAAACATGCTAGAATTAATACACGAGTACTGTAAGCAAGGAATATAGGCAAGGAATGTAGGCTTAAAACATAGGTAGAAGTAGACCTAGGTATTGAGGTAGAACAGGATGCAGTCAAGACAGTTTTTCGGCAATTTCATATTACTAGATAATAATGTAGGCTTATAGAAAGAAATATCGTGTTTTATAAGTTTGCTTCTACTGTGAAAAAAACAGAATGAAACTGTAAAGGCGGCGGTTGATTTACAGCAATTTCCTGCCTGTCCTGATTCTTCTGTGTGAGGTAAGACTTTCCAGTTAATCTTGCTGTTTTGTTCTGAACGTGAATTCCTAAACACTAAATGTATTACTAATAAAAGCACTGGCGTTCATACTATTATTATATACCATTCTCGTCCATCATTTTCAAAAACAAGCAAATGCTTCAGTAAGCAAACAATAGCACGAGATGAAGGTTTTGGCATAACCTTGACTGCTGACTACTGCTCGGCTAGCAGCAGACGGCTGTGGCACATAGATCTACAAGCACAGCAGGCCTCTCTGAAAATAGGACTAGCGCATTCTATTAGGAGCTGTAGCAACTCAAAGGAACAACTGAGGCACATAAATCCCTTAGTACAGCACTAGTGCGAAGGCATAGATTGGTTAGCAGTGAAAAAACCTGAAAGTTAAAAAATGGCACTTAGATCCTTTAGCATGTCCACTCTTTGTATTAGAACTAACCATAATGTATGTTCAATGTGTTTGATTCACAGCTCTGTTACGAAATTTGAGAAGTGGTACAAGGTCATAAAAAGGAGTAAACTCTGGCGCAGGTGCTCAACTATGTAGAGATGCGTTTTAGGAGGAGGAGGGGTGTTGATAGTTATTTTTCGGTCGGATGGAGACGTCAAGACATGAGCAGACCTCTCGATGCTATTCGACAGGAGAAGGCTATGCGCAACTACCGGGTTGACCCTCTCCCTTCCTACTAGCATGTATCATGTCATTTAGTTCTTTTTATTACCTTCCCTGAAAAGGTTAACGTCAGGAATGGCATCCGGTTATAAAAAATTGATCTTGATAGGTCCGACCCTTGTCCCGTTTCTCTACAGTGATCGTGTATGAAATTTACGACGTAAGGCGAGCGTCTCAACCGCCTGAGCTATTCACCCTGGCACGGTATGGTAGGTGGTGTTATACAATTTCCAAATACTAGATTGTGTGCCCAAAGGAGCCTTGATGTAATTCCAATCTTCTCCGCAGTGCTCATCGGGAGTGAAGGCGTATAACGCTGTTCATAGTTATTTGTCCGTCGGATGGGGACGTAAAACCTTGAGCAGACCTCTCGTTGTTATTCGACAGGAGGCTATGTGCCACTACCCTCTCCCGCCCTACTATCACATATCATGTCATTAATTTTATCTTATTATCTTCCTTGATGTGGTTGACGTCAGGAAGGGCATGCGGTTATAACGTCATGCACCTTGGCCAGCAGTCCACATTCCAAGTCACTCACGCTTTGACGTCTCTCTGGTAATGGTCAGTGTCCTACCTTGTGGCCACAAAGACACTTTCTATTTCTTTCTTTCTTTCTTTCTTTCTTCTTTCTTTCTTTCCTCCTTCTCATTTTTGGCCCGTTTCCAAGTACACATTTATTTAAGGGCCGCCAATTCTTATTTCTTATTATTCCGGCCATATACAGCCTAATTCAATACGTCCCGACAACCATCATTATTCTAATTCTTTGCCATTCCGCCATCGCAAACATTTCACAAGTCTCGTCTTTCCCATTGTCACGATACTGTATCTCAAATCCATTTTATTCATTTACATAGAAGACTCTATTCCCACAAGTCACTTAACTAATTCCATCTCACTCGCGTATCTGTACAATTCACAAATTACACCTCGGCTTGAATAACTTTAATAATCATATTTTATTATTATGGGATTTATAAAATGCATGCATTACCCTGTGAAGCGAACACATAATCTATATTCAAATTATTATGAAGATCCTTACCAGTTAGTAACATTAGGAAGAAATTATAAATTTATCTGAAGTGCCATTCTTAAATATATGCTTCACACGCAATAAAAATTTATGGATCATATGTACTAATTCATGCAAATAAACCAGCTGAAATATTGGTGAGTAACCTTAAATCATAGAAGAAATCCTAACTAAATTAGTAAAATAACCTTTCCCAGTCACACGCGTAGTGTTCCCTATATTCAATATATTAAATGTATAAAATAAATAAGACTTTTATTTACAAATAAAAGTCGATATTGACATGCACATCTCATGGTTTAGTATATTAAAAAATGTACTTATCGATAATGCGTGTGGTTTGCTGCCATCTCGAGGGTACATCTGGGATTTTTAGACATTCATGACGACAGCTTCACTCTTAAATAGTCCTTGGTTCCTCTTCCTCATTATACCGTCCATGTCTCGAATTGTAGTCTTCTACTGTTGGAATCTCTAGACGTTCCCTGAAGAGATGAATGCTGGCACTAGGCGCGATTCTCGTTTATCCCAATTCTGGGTCCGACGATCACTCACGAATATACGGAGAAAATGGAGAAATTGGTTAATGAACACTGTTTATGTGTTCTCGAAGAACCTACTGGTGATTAGATCCACTAATAAATTCAAATGGACTAACCCGAATAGCGGTAAGTTTGTATAAATCACTATTCATTTCCCCCTTAATCACACAGTCTGACTAATTGTTACCACGAGTGTCCATGGAGTATGCAAACGTTTTTCCTGTCACCAACACCGTTCTTTTAATTTACTGAGCGTCACTCACTGTTTAAATGCTTTTAAATCGGCCACTATTAATTACAGAATGTAATCGGCTGTCTCACTTCTTCTAAACAACCTGATGCGTTTGCCCGTTCTCTGATGATTGTATCATAAGCCGTCACTGAAGTCACCAATATTGAAAGGATTAAATGTTGAATTAACACCTCTATTATTCACTACTGTACTTTATCTCGTACCACACGGCTTATTTCGCGATATTTACACCGCGCTGATATGTTTTTACTCGACACAGCACTTAACACACTGATAGCCATAGTTCATTACTGACACGTAAGTACTGCGTCTGCACAAATTACAATGGGATCCTGCATATAGGTCCGGGTTTTATTTTTAGCGTCTCTGCCGAGTGGTCGGAGAGGTGGTAAACCACGCCACTAATCGAGATTCGGCTCCGTTAAACGTAATCCTTCAGCGACGTGAAAGTAATCAAGTTATAGCTCCTAACCCCTGTTTTCTACTGATCCAGTTTTAAATCTATCCGATTAGCGGGTCGTTCACAATCTAAAAAGCGTCCTTTTATTAATTCACGCGTCATGGTTCATCTTGTAAGTACTCCCACTTTTCTCCTTACGTTGCCAAATTTTAGCACTCGGCTTCACTCTGCGCACCACTTTATGAAATGCGTCATTACCGATCCACTATTAAAATTTTACGTTTATACGCGTCAACAATTTGCATTAAATAAGTCGGTTCGAATGAGACCTGACTCATAAATTTCCATAGATTATCTCAGACAAAGATGTTCTTCTTCCCCTCCTTCTTAGTTAAATATGGTGAATTGGCACCAATGAATGCGGTGTTGAATGAGTGAGGATTTTTATTTCTTGGGGGTTAACACACCTTAAATCACCCCACTCACTCATAAAATGCATTTTCACGCGTAGCGTCATCTCTCCTCTTCTCTCGCACCGAGTGAGAGCAATTTCAAGATTCCGCGGTAATACGCTATCCTTCTCTCGATGCAGCACAGAAACCTGCTCCCTTCGGGCGTGCGTATCGCAACTCGTGTCCCGGTTCGGAACGTAAACTGCTAATTACGTCATTATATGTCGCAGAATGTTGCGGAAAACGGCATATATGATTGTCTAAACCTCCCAACATACCAATGGCATGGCGATGAACGGTTACAATATTAGCGGAACATGAGATTAAAAATGAAACTAAACAAGCAGAACATGAAAATTAAAATTTGACACAATATCCAAGCAGAACACGAAAATAAAGAATTGTGGGATATTTAAGTTTGAAATGTCTCGTCATTGTGCCGGTTGAACATACCGTTGCATTTCATTCTGTCCGGTTTTATTCTACTAAAAAGGTCCTAAACAAGACTCCGGTGCGACATTATACAAAGTACAAGGCTTCAATGAAAACACTCTTAAAAAAAGAACACTTTAAGTTATTTGCATGTACCGAAGGCCAGTTGCCGTTTCAACGGAACTCACAGATCAAAGAGGATATGACAGAACACTCCAGCACGTGGCGGCACACTGTCGGTATCAGCTAGTAGGCGAAGGGCGATCAACAGTGCATAGTGACACTTCTGACGGGATAGCGAGTCGCTGTCCGTGTCTCGCTTGAGAATGTTTTGGAACAACTGAAACTCGGTGTACCGGAATAGCGAAACATAACTACTGTGCACCGGCTATGACACGGTCTCTCATTTTAAATGCAGTAGAGAGTTGTAGTGAATGTACAGAAGGATGCCGAGCAGCTCATATCGTACGAGTGGCTGATCGAGAGACAGTCTGTAATGAAGGTGAATGCAGTCAGTGAATCGATTACGTGGTAACATTACGTGCTTGCGCATGGGAATAGAGAAGCGAACACACGCAGTTGAAGCTGCAGCGGCCAGTGGAGTAAGGCACGAACATCAAACTGGGAACAACGGCGATGCCAAGTGTACGAAACAGAAAAATGTCTACGCTTTCGGGATGGATGTGCGTCACGTCTGGGTCTACAGTCAACAAGAAGAAGTGCAGAAAACATCGAGCGAGTGCGACAGATGCTGGCACAAAATCGGCGACTGTGTCTGAGAAGGGTATTAGAGCAAGGCCATCACCACAAGTAATCAGAGCTGATGCTACCTTGCGACAGTCAATGACAAGGTGTTGGGCTGGTTCCCGACGTTCGAAAAGAAGTCACCTCAGAAAGTCCAGAATCAAGACACTGTTGATCGCCTTTTTCGACACCAGTGGTATGATCCACCAGGAATTCGTACCGGAGGGTCAAACTGTCAACGTGGTACTATACGAGAACGTTGTTGCTACGCGTCCAGTGTGTTCGGCCAGAGTTGTATAGGACTGGAGAGTGGAGTCTCCTCCACACACAGCGATCCATCTTCTCGAATATCCACCCCACTCTCCGTATCTGGCACCTGAAAACACTTGTGACATCACTGCTTCGATCGAGTCCATAAGACGCTTTCACTGTCAGTTTCCATCAGCTGTATACACGGTGGAAAACGGATAGTATTATGAAGGCTATTAAAGGTATATTGTTGGTAACTTATGTTTTCTTTCTGTTAAAATATAATTCACATAATAGTTTGGACACACATACTATTAGCATTGCCTTGTGCAGCGTAACAACGTTGAAATACAGTATAGTGTGAGATCTTCAAAATTAGGGAACATTAAGCGTGGCCACCAGACGGTTGTGAGGGCTAGAGAATGAGCGGAAAGGAACAGGCCACCTTACCTTGTCTAAACTCTGACTTAGTGACTTCTACCTTAGTTGGGGCCAATGACTGGGACCCGACGTTCAATAAGGCACTTCATTATTGTTCTAAGAAAAGATGGAATGATGGTTTGAATGCTCATGTAAGGAATTTTGGTCTCACTGAGGATGATGCTTTCGACTGACAGCTTGAGAGAAGCAGGCTAGACACGTGGATCCCTCTGCAATGTAGGAAAAACCTGGAAGAAAAGAAGAAGAATAAGCTTCTAGCACGAAATTACGCTCATTTTGATTAGTAAATGTCGGTATCATCAAGAAAATGGACGAAAATTGCTGCCTTCTACACACCTCCGTGGATTGTAAATGAGATTATTATTTGATCAACTCTAAACTTTAAATTTATTCTTATGCCTATAACAACCCATTGTCCCGCTCCATGGCTAAAAGGTTAGCGTGCTGATCTTTGGTGACAGGTGTCCCTGGATCGATTCCCGTCAGGGTCGGGAGTTTTAACTATCATTGGTTAAATCCGCTGGAACTGGGGCTGGTTTTACGTGTCGTCTTCATCATCATTTCATCCTCATCACGACGTGCCGGTCGCCTAAAGGCGTCAAGTCAAAAGACCTGCACAGGCGAGCTGAACTTGTTCCCGGAGACTCCCGGCACTAAAAGCCATACGCCATTTCAACTATCCACTTTCACAAAGGGATGGTATAGTAAGTCGAGATCACGGGAAGTAACACAATGCAATTAACCTGGGCATCACAGGGTTAACTCTTCTGTATTTAGAGGTCCACAGCAGAGGGACGTTTTAAAGCGTAACACTAAAGGAAGCTTTCAAACATCTGTTAGTACTGGTTTATTATTATTATTATTATTATTATTATTATTATTATTATTATTATTATTATTATTATTATTATTATTATTATTATTATATATAATTCGCTGGGGCCATCAAGGACCACGTTAAGTCTTGTTCCATTTGACACTGAACTTGGCCTTTTTAGAGCCCAAATTTCCCTCATTCTTTGTGAGTGGGCCTGCTTACGCTCCTCTGTCCAAGGGGCACCGTGTCTTCTCTTCGGTTGCTCGTCTCGGTTTAGCCCGTTCGTCAATATTTTCTTGCGGAAGAGATCCCTGTTAAGGGCGTCTTCAGCTGAGATAAGTAGCATTTGCAGGTCTTCTTTGGTATTTCTAAACCAGGGAATTGTGGTTTTGGAGTTTGAATCAAAAAAGTGAAAGATTTCTTTAGTTAATTTTCTTTCGTCCATTCTTTTCAGATGACCGTAAAATAGTGCCCGTTCTTTTCTGATTGTGTCGGTAATTTTCTCTATTTTGCTGTAGACTTCCTTGTTGGATCTCTTTTGATGGATTCCATTTCTGTACTTTGATCCCAAGATTCCTCTCACAATTTTGCGTTCTCTTTTCTCCAGTTCTTCAAGGAGTCCTTTGTTGGCATTTAGAGACAGGGTTTCGGCTGCATATAGAACTACTGGCTTCAGAACTGTTTCATAGTGACGTATCTTGGTGTTTTGGGAAAGGCATCTTTGTTGTAGATTGTGCGGGATGTTTGGTAGGCTATTTCCAGTTTGCGTACTCGCACCTGAAGTGCTTCCTTGTCCAGTCCATTTTTCATGATGATCTCACCCAGGTATTTTAATTTGTCTACTACCGAGCTCGATAGCTGCAGTCGCTTAAGTGCGGCCAGTATCCAGTATTCGGGAGATAGTAGGTTCGAACCCCACTGTCGGCAGCCCTGAAAATGGTTTCCCGTGGTGTCCCATTTTTACACCAGGCAAATGCTGGGGCTGTACCTTAATTAAGGCCACGGCCGCTTCCTTCCCACTCCCAGCTCTTTCTTGTCCCATCGTCGCCGTAAGACCTATCTGTGTCGGTGCGACGTAAAACAACTAGTAAAAATTTGTCTACTCGGGTGATGGCCCCGTATTTTGTATGGAGTTTTGGTGGAGCCTCTTTGATGTTAGTCATTACTTCTTTTTTCTCAAACGATATCTGCAAACCAGTTTGTTCGGCAATTTCCTTTAAAATTTCAACTTGAGCTCTAGCGGTTTCTATGTCATTTGAGAGAACAGCAATATCATCGGCAAATGCTAAGCAGTCTGTTGCGATCCCCTTGGATTTGGTTCCTATTCTCAATGGACTGTAGTTGGTTTCCTGTAATCTCACCCGCCAGGTTCTGATGATCTTTTCAAGAACACAGTTGAAGAGTATCGGGGATAGCCCATCACCTTGTCGGACTCCTGGTTTGATGTCAAAGGAATGCGAGAGATATCCGTGGAACTTCACCTTGGATTTTGTATCGGTCAGGGTGGCCCTAATTAATGCCAGGAGTTTCAAATCAACTCCAAATTCATTTAAGATGTTTAGCAGGACTTCTCGGTCAATGGAGTCGTACGCTTTCTTAAAGTCCACAAAGACAGACACATACTGCTTGGACCTTAGTGTACAATATCTGATGATCGTTTTGAGATTTTGGATCTGTTCAGCTGTTGAGCGACCTTTTCTAAACCCTCCTTGCTATTCACCTATTTGATGTTCGACTTGTGCTTCCAAACGCTCCAGGATGGCAAGTGAGAGAATTTTGTAAGTCACGGGTAGCAAAGATATTCCTCTGTAGTTGTTGATGTTTTTCATGCTGCCTTTTTTGTGTAATGGATGGATCAAAGCTATTTTCCAATCTTCGGGTAGGGTCTCCTTGTTCCAAATTTCTTCCATTTGCTTCTGCAAGATATCCAGTGATTCCTCTGGGGCATATTTCATAGTTCTGCTACTACTGAGTCTTCCCCCGGCGCTTTGTTATTTTTGAGACGGGCAATGTGGCGCTTGATTTCATCTCTGTCGGGTGGTCTGGAATCTGGGTACCTGAGTAAGGGTTCCTTGGTCTCAATGGCGCTTTGCGGTTTAGAGCAATTAAGTAAATTCTTGAAATAATCTGCCAGAATGCTGCAATTTTCTTCATTTGACGTCACCAGTGTGTCGTCCTTTCGCTCAAAGCTTTCATTCTTCCCAAAGTTTTGTTCTATCTTTTCAATGAGAGATATTTCGTATGTACGTTTCTCAGTTCTGAACACAGTAGCTGCTTGGGCACGTTGGGTTTTGTAGGTTTCCCAATCATTTTCTGATTTCGTAGAGTAGTACTGTTTCCACGCATTGAGTCTTTCTTGGAGGACTGATTCGCAGGTACTATTCCACCAGGCATGCTTTTTGGTTCTCTTGATTTCTGCAACGTCTTTGGCGGCCTCAACAAGGAGACTTTTGGCGTTGTTAAAGTCACAGTCATTTGGTCCAACCTTCTCCTGGAACTCCTCGACCCTTTGCCGAAGTTTATCACTGTCGAAGCGTGTGATCTGTTTGGTTGTCTTCTTTATGTTTGCGGGAATTGGTTTGAATTTTATAAGAGACATATAATGATCTGAGGCCACATTGATGCCTTTCTTTACCTTGATATTCATAATCTCAGGGCTGTTTCTCCTGGAGATTGCAACATGATCAATTTGGAACTATCCGAGATTTTGGACGGGAGAACGCCAAGTCATTTGCTTTCTGGGTAGATGGCGAAAGTGGGTCGACATGACCTGCAGGTTGTGATTTTCGCAAATGGACACCAGTCTTTTGCCGTTGGGATTGGTTCTTTTATGAGCAGGGTAATTTCCTATAACTTTCTTGTACTTCTATTTATGACCTAGTTGGGTATTGAAGTCACCCAAAAGAAGCTTGACATGGTGTTTGGGGATTTTGTTTAATTTATCATCCAGTAGGTCCCAGAAATTATCAACTTCGTCTGGATCAGACTTGTTCTTATCATTTGTAGGAGCATGTGCGTTAACTAGGGCGTAGGCTTTGTTCGCGCATTTAATTGTGAGTATAGACAATCTGTCATTCACAGGTTCGAAATTTGCAACCGATTTAAGGATCTTGGTTCTAACAGCAAACGCGTTCCAAGCATCACAGCTCCATTGAGGATTCCTCTTTGCGCTTTTCTCTTGAAAAATCGGTAGCCTTCGGATTCAGAAATCCCTTCATCTGGGTACCTTGTTTCCTGTAGGGCCATTATGGATATCTGATTTTCGTGAAGAGCTTTGGTGAGGGTTCTCAGCTTGCCAGTTTGTGTAAGTGAATTTATGTTGAAAGTTGCTAGAAAGGTTTTAGATTTTGGCCTGAGTTTTTGAAACTTCGGGGTACACCGAGATGCTCCGACTCGTCTCTTGCATGATGTCGAGTCTCCCCCAAAATCCGAAAGAGACTCGTGCGCCGTGGCGTTCACGACGAGGGATTTATCCGAAGATTTACTCCCTGGGGTATGTTTCTTGAAATGTTGTGCCATCATGCTTTTTGACTTGACTTTGCTTTGGACGGGTACCCATCCTTTTACAACTAGGGCTGTTAGCCCTACAGGTTGCCTCAAGATGTTTTCTGGCTTCCGGTCATTTACCAGTCTTCGCCGTAACCCTGGCAATGGACCAGTTTTTTTCACGGTGGTATTTTATTTCCCTACTACTCTGCTGGCGGCAGAGCCAGCGAGCTTCCCCAGTTCCAATGGGACGCGCCCGATGGAGGTAACCGGTAAATCCCCACACTGGTATTATTACTATTATTGTTATTGTTATTATTATTATTATTATTATTATTATTATTATTATTATTATTATTATTATTATTATTATTATTCATGTTTGTGGGCTACTGTAGTCACGTACTAGTTCGTGAACCATCGGCAACGGCTGAGTGGCCTAGTAAGTGGTCCTGAGAGTCGGGATACCAGTTGCTATGGAATGGGAGTGGGCATGGCCCTCCTTGTGCTCAGAAGGCTAAGACTATACAATTCACCGGTGGACGATAACCCGTTAGAGGAGAGATCCTCACTTCGACTATGTGTAAGTAGGGTAGCATCCTGCTTCATGAATTTACCGAGCTCAGAACATTTTAAGCAAGCCTCGGACCTATGGGAGTAATGGAGTCCCACTCAAATTTGATAGGCGTGGTACTCCTTGGAAACAACTTGGCGAACGAAATGGAATTCTATGGGGAGCTATCAATATTAATGGGGCTTATGGAAGAAAGAAGGTAGAACTGGCTGAGTTAGCAAAGAGGATGCATCTGGATGTGCTAGGAATAAGTGATATTCGTTTAAGGGGAGATAAAGAGGAAGAGATAGGATGTTATAAAGTGTACTTGACGGGTGTTAGAAAGGGAAGGGCAGAGTCTGGTGTAGGGATCTTTATCAGGAATACCATTCCACGCAACATAGTTTCTGTTAGGCACGTAAATGAGCGAATGATGTTGGTAGATTTGTCAGTTGGAAGAATTAGGACAAGAATTGTGTCCGTGCATTCACCATGTGAGGGTGCAGATGAGGATGAAGTTGACAAGTTTTATGAAGCATTGAGTGACATCGTGGTCATGGTCAACAGCAAGGATAGAATAGTGCTAATGGGCGATTTCATTGCGAGAGTTGGGAATAGAACTGAAGGATGCGAAAGGGTGATTGGTAATGTGGGGAAGATATGGAAGCTAATGGGAATGGGAAGCGTTTGCTGGACATCTGTGCTAGTATGGATTTAGCTGTTACGAATACATTCTTCAAGCATAAGTCTATTCACCGCTACACATGGGAGGCTAGGGTTACTAGATCCATAATAGACTATATGGCATAACAGGCTTTGAATTCAGGAAATCTGTTAGGAATGTACGAGTTTTTCGCGGATTTTTCAATGACACAGGCCACTGTCTGATCTGTAGTGAACTAAGTATCTCTAGGCCTAGGGAAGAGAAAGTGAAATCTGTCTGCAAACGAATAAGGGTAGAAAATCTCCAGGAGGAGGAAATTAGACAGAAGTACATGGATATGATTAGTGAGAAGTTTCGAACAGTAGACGGTAAGCCGGTTCAGGATATAGAAAATGAATGGGTGGCATACAGGGATGCTGTAGTAGAAACAGCCAGGAATGCCTAGGAACAACTGTGTGTAAAGATGGGAAAAGGAGAACATCTTGGTGGAATGATGAAGTGAGAGCAGCCTGTAAACGTAAAAAGAAGGCTTATCAGAAATGGCTACAAACAAGGGCCGAGGCAGACAGGGATTTGTACGTAGATGAAAGAAATAGAGCGAAACAAATAGTTGTTGAATCCAAAAAGAAGTCGTGGGAAGGTTTTTTGTAATAACCTGGAAAGGCTAGGTCGAGCAGCAGGGAAACCTTTCTGGACAGTAATAAAGAATCTTAGGAAGGGAGGGAAAAAGGAAATGAACAGTGTTTTGATTAATTCAGGTGAACTCATAATAGATCCCAAGGAATCACTGGAGAGGTGGAGGGAATATTTTGAACATCTTCTCAATGTAAAAGGAAATCATCCTGGTGGTGTTGCAAACAGCGAAGATCATGGGGAGGAGGAAAATGATGTTGGTGAATTTATGCTTCAGGAAGTGGAAAGGATGGTCAATAAACTCCATTGTCATAAGGCAGGAGGAATAGATGAAATTAGACCTGAAATGGTGAAGTATAGTGGGAAGGCAGGGATGAAATGGCTTCGTAGATTAGTAGAATTAGCGTGGAGTGTTGGTAAGGTACCTTCAGATTGGACAAGATTAGTAATTGCACCTATCTTTAAGCAAGGGAACAGGAAGGATTGCAACAACTATGGAGGCATCTCATTGATTAGTACACCAGGCAAAGTATTCACTGGCATCTTGGAAGGGAGGGTGCGATCTGTTGTTGAGAGGAAGTTGGATGAAAACCAGTGTGGTTTCAGACCACAGAGAGGCTGTCAGGATCAGATTTTCAGTATGCGCCAGGTAATTGAAAAATGCTACGACAGGAATAGGCAGTTGTGTTTATGTTTCGTAGATCTAGAGAAAGCACATGACAGGATACCGAGGGAAAAGGTGTTCGCCATACTGGAGGACTATGTAATTAAAGGTAGATTATTAAAATCAATCAAATGCATTTATGTTGACAATTGGGCTTCAGTGAGAATTGATGGTAGAATGAGTTTTTGGTTCAGGTACTTACAGGGGTTAGACAAGGCTGTAATCTTTCACCTTTGCTGTTCGTAGTTTACATGGATCATCTACTGAAAGGTATAAAATGGCAGGGAGGTATTCAGTTAGGTGGAAATGTAGTAAGCTGTTTGGCCTATGCAGACGACTTGGTCTTATTGGCAGACTGTGCCGAAAGCCTGCAGTCAAATACCTTTCAATTTGAAAATAAGTGCAATGAGTATGGTATGAAAATTAGCCTCTCGAAGACTAAATTGATGTCAGTAGGTATGAAATTCAACAGAATTGAATGCAGATTGGTGGTACAAAGCTAGAACTGGTCGATAATTTCAAGTATTTAGGTTGTGTGTTCTCCCAGGATGGTAATATAGTGAGATTGAATCATGGTGTAGTAAAGCTAATGCAGTGAGCTCGCAGTTGCGGTGAGCAGTATTCTGTAAGAAGGAAGTCAGCTCCCAGACGAAACTATATTTACATCGGTCTGTTTTCAAACCATCTTTGCATTACGGGAGCGACAGCTGGGTGGGTTCGGGATATCTTATTCATAAGTTAGAAGTAACAGACATGAAAGTAGCAAGAATGATTGCTGGTACAAACAGGTTGGAACAATGGCAGGAGGGAACTCGGAATGAGGAGATAAAGGCTAATTTAGGAATGAATTCGATGGATGAAGCTGTACGCATAAACTGGCTTCGGTAGTAGGGTGATGTGAGTCGAATGGAGGAGGATAGGTTACCTAGGTGAATAATGGACTCTGCTATGGAGGGTAAGAGAAGTAGAGGTAGACCAAGACGACGATGTTTAGACTCGGTTTCTAACGAATTAAAGATAAGAGGTATAGAACTAAATGAGGCCACAACACTAGTTGCAAATCGAGGATTGTGGCGACGTTTAGTAAATTCTCAGAGGCTTGCAGACTGAACACTGGAAGGCATAACAGTCTATAAGGATAATGTATGTATGTATGTATGTATGTATGTATGTATGTATGTATGTATGTATGTATGTATGTATGTCTTTATTATTATTATTATTATTATTATTATTATTATTATTATTATTATTATTATTATTATTATTATTATTATTGCAGAGTATGTATGTCTACCACTCTGCCCAGTTTCCTGATACGGGTATCATTACTACAGACTGATTCATATCAAATGTGTGGTTTTTATACTCGGAATCACGTAAGTTTAGTTCCTAAAAAGCATTGTGGCCGTCCTATGTACGACTCATCACTGCTGCCAACTTGAATAATTATATATTAGAATCGATTTCTTGTGAAGTCATCTTGCCTTGACAAACCTTGCAATGGCATGCTTACTAAGATTGTGCCCGCTTTTGGTGTTTGTGGCCAGGTGTTACAAGTCGATTACTTTTCTTATAATTTATTATCCTTCTCTGGACTGTAATAATATGCGAAGACAAATATATAACTAACACATTTGCCATAAATTACTAAGAATACAGAGAGATTGCAAACAGTTCCACCATAAAATCAAAAATAATTCTTGACTATGTGCTACCGTCAGGTTAGGTTAATCATGAAAATACAAATTTAAATTCGTTAATTAACATTATCATAGAAACTTATCACAGAAACAAGGTTAAAATACTTGCCCCTTTTGTTAGGACAGCAGTTTCTCATTTTCTTATTCTGTTTAGTGATAGCTGCAGACATGCAATCAGTGTCTAAATATAGAGTATCAATCAATGATCTGAATTTAGGGCTATCACTATGTGGCAAATTCAATATCAATTGTTTACCTATCGAGCGAGTTGACCATGAGATTAGGGGTGCGCAGGTGTGAGCTTGCATTTGGGGGATAGTGGGTTCGAACCCCATTGTCGGCAGCCCTGAAGATGGTTTTCCGTGGTTTCTCAATTTCACTCCAGGCCGTACCTCAGTTAAGATCCCGGTCGCTTCCTTCCCACTTATAGCCCTTTCCCATCCCCTCGTCGCCATAAGACCTATCTGTGTCGGTACGAAGTAAAGCCAATTTAAAAAAAAACTATTTACCTAGCCTTTTCTTCGACGTTTCCAAAGAACTTGGAATTTTATCGAACATTTCAGTTGATGCTTTATTCCAATCCCTAACTCCTCGCCCTATAAATGAATACTTGCTCCAATTTATCCTTTTGAAATCCAACTTCATCTTCATATTTGATATTCCTAGCTCGACCTTATTCGTCTATTAACGGCATCTCTCCCCTGTCACATGCCACATAGCTTAGGGTCTTGTCTCCTTACTCCTATGGAGTCTTGGTTGTAGGCAGCTCCACATCGTTCATAAATAAACCAGCCCTCATGGATAATAAGATTTATTTACACCACACACAGTTTTAGTACACCTTTGCATGTGAGATAGGTTACACTGATTACACCAACAAGACACAAACAGGCGTGATGCTCATGCTCACTCCACGCAGCCGAATGACGCTAGTTTAGCAAGCTATACCCTGATGCAATGTTGCATCGTGCACAAGGGTGCGTTCTGTATGTGGGGCGAGTTCATTCTTCCTGATGCCGCCACATCACCCCCCTACGGAGAAGGAAAGTTCACAAATCGAATGGACGGGCAAAGCGAACTCTGCGTCCTGATCGTGTTGTGTACTTTCTGGGTGGTGATGACGCATCAGGTAAGTCAGGTGTAAAAGAAGTGCTAGGTTGACCGGATGAAATGGGGGTAGCAGATGTGTCAGGTGTGTTGGTGCGGGTTTCTATGTATGCAGGTTTAACACGGTCTGTACTCACTACTACTTCTTTGTTTCCGATCATTAGCGTCAAAGTCTTCTCATTACGGCTGACTACAGGGTAAGGACCAGAGTATGGGGGTTGCAAGGGAGGCTTCACATGATCAACTCTCAGGAAGGCAGTTGCCAAGTCTTTGAAGACGAATATTTTCTCTTGACTATGGCGGGAGGCAGGAACAGGTCTTAGTTCGGCCATTACCTTCCTTAGGTGATTTACAAAATCCGCAGGGTCAAGTGGAGTAGGAGAACTGGGCGAAGAAGTAACCATTTCCCTAGGGAGGCGTACAGGCTCCCCAAAAACTAGTTCGGCGGGGGAAGCTTTCAGATCTTCCTTAAGAACCGCACGCATGCCAAGTAATACTAGGGGTAAGGCTTTTATCCACGTTGCACTATGACACATCAGAGAAGCTTTTAGCTGTCTATGAAGACGCTCCACCATACCGTTAGCGGATGGGTGGTAGCTGGTTGTACGGATTTTTGTTGTACCAAATTGTGTCATAAGTCTGCGAAAGAGTGTAGACTCGAATTGTCTTCCTTGGTCAGTAGTTATACGAGTTGGGAGACCAAATCGAGAGATCCAACCACTTATTAGCGTATCGGCTGTTTCTTCGGCAGTGATGCTGCGCATCGGCCATGCCTCTGGCCAGCGAGTAAATCTGTCAACAGCAGTGAGGATATAATTATAGCCTTCGCAGACAGGCAGTGGACCAACAATATCCAAGTGAATGTGGCTGAAACGGCCTGTGGGTGCTCCGAAATTCCCTAAAGGAGATATATTATGCCTCGTCACTTTATTGCGTTGACAGGACAAACAAGCACGAGTCCAGGCACGAGTGTCTTTCTGAATAGATGGCCAAACAAATCTATCTGAGACTAGACGAGAGGTGGCTCGAATACCTGGGTGGCTTAAGTTATGGAGCTTGTCAAAGAACTTGCGTCGAAAAGGAAGTGTCAGGAACGGACGAGGTTTTCCTGTTGATGTATCGCATACAATGGTAGTCGTGGTGCCCGGAAGGGTTACTTTTTCTAATGTCAGCGACGTACCACCATGCAATAAGGCTTTGAGTTCGTCATCGTCCGCTTGGGATCGAGCCAGCGCAGCGTAGTCATCTTCTAGTGAGATGGCTTCAACACGAGACATTGTATCAGCGACAACGTTATCTACTCCCTTTATATGCTGAATATCAGTTGTGAACTGGGATATGAAGGACAGCTGATTTAGTTGGGCTGGGGGTAGTTTTTCTCTGCGTTGAGAAAATGCATAAAGCAGAGGCTTGTGGTCCGTATATATGGTGCAGTGTTGTGCTTCCAGTATATAGCGGAAATGCTGGACAGCCTCGTACACAGCCAACAGTTCCCTGTAATAGGCCGGCCACGTTGTTTGACGCGCTGAAAGCTTCTTACTGAAAAATGCTAGGGGCTGCCAATGGTGTCCAACTTTCTGTTGCAAACACGCTCCAACTTGAGTATTTGATGCATCGGTAAAGAGACCTAGAGGCGCATCTGGCAATGGATGAGCAAGTTGAGTGGTTTGCGCTAGGCTTTCTTTGCATTCGTGGAAAGCACGTTGCAATTCTGGAGTCCAGGGGACAGGTTTAAAACCCTTAAGCTTAGAATTGGCTAGGACGTTCACCAAAGGCGCCTGCAATTCAGCCGCATGTGGTAGGAAACGTCTGTAGAAGTTGACCATGCCCAGGAACCGGCGGAGGCCCTGGACAGTCTTCGGTAGAGGGTATTCCAAGAGAGACTGGATTCTCTCTGGTGGAGGTTTTGTACCGTCCTTTGAGAGCCGATAGCCCAAGAAGGTTACCTCACTTACACCTAATACGCACTTGGATGGATTTATGACTACACCGTAATCAGCTAATCTCTGGAAAAGTATGCGGAGATGGTGCATATGCTCTTCAGCATCCCGTGAGAACACCAGGATATCGTCGATATACGGGAAACAGAAGTTTAAATCTCTAGTGACCTCATCCATAAAACGCTGGAAAGTTTGTCCAGCATTTCGTAACCCAAACGACATATAGGGAAATTCAAACAGCCCAAAAGGGGTTGTTATGGCTGTTTTGCAAATGTCACTGGGGTGAATTGGAATCTGTTGGTAGGCCTTGATAAGGTCAAATGTACTGAAAATGGTTGACCCAGCAATGTTATGGCAAAAATCTCCTATGTGTCGTACCGGGTAGCGGTCGGGTATTGTTCTTGCATTCAGTGCCCGGTAATCGCCACATGGACGCCATGAGTTGTCACGCTTAGGTGCAAGGTGCAAGGGTGAGGACCAGTGACTATTAGAAGGTCTCGCTGTACCACACCTTACCATGTCCTCGAATTCTTTCTTCGCTATCTGCAATTTTTGGGGTCCTAGACGACGAGGTCGACAAGAGACTGGTGGGCCTTCGGTTGTCCTAATGTGATGTACAGTATTGTGTTTAATATCACGTTGGATCCCAGGTAGGCGAGTAATGGACTGAAACTCAGCGAGCAACATGCTGAAAGGTGAGTCGGTGGATACTGCAGCAGTCTTTACGCTGGCCTGTTCGATAGAGGCTACAGATGCCTTAACGTGTAGGCCGGTGGTGCCGTCGAGGAGGCATCTGTTACGGCAGTCAGGGAGTATCTTATAGTAAGCCAGAAAATCAGAACCAATGATGGCTGTGCTAACATCAGCAATGACAAATTGCCAACGAAAGTCACGACGTAAACCAAGGTTGAGGTTCATGGAAAGGCTACCGTATGTCCTGATTGTACTACCGTTTGCAGCGCTCAGCTCATACCCAGAAGCTTTACAAGTGCTTCCCATAAGCTTACGCGGGAAACAGCAAAGGTCAGATCCGGTGTCAATAAGAAATTTTGCTTTGGTATTCTGATCAAAAATAAATAGACGGCGGCCCGATGTAGAACAGTCAGTTGCCGTCTTCACTGGCTGTTCGTTCCGTTTTCCGCCTGCCAGGAACAGGGACTAGTACATTTTACAGCTTTATCTTGGAACTTTTTGTGGTACCAACAGAGCCGGCTCTGTGGAGTAAGGGAACGGTCACGGCTTTTAGATCTCCTTTTACTGTGACTCCTGCCTCGGGGCTGGTTACGGGCCAGGGCATCGACTTTACGTGTCAATTCCTCCATCTGGGCAGCTAAAGTATTCGGCGCAGCTGTAGCATGTACGGCCAAGTGGCTATATGGTGGTGTGACAGTAGGTGAAAGTTCCAAGATCTTGTCTGCAAGCTCTGCTATATCAGCTAGAGGCATTAACTGGGCCGCTAATATAGCCTGCAAGTGCTGGGGTAGTCGACGCATGAAAAGTTGTTTTAATATACTTTCGTCATGAAGTGAGCTACCGGCTAATGACTTTAAGTGACGTAAAACTTGTGATGGTTTCCTATCACCGAGTTCTTCGTCACCAAGAAGTTGGCGAACTCGTTGCTCTTCGGATACGGAAAGACGACGGACTAGTTCAGATTTTAGTTTTTCGTAACGTCCTGTGGTAGGAGGGTTAATGACAATGTCTTCTACCTCGGCTATGACCTTGGTGTCAAGCTGTGAAATTACATTATCAAATTTAGTCTGGTCGGCCGTGATGCCTGCGAGCCTGAATTGAGTCTCAACCTGGGCGAACCAAACAGTTGGTCTGTCATACCAAAACGGTGGTAGCTTTGCAGAGATTTTGGCAACTTGACCAACATTGCTAGATGTAGCATCGGTACCAGTAGACTCATGCTCCTGGAGCCGGGCTAGTAATGCTTCGTTCTGCTCTTGCAAAGGCTTCGTCAAAGCAATAAGTTGTTGGAGTTGGTTCTGCAAGTTGTTATCTTGTTCCTCCAAAGCTTTCAATCGATCCTCCGCCATAATCAAGATGGGTACACAACACTGGGGCAAGGAGAAAAAGAATTCTGAAAATACCGGACAAGGTGACAAAGAAGTAGTCAGAGGTACGATGTGTAGTTGTGTGTGTAAGTGAATGAAGATGTGAGGATGAGCAACACAAGCACAAATTTACAAATGGTTTGAAACAATCTTATAGGTTAGCTGGAAACAAAATATTATGCAGGTAGGCCTAGCATATGATAAGAGATTCACAAACATATAAACTGTAAGTTAACAAAATAATCTTGCAGATGTTACACACTGATTTTGGTTATAAATGAAAATATTAAGCATAAACCGTGGGTTCCAATGTCCATTTTAAGTCTTGAGGAATGTCCATATAATGCAACTGTATGTTATACCTGTAATGTAACAACTTAGAAACCACTAAAAGGCACGATTACGATTTATATATATATATATATATATAGTACAACAATTCAAGCAGTAGTAATGCATGAGAAGTAGGTTATTTTAAAGTAATTTTACTTGTTTGAACAGCAAATAGGGTAGGCCTATGTTGTGGAGTAGTCTGTATCTTAGGCCTTAATTAGCAAAAAGAGAAAGAAAATTGCACCGAAGATTGCTGGATTACGTACATCAATTTAACACCAAGAATGTAACTATGGTTAGAAAACTAGGTACTGTCCATTGTAGGCCTATACATTTCTTTGTGATGTTCGTACAACTTCACAACGAATTTATGTTGTGAATAATTTGCAATATTCCGGAACAAGTAAAACGTAGGTTATATACATACAAGTTTTTAGATGATATGTTGCGTTCTTGAAGAGTAGCAGATGCGGCGTAACAAAGAGAAGTGGCGTAAAGTTGCCGCGTGCGGACTAAAGCGATGCGTATCACCGACGGCCGTTAGGATTCTGGCGACTGTTTTTGTCGTTTGTCGAATTGGTTTCATACTCGGAAGAGGTGGTAGTTCCAATGAAGTAAACAGTCTAATGCCTCTTTGAAATAAAGTGTGGTAACATACCGTGATCTGTGGTGAAGCACGTGGTCCAAGATAGGTTATGGTATGAGCGTGTTCTGCATACTCGGGGTCACCATTTATGGAGTCTTGGTTGTAGGCAGCTCCACATCGTTCATAAATAAACCAGCCCTCATGGATAATAAGATTTATTTACACCACACACAGTTTTAGTACACCTTTGCATGTGAGATAGGTTACACTGATTACACCAACAAGACACAAACAGGCGTGATGCTCATGCTCACTCCACGCAGCCGAATGACGCTAGTTAGCAAGCTATACCCTGATGCAATGTTGCATCGTGCACAAGGGTGCGTTCTGTATGTGGGGCGAGTTCATTCTTCCTGATGCCGCCACACTCCCATGTTTTCCTAGCCCAAAATTCGTAACCCTGCTGCTTTGCCGGAAATCACCCAGAACAAATTGTGCTGGCTTCCTTTGAAATTTTTCCAAGTTTTGGTATCGAGTAGTCCTGGTGTAGTTCCCATACTCCAGTTGGTGTCTTATCATTTGTAGACACATGTGTAACGTCGTTGAATGTTTCTGGCAGTTCGCTGCAGTACTTATGCCATCACTGTTGATTTCGGTGAAAATAATCGTTAATGTTCCTGGCTGATTACGATTAACTCGTTCTTTAATGTAACCCCCAAGCGGTGTGTAGTCGGGCGATCGCGGAGGCCACATTACCTGTAAAATCATTCGGTCATCAAAGAAGCTTTCGATCAGGATAGAGACTCATTTGACGTGTGGTGTAGTTCTAATGATTTACGAGGAGACTGCTCTAAACGAGCTCGGACATCCTCAGCCGAGTTTTAAAAACGAGTCATGTGATGCTTGCCAGTTGCGTCTACCGAAGACCTTGAGGTTTCCAACCTCCTATGTAAGACCTGGGCTGTGCCCTTCTTGGGAGGTATGCGTGCCACAAATTCTCTTCGGAATGCCTTTGTGTAGCAATGACTGAGTTCGATACTAAAATGGAGGAAACGGGAGTAAACTCCTCGGCACTGGTGACATCACTCGGAACTAAACTCGTTTCAGGTACGCAACTTAAATGTTATACACATCAATGATAATTTGTGATATTCCTATTCATTTACGTTCAACTTCAACAAAAAATAAGTTTTACAAATAAATGTTTACGTTTTTGGAAAAGAGACTGGCACTTATTTTTCCCAGTGCACCTTAAATTGACAAATTGGCACTATTTCAGTAAAAGGATACAGCCAATTAAAATATTTCTTACATTTGCTGAACAATATATATATACAAAACCATTACTACGAATGCAAAAATTTGTGTAATGACTCATATTGTCGTGACCTTCAAATTTCAGCATATACTCGTCCATTACCAGGGATTTAGTTGGGCTCTTAGCAGCTTGGAAATTTGCTGAGCCTCATTCTTTGAAAAGAGCAACTACTTCTTAATTTCTTCAAATCGATGAACAGGCATCACTCGAGTAACAGTCGGGTTCAGTTGACCAGTAACTTCTAATTGTTGAGCGATGTGACAACTCATCGTTATATTCATGCCTAGAAAGGCTGTCAGTTCTGCACAGGTAATTTGAAAACGGCTTCCAATTACGGGGCATAACGATTAGTTTCCTGAAGTATAAGATTGTCCGCCAGCACGCCGAAGTAATTTACAGAACTGAAAATGTCGAAAGGCCTTCCTTCCACGTTCAAAATTAGGGCTTTCCCGTACTCGAAATCGGCGTCACTGTTGAAATTCCTTTGTTGGTGATGCCTCGAGAATTTGAAATATTGTACACTAATGTCCTTGGAAGGTTCCGAGTGGTTTTTACATTCAGAAAGTGTTTTAGGATCGGAATTTATGGCAATGGGAATGTTCTTTGATATCAGCTATTTTCGTGGACGAGAATGTTGCACTTCCGGACCCTCTGTGTCTCTCTGGGGCCGATGACTTCGATATTAGGCCCCTTAAAACAACAATAAATCATTTGTCTCTCTTGCAACATTAAGTTTCATCGAGTGGGAGATCACTGCTACCGGCTTCCTTCATCATGACAATTCTGTCATATCTTCTAACCACACCGAGCGAGTTGGCGCACAGCTATGAGCTTGCATTCGGGTGATAGTGGGTTCGATCCCCAACGTCGGCAGCCTTAAAGATGGTTTTCCGTGGTTTACCATTTTAGCACAAGGCAATTGCGACCCTAGCCACTTGCTTCCCACCCCTAGCCCTTTCCTATCCCATCATCGCAATAAGACTTACCTGTGTCGGTGCGACGTTAAGCATATCGCAAAATCGTCTAATCAACAACAACCTCACACGTACCCTCAACCAGGTTGCTTTATGTGTTTTTATTCTGGCTATCATCCACCTCCTCAGTCAAGTCATACTAACACTTATGCAGTTTTTCTGATGATCCGAATTGCAAAACATTGTCTCCTAATAATCATTCTCTTTCATCCCACTAAACCATCACCATCTCCGGCATCTGTACAAAGCAACGTATTATAAGAAATTTCGTACAGTAACATTTAAAATAATACATTGCAGTGAATAGTTCAGAAAATGAATACACACAATATCCAGTGACATTAAATTGAAATGTAATAAATTTAAGCGTACATGTAAATTTACCTCACTGTAATAGCCAATCTTTCTTCAGCAGGAACAGTTTTCCTCATGATTTTATCATGACGTTGGACTTGCTGCCTTATAATATTAGATAGCGTACCACAAGATGAAACAGACATACCAAACTAATTGTTGAATTTGTTTCCACACTGTCTTAGCTCCCCACATAACCTGTAAAAATGTCCAACTTGTTGTCCAGTTTGTAATACTGGTTATACCCAGAACTTTAACATTCTCCCACTTTCTTCTGCACAGCAGAAGAAACAAAAATTCCTCTTCGAAATCCATTGCTCTACTGTAGTAGATGAGCCTTAGCAGGCAGCAAAATAAACACTCGAGTATTATAAATTTGCAGTCGGGATGAACTACAAGCTGCAAAATGAAGTGGAAGTGCACCCGTTCGAACACCAAACCTAGCGGTTATTGCAGTTTATCTCGATTGCAAAAGGACGCCCTTGTATGTTATTACCGTACATATTCGTGCAATGTTGTTACGAACAAGTAAATTGCATTTGCTCTGTTGTCAAGTCCAGTCACACTATGTGGTAGTGATGGGACATTCGATTCATTTTACTGAATCGATTCATTTGATTCCGTTCACGTTACTGAACGATACAGTGATCCGATTCACGGCTCATCGGTCACCGCTCCTACTGCATCTGTGTAGTATGTGCTGGTAAGACAGCAGCAACAGCATTCAGTGCTCGCAGCTGCCATGAGGTCTTCATACTATGAACTCCTTTCTTAGAAAAAATGCTAGTTACTCTAATACATCGAAGGTTTCCGGCGACGCAGGGTGGGAAAGGTTAGGATTAGGAAGGTAGCAGCCATAACCTGAATTAAGGTACAGTCCCAGCATTTCCTGGTGTGAAAATGGGGAACTACGGAAAAACCGTCTTAACGGCTGCCGACGGTGGGATTCGAACCCATCATCCCCCGAATACAAGCGCATAGCCACGCGACATTAACCGCACGACAACTCGCTCAGTCATATTTTAAAGAAAAGTATTTTTCTATCAGATGAGGATTTTTTTAATAGTCATATTTTGTATAGGCTACCCGAGATGTACAGTAGCCCGCTGGTTTTCTGATTCAACATACTGTTATTGCGTCTGTCCACATATGATTGAAGTCTTGTGCAACGATGTGACATATGAACTGAGAGAATACTGAGCCGTTCTTCCCGATATAAAACAGGTACTTTTGAAAGGTCATGAGCATGACTCATAGTCATAGGGCTGGCTAGAGTGGAGTTTAATTGTCAAATGTCAACTAAGTTATAATACTAAGACTCATTACACTAATAAATAGTATAACCTAATAGCCTACCTACTTACTAGCTACTTCAGAATTATGTTGTGACTACCTTTTTAACATTGCAAATAAATCCATCTATTATTTAAACCTGCCTGTAAGAAGAGGACAGTGAATGCAAATGGGTATTATTTTCAAATGAGCTGAGCTTGAGAGTCCATTATAGCACACGATTCTTTCAGTGTAGCATGGCTCACTGTATGTCTCGCTGCAGTGAGCCGATAAGGAGCCGTGTGTATCATGTGTCTCTTTGAGCCGCGCTCGTTCATGATTCTTTCGATGTGCCATGGCTCACTGTATGTCTCGCTGCAGAGGAAGCTCGGCTCCCCGACAACTTCCAGTGAGTGTGCCACTCAGCACTGTCCGCTGGGAGTAAGCTGAATCGTGTGCCGTGAGCTTGCCGTTCCTGTGAATCGATTCACTCGTACACTTGAATGAATCGATACACTGCTTCGAATCAAACATTCAGTAGCCAACACTACTATGTGGAGCTTAATTCTGGGCAATTACCCAGCGGCATTTACAACATGGAGATAAGAATACTCCGTTGGGCGATTGGGCTGATAATATTCGCCAGAGTCAGGAATGAGATATGTGCAATGCTCTTGCTGTGGTACCAATACCTGAACAATCTCAGACTCTTGCCTTCGATAGTTCGTCCACTTGAAAATTCAAGATTTCAGTAGTGATAATGATATCCACAGACATGGTAGTGCCAGGGCAGGGGCCAAGAGGACGTCCAAAGACGAGGATCACGTGAACGCTGATATGAGGAATTTTGGTCTCACTGAGGATGATGCTTTCGACTGACACTTTTAAAGAAGACAGGCTAGACAGACACGTGGATCCCTCAGCAACACAAGAAAAGTCAAGTAAAAAGAAGGGGCAGAAGAAAAATATTTTAGCACGGAAATAACGCTCGTTTTCCTTAGTAAATGTCAGTATCATCAAGAAATTGCCTGAAAATTACTGCCTTCTGTACATCTTCGTGGATAGTAAATGAGAAGGTCATTATTTGGTCAACCCATAGCTGGTGATTTATTCTGTTGCCTTTCACAAAATATATCGTATTCCGATCAAAATGAAAGGTTTGAAACAATTGGCAGAGCGCACTGAGCATGGGATAGTAAGTTGAAATCATGGGAAGTAACACAATGCAATTTGCCTGGACATCACAGGGTTAACTATGAAAGCCTGCATCTTCTGTCTTCAGAGGTCCACAGCAGAGGGACGTTTTAAAGCGTAACACTAAAGGAAAATTACAAACAACTGTTAATTCGGTTCGGTTCAGAAGTCAGCATTGCTTTGGTTGTCTTACCGCACGTCTGAACGTCTGAACTCTTCCCAAGTCCCCTGCGTGAAGGAGAATACCAGCACGCCTCGAACAGATCGTAAAGAGAGTGATTGTATTAATAAACTGCAATAAAACTATTAAATTTCCTGTACTCATACGACTATTAAAATTTTTATAGCTTGACTTCAGCGTCTGTGTTTGGTCTGGAAGACCTCCGACCATGCTTGCAGAGTGTGTGCTGGCTGTAAGAAACACACCCTCACAATATGAGAAGTACGTTTATTGCTCATTAATGAACACAACCAATTTTACGAGTTTCCCATGTCGGGAAAAATAGAGACTACCATTCCTACAGCCAGCCATGTGTTGACATTGGTCTCATATCACTCTTGATTACCCTATCCATTCATCGATTTCCGTCTCGAAGTTCATTAGTCTAAGTGGTTGTAAAAATATAGAGGTTATTAAGGCCATGTAAAAAATTTGCATAAAAGGTATAAAGCGATTTACTTACCCTCTCTTGAACTATCCTTTCCCAGTCAGCCGAAGTACCGAGTACATGTTGTCATCCCTCTGGTCGACATACACGACACCTTAATTCTTCTTTCTTTCCTCATTTCTGATTAGCTCGTAGTGGTTCCTCACACAGCGAGAAGAACTTTCTAAATCCTCCATGTATCAGAGAGAATATGCTCTGTAAACAAGAAATCATCCCAACCAGGCCGGGGTTCTGGTCGCATTTGATATTTTTCCTGACTCGGGGACTGGGTATTCGTGTTTAGCTTAATACACACAACATGTAATCACTCCACATACGGTCGGCGTCAGGAACGTAATAATAAACTTATTGGTTTTTCATTCAACTTATAATTTCGACTTTCTTCGCAGCCACCTAGGTGTTAGAATTTTTTTTCCAGTGCTGGCATATCACTGGACTAAGCTGGGTTCGAACTCACCTATTTAGGCTTAGAAGGGCAGTGTCAGAAATGGAATCCAGTCGTGGAATTCAACCAAATCCACGCATGTAACGCATCAACACATGCATAACCCAGCTAGAGTGTTGGAAATTGTGCGGTGAAAGGAAGAAAAATCTTACTATTTAAGTGGTACTGTGGCCCGTATATAAAAACTACTGTCACACCTGCCTAGAGCGCCCACAAGTCGTTCTTCAAAAATAAATTAATTAATTAATTAATTAATTAATTAATTAATTAATATCGTCGTTCGTACATGTGGCTGCTAAAATGAAGGTTACGGATTTTTGAATCGGGGATATGGTATATTTCATCACATGATTAGCTACGTATTAAATATAACATACTTACGCACTGACTAACACCTTATTTCACTTATGTAAAGCACAGTACAAGCATAAATTACCCCTATAACAATTGGATCAGGCTGTTTTAAATACACTTCAGTTTAGTTCATTTAAAATACACTGATCAGCCAGCCCTAGTAGTCGGTATGTCCACCTTTGGCACGGATAACAGTTGCGATGAGTCTTGACGTGGAAGCAATAAGGCCTTGGTAGGTCGCTGGAGGGAGTTGGCACGGCATCTGCACACACAAGTCACCTAATTCCCAGAAATTTCGGGGAGGTGGGCGATGAGCTCCGACGCCACTTTCAATCACAACCCAGATATGTTTGATCGGGTTGATATCTGGCGATTTGGGGGCCATCACATCAATTGCAACCCACCACTGTGTTCCTCGAATCACTGTATAACACTCCTGGCCTTGTGACGTGGCGCATTATCTTCTTGAAAACTGCCACTGCCGTTGGGAAATATGATCGTCATGAAGGGGGTGTACGTGGTCTGCAACCAGTGCACGATAGTTCTCAGCCGTCATGGTGCCTTGCACCACCTCCACTGGACCCATGGATGCCCACGTGAATGTTCCCCAGAGCATAATTGAGCCACCGCCAGTTTGTCTCCGTCCTGCAGTACAGGTGTCAAAGAGCTGTTCGCCTCCAAGACGACTGATTCGCACGTTCCCATCGGCATGATGAAAAAGGTATCGGGATTCATCAGACCATGCAAGGCTCCATCACAGCGTCAACGTCCAATGGCGATGGTCACGTGCCCTTTTCAGTTGTAGTTGCTGATATCGTGGTGTTAACATTGGCACATGCATGGCTGCGGAGGTTCATCCTTAGGAGTGTTCTGTGCACTGTGTGTTCAGACACACTTGTACTCTGCCCAACATTAAAGTCTGATGTTAGTTCCGCCACAGTTCGCCGCCTGACCTGTTTTACCAGTCTGACCAGCCTACGACGTCCGACATCTGTAATGAGGGGTGGCCGCCCAATCCCTTGACGTTTGGACGTGGTTTCACCTTAGTTTCGCCACTTGTGGACTTGTGGAAGATACTCACCACAGTACTCATCGAACACCGGACAAGTTGTGCCTAGCCTCCGGACCGTCACTACCTGCCCTCGGTCAAACTCAGACAGATAGCGTGCCTTCCCCGTTCTGCACATAGACAGCACGCTCACTGATACTACACGCACTAGCAGTCATTCCTAGTCAGGTGACGCCGCTATCACCTGGACGGGTTTAAATCGATAGTAGGTAGCTGGTCATAAAGTTCTGGCTGATTAGTGTAAATGTTTGGTTTGTAGGATTTCCTCAATTATTTTAGTGGCATATACGAGACGTAATTCTCGCCGTTCTGCCCATAAGTAAGAACTGTATATATTGTAATCCCCCCTCCTGTCAAAATAAATGAAAAACAAAGAAACTACAGTTCTTTTCGGAAGACAATATGTAAAAAAGGTAGAATGTATTACTATGCGACTGTCTCAGGGAGGAACAAAGTATTCAGAGGTTTTACGACCAGCCGTTGCATTATTTTGGTCAGCAGGTCGCAGACGGCGGTGTAGGGGATATTAACTCGGGCGTTATGTAAAGTGAATGACATGACATAAGGTCCCTCAACAGATCCGGTATAGACACGCTTGATTCCTTCCTTTTTTCAAACTGCTTTACGTCGCACCGACGCAGATAGGCCTTATGGCGACGATCGGACAGGAAAGGGCTAGGAATGGGAGAAAGCGGCCTGGTGTGAAAATGAGAAGGCATGGCAAACAATCTTGAGGACTGCTGATAGTGGGGTTCGAACCCACTGTCACCCGACTGCCAATTTACTGCTGCGCGACCCTAACCGCACGGGCAACTCGCTCGGTGGCTTGATACATTGAAAAGGATATAGGTTCGATTTCTCCCAAGATGGGGAGGTATACAGAAACTAATCTTCAGACTAAAGCAGAAATAATTGAAGACCTACCGTCCGGTCGGTACTCTAGCTTGGTGTCGGATGCTAAAGATATTTATCTTCCTCTCATAACCTGTACGGAGTGACGTTGGTTTGAATCTAGATATTATTCCTAGAATGCCCGAAAGTGAGATTTTAACTCCTTTTTCTTGTAATTTACGTTCCAAATTAAGAGTGTGTTCCATTCCAGGTTTTTGAAAAAGTTTTAAGTTCATCAACTGGGCGGTAAGATGATGGTTGTGGACCTTATCGGCGAAATACGTACATAATTTAATAGTGTGTTTATGACTTTACAAGTGCAACCACACAGTATATCAATGTGTTTCTCCATGGTAAATAGATAGCGTGCTGGCCTTTGATCCTCGTTGTACCGTGTTCCATTCCGGTGGAGTCGATGATTTTATGCTCAACTCCTCTGGCTAAGTGGCTGGGTGTTTGTGCCGTCCTCAAAATCAGAATTCATCTTAGGTGGGGCCCTGTCATCACAGAAGTGCAGGTAGCACCAGGTCTCTCCGGAGGCCACAAGAACTTCCCGTAGCTATCTGTACCGCCGTCTGAGAGGGGAGATAGTTACATTTTATAAGCTCTGAGCTCAATTCACGGGCTCGATCTGGATTGTACTTGAAGGAACTCAGGTACGTCAGCCTCGTGTCAGTAGATCTACTGGCGCTTACAAGAACTCCTACTGGACAAAATTCCGGCACGCCGGTGTCTCCCAAATTCCCAAAAGTATTTAGTGGGGCACAAAACAAATAACATTGAACACTTGCAGTTGTGTAAGTGGGACATCAACGAGCAAATTGAAATGGTAATGGTTATTGTACAAGTAGCCGCGCAAGCCCAATGGTCATTCTGGGTCTTGTGAAGATGTATATTGCTGTGTTGCAGGCGTTTCTTGACGAGGTTTTGTGCCTCTAAAATCAAGCATATCACCAATTGGCTAGAACGGGAAAGGATCAGCCGTAAACCTACTTAAGATACAACATCAGGTTTTGGGTGCATATAAAGAACGTGACTTTTAAGCTTAAAAAAACATATTGCTCAACACTTCGGGTTTACCTTTCAAATCGGTAGGTACGTGCGTGAACATCAGAATATATCAGTTACAATTTACTGAACATTTCAACGGAATCATACTATTGGTTTTGTGACAGCTTCTGTGCCCACAACATACATGGTTTATCAGGAGATGATGATGAGGTACATTACTGACGTGTCATCCCCCCCCACCCCCACAATAACAAATCAATATACACGACATAATCACAAACACCTAACTCACTCACCTCTCTTCATAAATTGCCGTGGATGGACTGGAACGAACTAAGATAGTTCGGAGCTGGACCCGAGCGTAGAAAAAAAGGGGAGAGAAGGACAGAAAGGCAAGAACCCATAATCCCCATGAAGAAAAGAATGGATTAAAATGGGACTTATTATTAGCACACAACATTAAAATGAAAAAAAAAAGTTGGATGCTGCATTTAAAAGTTACTTATTAACTGCAGATAAAATACATTTCGAGTAGGACCATGTACAATAACACGGTAGGTTTTTGTTTTTCTCGACGAGAGTGCACACAGTCGCCCAATTCACTTCAATACGGCCATATACTAATACAGACTTGCCTCCAGAATGCATAAAAATATGACCTGGATCAAGTTACTAAAGGAACCAGAAAATGGAACAATGATGGGGTAATATAATCGTATAAATACGAACCGCGCACATAACAAAAGTTAGTATTCCCGTGCTCCGAACGAGCGTCAGCTCGCCTCACACCAACAGCCTCCTAAAGGAGCAGAAGCAACATTCAAGAAGATGTTGCCTCAGTTTCAAAAACAAAACACAAGTGCCGAAAATAGACCAGATAACGGCCATGAAACCGGATAAGTAAAACGAAAACAGGAAAGAAAAGAATTAAATTTACGATAAACAGAGAGTACTATAAACCACACTCAGGCAGACAGCACAGGCATGTACACATACATACGGACAAGAACAGTGACCCAATATAAAAATCGACCCAGACTACGTCAGCGTGTCAAGTCACGCGACGTATACGTTTGCGCAGAATGGCGACAGATATCATGGACTCACGAGCTTGGTTCGAACACCACAGATACAATGCTGGACCGCCGCAAGGCTGACCCAAATATAATCGTAGCAGTCATAACTTTCGTCGACCAGCTACCGAGGACATCCAAATTGCATCACGTCGACAAACCCCGCAGCGTCCAATCATACAATATTCCAATGCTCAACGATGATACAAAACGACAAGAAAATAGAAATGCACGGTTTCAAAACCCACAAACACACAGACCCAAACAAACGCGTGTGCACATAAAGAAAGAAAGTTTTAAAACGTACACATAATAAATTAACTAAGAGAACGCAAGGAAAGGAAGTGCAACCGCATAGAACCGTTCTTGTAACTATGGCACGTGAAATAAAAATAAAATGAAATACCTAGGAGCAGAACATCCGGAATCTCAATCAGAATAATGACTCCCATCAGAGAGCCGAGCGTTGAAATAATTAAGTCGAGGAGATGAGTAATTCGTAGATCAAGAAGCACATTTTCATTTTTGATCACTCCATTGTTGGTTTCGCCGGTCTCGTGGTGTAGGGGTAGCGTGCCTGCCTCTCGCCCGGAGAGGTCAGCGATTTTTACTTGGACCTGATGGCTGGCTCGAGGTCCACTCAGTCTACGTGATTGGAATTGAGGAACTACCTGACGGTGAGATAGCGGCCCCGGTCTAGAAAGCCTAGAATAACTGCCGAGAGGATTCGTCGTGCTGACCACAGAACACTCGTAATCTGCAGGCCTTCGGGCTGAGCAGCGGTCGCTTTGTAGGCCAAGGCCCTTCGAGGGCTGTAGTGCCATGGGGAGTTATTGTTGGTTTCACGAGTAGACACACTTAACACTCGGGAAATGAGACATAGACGCAGTCACAACACGGATGGCTAGAGCGCCATCTTCAAGGAAGTTTCACGTACGAATTTTGCTAATGTTAGCGCTAATGGCGACAACGACAGTCAAGGAGAAGTAAAAATATAAAAAGAAATGCATCAGAGGCAGGCTTGGTGCGGCACACCTTCCCGACACACCTCGGAAAATGAGACCTTTCCTGATGATCAGTCAGGAGGAATCATTTTACCAAAGGATGTCGCTAAAAGCTAAGCGCGCGCATTTATTCCCTCAAAACCTAATAACTAATCCTGATCTAGGTACAATGGTGCGAACGATTTAAAACAACAAAACATATGTACAGGAATGTAACACTTTGAAAATGTATATATGATAAGTCCTCAGCCCGAAGACTGGTTTGATCCTCAACGACACCGCCATTAGCTGTCATATATGGCCTAGGCAACACTGGAGAGGCGTACTAGGGAACTCGGGAGTGAGGTAGTTTCCCGCTCCTTTGCTCACCGAGCCAGAAGTTGCTATTACATATCAGCCAGCCAAGCCCACTGAAATGTATGCACCAACCGACCCTATGAGCAATAATTTCACACCATTCATAGCAGGGACTGGCTGCAGAAGGAATGGCATTACTAGCATCACTCATACCTCAGACATTTCCATTTTGCCAAGGCCAAGGATAAAGCTGAAACAGATCAATGAAAGTAACAAAATTGCTCTAGCTCATACCAGAAGACATAGTGCACTGTAAACACTAGGCCCCGCCAGCACGCAGACATAAATGTTTTTTCCTTTTCTTCTTTTATATCAGTTAATAAAACTCACGGAGAAAGATGTGGCTATGTGTGTCCTTTCACAGAGCAAAATAGACTCGTGGAGAACAACAGACATTAGGAGTAGTACGAGCTACGGAGATTGCAGGACAATGGGAGCTGATCAGGATTTTCCCGGCCAAGGTCACTGACTTGACTGCTGCCATCACGACCACGTGATCATGACGTCACATTGCTTGTAAACAAAAGCATGTGCTTTTGACAGCTGTCCAGACAACAGCTTTCAACTTGACGGACCAAAACCTCACTTCTTTAGACAAGAGAAAGTCGCTAACCTCACTGCTGCCATCTTGACAGACCATAATATCAGTGCTGCCATCTTAACCACGTGGGTGCGCGGAATTTGAAATCCACCTGCTTTTGACAGCTGTCAAGGTGACAGATGCCATCTTGAAAGGTCCTAACCACGTGCACTTCTTTGGCGCAGATTATGAACAAGTGAACGTCGCTAAACTCACTGCTGCAGTGATGACGAAGCCTAATATCCCTGCTGCCATGTTAACCACATGGGGGCGCGGAATTTGAAATGCACGTGCTTTTCATACCTGTCAATGTGACAGCTGCCATCTTGACGGGTGCCAAACACGTGGGCGCGGGATTTTGAACAAGTGAACGTCACTAGCCTTACTGCTGCCATCATGCCAGGGCCTAACCTCACTGCTGCCATCTTAACCACGTAGGGGGCGCGGAAATGGAAATCTACGTGCCTTTAACAGCTGACCAGTTAACAGCTGTCATCTTGACGGGTCCTAACCGTACATTTTGAGCACTTGGGCGCGGAAATTTGAATAAGTGAACGTCGCTAACCACACTGCTGCCATCATGACTGGGCCTAACTTCACTGCTGCCATCTTAACCGCGTGGGGGCGAGGAATTTGAAATCCACATGAGCTGACATCTGCCATCTCGGCGTGTGCCAAACACGTAGGAGCGGGATTTTGAACAAGTGAACGTCACTAATCTCACTGCTGCCATCATGCCAGGGCCTAACCTCACTGCTGCCATCTTAACCACGTAGGGGGCGCGGAAATTGAAATCTACGTGCCTTTAACAGCTGACCAGTTAACAGCTGCCATCTTGACGGGTCCTAACCTTACCATTTGCGCACGTGGGCGTGAAATTTGAACAAGTGAACGTAGCTAACCTCACTGCTGCCATCTTAACTACGTGGGGGCACGGTATTTGAAATCCACGAGCTTTCGACACCTGTCAAGATGACAGCTGCCATCTTCACGGGTCCTTGCATTACCTTTGGAGCACGGGGGCGTGGAACTTTGAACATGAGAACGTAGCTAACCACACTGCTGGCATCTGACAGGTCCTAACCTCACTGTTGCCATCCTAAAATCGTGGGGCGCGGAATTTGTAAAAGTGACAGATGACAGCTGCCATCTTGAGAGGTCCTAACCACGTGCACTTGTTTTGACGCTGAATTTTGAACGACTCTAATCTCACTGCTGTTATTTGACGGGACTTAGCCATGTGCAGGAGAGGAATTTTGAAACAAGCCCTAACCTTACTGCTGGTACCTTGACAGGACTTTGCCACGTGCGACACAATTTTAGAGATCCCTAATCGCAGAGAATCCTAGTTTTAAGCCTAGCTGTCCTTCTCGAAACCATCTTGGAGGGAACTAAGCACCCTAGTTTAAGGTATGCTACCCTTCTCGACATGTTACCATCTTGGAAGGGGCCTAACCCCTGAGAAACCATGTTTTAAGACTAGCTGCACTTCTCGACATACCCCGTTCGGATACCATCCTTGAGGGGGCCCAAACACCCACGTTTAAGGCAAGATGCCCATCTCCGCATGCCTCTTCCCGACACTAGCTTGGAGGGTGGTCTAAGGACCATAGTTTAAAACACTAGAATAGCAGAAGGGGTCAAAATGACACCTACCTTCAATTTTTCCTTAATAACGTGCGAACTCTTGTTACATTTTCATTGATTTCTGATATGGAATACGTTGGAACGCGGGAGTGGTCATTTTGACACTCTTTCAATATTCCTTATTACAGCATTTTGCATTGTCAGACAACAGTGTGTATCCGGCCTTCATTATTAGTATTGTTGGGCTGATTGGCTCAGACGGTTGAGGCGCTGGTCTTCTGACCCCAACTTGGCAGGTTCGATCCTGGCTCAGTCCGGTGGTACTTGAAGGTGCTCAAATACATCCGCCTCGTGTCTGTAGATTTACTGGCACGTAAAAGAACTCCTGCGGAAAAAATTCTGGCACCTCGGCGTGTCCGAAAACCGTAAAAGAGTAGTGTGACGTAAAGCAAATAACATTATTACTGTCAGATGAATGTTCCAGTTAGCGGAATTATTGTATTCACCTCTTCATTTAGAAAGTGTTCTTCTTACAGGCATGTGCTACGATCTCCTTTCTGCTGACGAGGTGTTTCGTATGCTAGAAAATTCAGACGTTGAGTCTGAAGATGAACTATCCAATTTAGATGGTGATTTTTGCTTGAGACAAGAGAGACAAGTGAGATCGAAGATCACAACGAAACAGAAGATGAATTATCCGCAAGAGAATTCGAAAATGCTAATCTATCTCCGAACTCGCCCTAAATGCCTCTGTCTCAGTTAAGTGTTTCATCAGTGAAGATGGTTGCCCGTGACGGAATCGAGTGGGAAGGCTTGGATTCGAACTCTTCGTCTGGAAGGCGGGCTTCAGTGAACGTTCTGAGGGAGCGGGGAGGTCCCAAAAATATTCTTACCACGAAGTTTACGACTCTGCCAATAGTGCCTCTCGTCTCCTCCTTGATGGATCGACGCTTCGTCTAATGAAACGACACACAGTATCAAACGCTCAGAAAGAACTTCACGGACTGGACCGTGTCGCTAGAGGAGTTGGAGGCTATGATTGCCATCATGTGTGCCCGCGGTGTCCTGTGTTCAAAAGGTGTGTCTGTGGATGGACTATGGTCACCTACGATTGCGTGGAGGAAAGTTGTAGAATTAATATTTTTCTAGTGGGATGGCTACGCGTGTCAACACGCTATGACTATGGAGCTGAGCTCTGAATTCGGGAGACACGTGTTTAACTCTACAGTGTGAGTAGCTGGACAACGGTCTCGCAAACATTTAACGATCTGACATCTGACTATCGCAGATTAGCAGTTTGCCACCACTTCATAGAGGTTGCATAAACTACCCAAATATTTCTTTAAAATATTTTCGTTACTAATGGCGTTCGTCCCCTGAAGACCATGCGACCAGTATTTACACACTGAGAGAACATATATTCATAGATATTCCTGGTTGAAACAGATTCATAACTTTATACTACAGTCTGATAAATACGGAGAAATTACAGCACATAATCGTTTAGTTAGGTTTGATACAAGGATGGTAACTGAGGTTGGCAGCGGGGTATTTGACTTCGGTAGAGAAGAGTACAGATAGTTCTGCTGTTGTGAGTACTTCATACATGACTAGAGGTGAGAGTTTAACGATTTGCCTATTTTATTATTGTGTACAAAAACGCAGACTTTTAAGATATAAATCCAATTTAGACTTGAATAATTATTAATACCGTATAACTTCCCCCATGAGGAGGCTGCCACAAGGACTACACAGTATTTTGTCTTCTAAGTTATTGGTGAGTTTGCCAGATAGATATAACTATCACAAGGCTCAGGTGGCTGGATGTATGGTTCATCAAATGTTATATAGATGATTGCGGAGTATGGTTGCTGAACCTCGTATTGCGGCGATAGTTATGTCGTCAAGTCGTGTCCTGTTGAGACCGAGAGAATCGCATAACTGTACAAGAACTATAGGGATTGTGCCTAGAGCTCCGATCATGAGTCCATGGACGGAGATATTGTCTAGGTGATATCTGTCTTTATAGTAGTTCACGGTTGGCTGGTAAATCCACTTCTTCTCGCCTTCCACCTCTTCGGCCTGGCCAACGTGCGACTCGAAGCGTATTGTGGGTTCTAGGATTATTCCTTGCTTGCTAGCTGGTTCAAAGGCTATCATATCAATACGCCTGTTACTCCCCTCAGCAACTAGGGCAAAAAATCCTTTCTTTCACCGTGAAATCGTGATCCTTCAGCGAGGTCACGATCATATGTCGCACTGAATGGTGGCGAGAGTTTCTCAATACTGTAACATTCACAATATCGTCAGCAGCATGCCGTAATACCCTGTAAATATAGTATGTCATTTGACGCGCAATTCTAGGACAAATAGTGTCCAAAACAGCATATTTTACCTGTTCCGGGACACGAGTGGCTCTCTGCTGGCTGACGATACTAGGGTCTCAGTACGCGTAGTTAGAGAAAGGATGGCTTGTGCTATCATGTACTTGAAAAACGCTCTCTTTCTGTGGGAGAGAGAAGAGAGTAGGCATGTAGCACGTGACCAGAGATCTAGGTAACAAGGAGGGACTTAAGAAGCCGTCTCAGCACATGAAACTGTAACTTTCTGTGATTTTCCCTGTAGATCCAACGATACCAACATACAGTCTTCTGATGTTTAGTATTAATAATAATAATAATAATAATAATAATAATAATAATAATAATAATAATAATAATAATAACCGAAGTTCTGAAATACGTGATGAATATTTATTAATCAGTGGATTTTATGCTGAATTGTGATGCCAAGATATATCTTACACAATTAGTATATCACTAACTATGCAGTGTATGAGGGTGCAGAAAAATTGTAAACAGATGTTGGGTTCTGACCGTGAGAGGGAAGTCCAGGATTCCTCACGGCATAGCGTCACCAATATGAAATAATCTGATGATGCTTTTGAGATTGTGAACAAACCAACGAGGCGATCAAAATGAAAATCGATCAGTGGAAGGAAGAATATTCAAGCTTTTGACACCTGAACCAATGTCGAGAACCCCTTATTAGCGGACCTATGTTTGGTAAGGAGGCGTGGTTTGCCCTTTCTCCGAGCGCCAAGCCGTTTCGTCTATAAAAAGAAAGAACTTTGAGGCCGTTCATTCAGTCTTTATTCAGTCTTCAGACTTGATTCAGTGTGCAGTTTTTATTCAGTGATCAGTAGTGATTCGTTGTGAACTCAGTCGTACTCTCAGTTACTCCATCATAATATGCGGTTAGCAAATTATTTGCCTATAGTGAATCTATAAGCACGGTAGTAATTATTGATCTGTGGAAATTACATGTCGAGATGTCACAGAGCTGTGAATTTATTTACCCTTGAGAGGTTTAATGTCATGCGTTGAAACCACATAAAATGAGTGAAGTGAGTGAGGTTTGCCTATATTATAACATGCACATAATGCAACTAAGCGCATAGGTCAAATGAAGGAAGGAAAGTGCTGTAGAAAATGTATAACTTGGTGATAGCATATTCAGGAAGTTAACTTGGTGAAAGAATGAGCGACTTATTTACGATATTAATAAAACGGGAAGCGTCTGCGGAATACTGTAAAAAGCAGTGATTAACCTGCCCTACAATTAGCCAGTGCTGTGAATTAGGCGAATTTAATATCATTAACACGTACAATGTTCAGCTAACTAAACATTGTGTATCCGGAGACTGTGACCAGGTGAACGTGTGTTGCTTCAGGGCCTAGATAGCTGTTAATAAACGTGATAGGCAAATGAGAGGAGATCGGTAACGGGCTACAGGACAATATCATTACTGGGCTAGTGCACTCGAGTCTATGAGTAGTTCTAGTCGCAACGAGTTATAATATGTGTCATAAAATTAACGCCGTGGTGAGCAGTACATGCCAAATGTTGTCCAGGAAGGCGACCGATTAGGACAAGGGTCTGATGGTGTGGGTTGGCATCAGTACTGATGACCGTACGGATCTTGTCGTCGACCGTGGTAATCTTACTGTTGAGGGGTACATCGAGCAGGTGCTGCTACAGCACATGTTGGTTGCTGCATAGGGTGTTGCCCTGAATTCGTAGTCATGCAAGACAATGCCCGGGCTAATGTAGCGCTCATCACCAGAGCTGTCTTACGAGAACTGTACATTCGAGCGATGGAATGGCCAGCAGTGAGTCTCGACCTTAATCCCATCGAGCATGTGTGCGATAGGCTTGAAAGAAGTGCTCGTGGGCGTCCTGCTCCACCACAGACTCTATGAGGGCGTCTCCATACACACGGATATCCATCACGCTGTGTCAGGGGAAATCTGGACTCGTCTGTGAACATCACAGGTCTCCATTGACGAAGGTGCCAGCTGACGTAGGTTGCTGCGTTAAACGGGGCACTCGAACAGGACGTCTGGGTCGAAGGTTCACTTCTCTTAACCTGTTCCTTACTGTCTGGTCAGACACTGTGACTCCAGTAACTCGCCTGAAGTCTGGTTGCAGTTCTCTGTCAGTTGCTGAACGACGCGGCAAAGCACAAATGGTCAGGTATCGGTCATCGTCTGGCGTTGTCATGCATCCACGACATTTTCCAACCATCCTCGAACAGGCTCCCATTCAAGAATGGGACCTGATACAACAACGTGAACTGCGTAAACTTATATGGAGCATGCCACGTAGGTGCCATGCTGTGATAAATGCTCGTGGAGGACATACACCATACTGAAACTCTCCAACTGATATAAAAATCCACCCTGGAGGACTGTTATCACTTTGTTTAGCCCCTATTTGGATATGTCTGTGTGTGATTTGAATATGAACGCGAACCCATCGATGTTCTTTTATATACTACAACGGTAAACCTGAGGGCGAGGTATTGTTTTGAGAAGCATGGCATACGTTTGGGTCCTGAAATAAAATACACGATGGAGAGAGAGAGAGTACATTTAGTGAATGTGCTACCAGGTGAGGAAGGTGAAGCAGTAGACCTAAAACCTGATGAAGAGACTTCAATGAAGTTTTATCCCATCACTTCATGTGGTGTTAAGAGATCCCTCGCAAAAAACAAAAACATTCTTTATTGCAATAGAACACGATTGTTGTCTGGAAATATTAACAAAATTGTTAAATTAAAAGCCGTCCATAGTCATTGAATGTACTATGAAATTGCAAGTAATTTTTCGTGCATATTTTTTGTCGAATTTACAAAATGGTGTCAATTCGCGTGAATATTTTGGCTATTGCTTACATGCCTGTCTAATTCACGTGCCTATTTTGACTTTATATGACGCCTATAAATACTGACTCTATACATGACAGTAGGATGTGGTTCAGGTCGGCTATTTCCCCATTGTCTTCTGGGCAGTTAGGGGAGTCCAAAATCTTGATACCTATAGACACGACTTCGATATCATTCGCGACCTATACACATTCCTATTAAGGATGTAAGGTATCATCATTTAACTTCAAATTCTTGAATCAGACTTGGTTTGGGATGGTGGTGCATAGCACTTTCCTTTTGCAAGATGTGACATTTTCCAATAATCAGACTGTTGATTGACTATAGACAGGAAATACTTGAATACATGTGTTAGTGAACTTTGTTGAGGTCCCTGACATCTATCCGAATCGTTCGATTTTATTGTAGTCCGCGAGCCATGTAGTTAATGCTTTCTTAATGTTTCACGGTACATCATTTTCATTTCAGTTCTGAAACTCCTCGTAGATGCACGCACACTGACGCTTCTCAGCAGGTAATAATGCATTTTAATACACTGACTGACAGAGCAAATGCAACACCAAGAAGGAGTGGTTCGAAAGGGATGAAAGTTGGGGAAAAAACAGAGACGGCACGGACGAATAATTGATGTTTATTTCAAACCGATATGCAGGTTACACAATGCGCACGGCATCGACTCAGTAGGATGTAGGACCACCGCGAGCGGCGATGCACGCAGAAACACGTCGAGGTACAGAGTCAATAAGAGTGCGGATGGTGTCCTGAGGGATGGTTCTCCATTCTCTGTCAACCATTTGCCACAGTTGGACGTCCGTACGAGGCTGGGGCAGAGTTTGCAAACGGCGTCCAATGAGATCCCACACGTGTTCGATTGGTGAGAGATCCGGAGAGTACGCTGGCCACGGAAGCGTCTGTACACCTCGTAGAGCCTGTTGGGAGATGCGAGCAGTGTGTGGGCGGGCATTATCCTGCTGAAACAGAGCATTGGGCAGCCCCTAAAGGTACGGGAGTGCTACCGGCCGCAGCACATGCTGCACGTAGCGGTGGGCATTTTACGTGCCTTGAATACGCACTAGAGGTGACGTGGAATCATTCGCAATAGCGCCCCAAACCATGATGCCGCGTTGTCTAGCGGTAGGGCGCTCCACAGTTACTGCCGGATTTGACCTTTCTCCATGCCGACGCCACACTCGTCTGCGGTGACTATCACTGACAGAACAGAAGCGTGACTCATCGGAGAACACGACGTTACGCCATTCCCTCATCCAAGTCGCTCTAGCCCGGCACCATGCCAGGCGTGCACGTCTATGCTGTGGAGTCAATGGTAGTCTTCTGAGCGGACGCCGAGAGTGCAGGCCTCCTTCAACCAATCGACGGGAAATTGTTCTGGTCGATATTGGAACAGCCAGGGTGTCTTGCACATGCTGAAGAATGGCGGTTGACGTGGCGTGCGGGGCTGCCACCGCTTGGCGGCGGATGCGCCGATCCTCGCGTGCTGACGTCACTCGGGCTACGCCTGGACCCCTCGCACGTGCCACATGTCCCTGCGCCAACCATCTTCGCCACAGGCGCTGCACCGTGGACACATCCCTATGGGTATCGGCTGCGATTTGACGAAGCGACCAACCTGCCCTTCTCAGCCCGATCACCATACCCCTCGTAAAGTCGTCTGCCTGCTGGAAATGCCTCCGTTGACGGCGGCCTGGCATTCTTAGCTATACACGTGTCCTGTGGCACACGACAACACGTTCTACAATGACTGTCGGCTGAGAAATCACGGTACGAAGTGGGCCATTCGCCAACGCCGTGTCCCATTTATCGTTCGCTACGTGCGCAGCACAGCGGCGCATTTCCCATCATGAGCATACCTCAGTGACGTCAGTCTACCCTGCAATTGGCATAAAGTTCTGACCACTCCTTCTTGGTGTTGCATTTGCTCTGTCAGTCAGTGTATTATATTATATTATATTATATTATATTATATTATATTATATTATATTATATTATATTATATTATATTATATTATATTATATTATATACATACATTATCATTATAGACTGTTATGCCTTTCAGCGTTCAGTCTGCAAGCCTCTGAGAATTTACTAAACGTTGCCACAATCCTCGATTTGCAACTAGTGTTGTGGCCTCATTTAGTTCTATACCTCTTATCCTTAAATCGTTAGAAACCGAGTCTAACCATCGTCGTGCTCAATTCGCCTCACATGACCCCACCACCGAAGCCGGTTTATGCGTACAGCTTCATCCATCGAGTTCAATCCTAAATTAGACTTTATCTCCTCATTCCGAGTACCCTCCTGCCATTGTTCCCACCTGTTTGTACCAACAATCATTCTTGCTACTTTCATGTCTGTTACTTCTAACTTATGAATAAGATATCCTGAGTCCACCCAGCTTTGGCTCATAGTAAAGCAAAGTTGGTCTGAAAACAGGCCGATGTAAAGATAGTTTCGTCTGGGAGCTGACTTCCTTCTTACAGAATACTGCTGATCGCAACTGCGAGCTCACTGCATTAGCTTTACTGCACCTTGATTCAATCTCATTTACTATATTACCATCCTGGGAGAACACACAACCTAAATACTTGAAATTTTCGACCTGTTCTAGCTTTGTATCACCAATCTGACATTCAATTCTGTGTAATTTCTTACCTACTGACATCAATTTAGTCTTTGAGAGGCTAATTTTCATACCATACTCATTGCACTTATTTTCAAGTTCCAAGATATTAGACTGCAGGCTTTCGGCACAGACTGCCATTAGGACCAAGTCGTCAGCATAGGCCAAACTGCTTACTACATTTCCACATAACTGAATCCCTCCCTGCCATTTTATACCTTTCAGCAGATAATCCATGTAAACTACGAACAGCAAAGGTGAAAGATTACAGCCTTGTCTAACTCCTGTAAGTACCCTGAACCAAGAACTCATTCTACCATCAATTCTCACTGAAGCCCAATTGTCAACATAAATGCATTTGATTGATTTTAATAATCTACCTTTAATTACATAGTCCTCCAGTATGGCGAACACCTTTTCCCTCGGTACCCTGGCATATGCTTTCTCTAGATCTACGAAACATAAACACAACTGCCTATTCCTCTCGTAGCATTTTTCAATTACCTGGCGCATACTGAAAGTCTGATCCCGACAGCCTCTCTGTGGTCTGAAACCACACTGATTTTCATCCAACTTCCTCTCAACGACTGATCGCACCCTCCCTTCCAAAATGCCAGTGAATACTTTGCCTGGTATACTAATCAATGAGATACCTCGATAGTTGTTGCAATCCTTCCTGTTCCCTTGCTTATAGATAAGTGCAATTACTGCCTTTGTCCAATCTGAAGGTACCTTACCAACACTCCACGCTAATTTTACTACTCTATGAAGCCATTTCATCCCTGCCTTCCCACTACACTTCACCATTTCAGGTCTAATTTCATCTATTCCTGCTGCCTTACGACAATGGAGTTTATTTACTATCCTTTCCACTTCCTCAAGCATAATTTCACCAACATCATTTTCCTCCTCCCCATGAGCTTGGCTGTTTGCAACACCACCAGGATGATTTCCTTTTACATTGAGAAGATGTTCAAAATATTCCCTCCACCTCTCCAGTGATTCCCTGGGATCTATTATGAGTTCACCGGAATTACTCAAAACACTGTTCATTTTCTTTTTCCCTCCCTTCCTAAGAATCTTTATTACTGTCCAGAAAGGTTTTCCTGCTGCTTGACCTACCCTTTCCAGGTTATTACCAAAATCTTCCCATGACTTCCTTTTGGATTCAACAACTATTTGTTTCGCTCTGTTTCTTTCATCTACGTACTAATCCCTGTCTGCCTCGGCCCTTGTTTGGAGCCATTTCTGATAAGCCTTCTTTTTAGTTTACAAGCTGCTCTCACTTCATCATTCCACCAAGATGTTCGCCTTTTCCCAACTTTACACACAGTTGTTCCTAGGCATTCCCTTGCTGTTTCTACTACAGCATCCCTGTATGCCACCCATTCACTTTCTATATCCTGAACCTGCTTACTGTCTACTGTTCGAAACTTCTCACTAATCACATCCATGTACTTCTGTCTAATTTCCTCGTCCTGGAGATTTTCTACCCTTATTCGTTTGCAGACAGATTTCACTTCTATGCCCTAGGCCTAGAGATACTTAGTTCACTACAGATCAGATAGTGGTGATCGAAAAATCCGCGGAAAACTCGTACATTCCTACAGATTTCCTGAATTCGAAGTCTGTTTAGATATAGTCTATTATGGATCTGGTACCCCTAGCCTCCCATGTGTAGCGGTGAATAGCCTTATGCTTGAAGAATGTATTTGTAACAGCCAAACCCATACTAGCACAGAATTCCAGCAAACGCTTCCCATTCCCATTAGCTTCCATATCTTCCTCACATTTACCAATCACCCTTTCGTATCATTGAGTGCTGTTCCCAACTCTCGCATTGAAATCGCCCATTAGCACTATTCTATGCTTCCTGTTTACCCTGACCACGATGTCACTAAATGCTTCATAAAACTTGTCAACTTCATCCTCATCTGCACCCTCGCATGGTGAATACACGGACACAATTCTTGTCCTAATTCCACCCACTGACGAATCTACCCACATCATTCGCTCATTTACGTGCCTAACAGAAACTATGTTGCGTGCAATGGTATTCCTGATAAAGAGCCCTACCCCAGATTCTGCCCTTCCCTTTCTAAAACCCGTCAAGTACACTTTATAATCTCCCACCTCTTCCTCATTATATCCCCTTACCCGAATATCACTTACTCCTAGCACATGCAGATGCATCCTCTTTGCTGACTCAGCCAGTTATACCTTCTTTCTTCCATAAGCCCCATTAATATTGATAGCTCCCCATCGAATTCCATTTCGTTCGCCAAGTTGTTTCCAAGGAGTCCCTCGCCTGTCAAATGGGAGTGGGACTCCATTACTCCCATAGGTCCGAGGCTTGCTTAAAGTGTTCTGAGCTCGGTAAATTCATGAAGCAGGATGCTGCCCTACTTGCACATAGTCCAAGTGAGGATCTCTCCTCTAACGGGTTATAGACCACCGGTGAATTTTATAATCTTAGCCGCCTGAGCACAAGGAGGGCCACGACTCAGAATATGTCCGAGATGCTCACTCCCATTCCATAGCAACTGGTATCCCGACTCTCAGGACCACTTACTAGGCCACTCAGCCGTTGCCCATGGTTCACGAACTAGGACGTGACTACAGTAACCCACAAACATGAACCATTAATATAATATAATATAATATAATATAATATAATATAATATAATATAATATAATATAATATAATATAATATAATATAATATAATATAATACAATATAATATAAATTCGGTTGTTTTGTGAGGGGTGAAGTTGAATAGTTTGCTGGCATTCTACCGAATTGCACTGGTATGGATCCAGGGTAAACATAGGATGGAATTTCACCTGAAAGTTCTCGCGGCATCAGACACTACAGCTGGTCTTGGATCCTCTAAACAAATCAAAACAACTACCTAGGGTGGTTATAACCTCATAAAACCTGGGATAAGACTAAAAATTTTCGGAGATGTGATTGACTCTCCGACTTAGTTAGTAGATTTTCATCCTCATTGAATGTGGAGGCCGATAATCTGGCTTTTAGGCCCCTTTAAACAGAAAGCAGATCCTCTAATCCCGATGTGGAATATTTTCTGGAAGTATCACGTGACATGAGGAAAGTTATCCCGGCTTACAGTCTAGGTCAAAACTCAAACAGAGCGAAGTGGGCTTCAGCGACCCAAGAAATGCATGAGACTATCTAAATAAAGTTATTATTTTTATTATTATTACAATGATTTATCGTGGACCACAGAGTTAAGGATGTGCGTGGGGTGAATGGCTGGACAGGGGAAAATTTTAGTAAATTTACTCTGAAAGGGTTTGAAATGTTATTTCTCTCCTCTCTTAAAATCCAAATAGACTGGTTTAATTATTTAACATGAGCCGGAAAAGGAGTTGGAATTTCACTGGAGAATAGTAACATATGATATAGAGCTCGCCAGCTCCAGCAATACACCATATTTATAAGTCGTTAATCGGGTACAAGTTTAATGGGAAGAAACTCGCAGTTATTAACCTACATATGGAAGAGCATAATTGCTCCTAATACGTACAACATTATAGGGTCTGAGCTCCTATTACATATAGGCTAGTCTAAATAAAGCGATATGTCGCTTGTTACCTCTTTCAATTATTCTGGTAACGAATTTGGTGACACCATTTCATAGCGTTCATAAAGAGTTTGCCCCCTGGTGGGCTTATCATTTACAAAATTTCCGTTGGAGTACTGTTCCACAAAGGAACCTAAGGAATGGTTACCCGCCAGGATCGCCATAGAAAGATTTAAGGAACTCGGCCTGGACACAAGCACTTCAAAGTCAGCTTGTCCTTCTATCAAAGAAGGTCAGCTAACGGAGGAGAATATCATCATAAATAACGAGTGTGAAATTAAATCACAGCGCAATGGAAGTGCGATTCGGTACATAGGTGTGAACTTCATTAACAGACTTAAACTGGATCCACAAGCCGTACTTCACAAGACGCGAAACAAGATCAGCGCCCTTGTTAGCTCTTCGTTGCTGCAATCCGACCAGAATAGTTCATTTTTAAATAGTTCATTATCACCTACTATGATTTACCCACTCAAAGTTACTCCCCTAAACAACATCCCTCAAAATATTATCTCAGATGCGGATAAAGTATTAAAGAGTGAAACTAAATAATTTACGAGACAGCAAAATCCTAATCCATATACAGGGGCATATTGCCCATTCTACTAGGCTTTACAAAGGAATAGAGAAAGGTTACAACAAATACAGGTCGGTAACGAAAGGCAAGGAGATGAAACACCAGCACTCCTCAAAAGAATATTTGGGAAAAGACAAAAATATAAATGGGCTTAAGGATCAATGATACAGAAGCTAATCCCATGCCAAAAGGGTGATTAAACAGGGGAACATTAAAGGCCGAGAATAATTTCCAAATATAGAGGTTGTAAAACATTAGTCACCCAGCTCAAAAATAGAAGGGGAGAGTTCGAGGGTAACCACTCGTGCTCCCGTACATTAAAAATTTCCCAGAAGGAAATATAAATTGAGTCCGAAGACAGCGCAGAAGGACCTACATTACAGTGAAGAATAAAAGCTTACATATTACCCTCTCCCCTACCCGCTATATAGTACAACTCCGTGTACTTTGTGTTGTCTGTACATAAAGAGAACCGCTGAAATTTTCCTCTCAGATCACATATTTAGGTTTATTCTGCCACTAGCTGATTTATCCGTGCTTCGTTACGGTATTCTCAGAAAGACTGTCTTTGTGGTTTTCCTAACTACAGTTAACTTAGGCTATTAGAAAACGTCAGTAGGAATACAGGGATTAAAAGCAACGTTATCATATAAAATACTCGATCAAAAGAAAACCCGCACATTTTCTCATTTTAACTAACAGTACTACGATGCCGATCTAACAGTCCAATGTTCCAGTGCTGGAATGAACAGGCCGCAGACAGCCGTGAGCACTCCTCTGTCATTGTTCCGTTAAATATACACACTGCTCATTCCAATCAGTGCCTCAGGATAGGGATTTAATAGCTCGAATGCTATTGATGAACCAGTTTGTTACGTACCAGTAGTATCAGAAAATGTATGAACCACAGGAATGGCATGCTAAAGAAGGAAGTTATCTAACTCCCCAGCTACTTCCCGCCAATATTCAGGCAGGCTGTTATACTCGGTACGACCGGGCGAGTTGGCGGTGCGGTTAGGGGCGCGCAGCTGTAGGTTTGCATCCGGGAGGTAGTGGGTTCGAAATCCACTGTCGACAGCCCTGAAGGTAGTTTACTGTGGTCTCCCATTTTCACACCAGGGCTGTACCGTAATTAACGCCAGGGCCGCTTCATTTCCACTCATAGCCATTTCCTATCCCATCGTCGCCATAGTACCTATCTGTGTCGGTGCGAGGTAAAGAAAAATTTTAAACAATGCTCGGTATAGAGCAATAATCCCGTTTATCGGACATGACTGGCAACAGAAGACACAAAGCACATCACAACAAACAATGGTCAATGTAATGTTATTTTTGTTCAATATTGTGAGCTTTCTGTATTGTAGGTCTTCACGTTTAGTTTTCTTTCGACTCTGTGATATTAGTGATTCTTAACGAAATTATTTTTAGCGTAGATTGTAGATCCTTATTCGTTGACTTTACATAACGATTTTCATTAAATTATATTTACCCATTTTCTCGTTACTTGGCGCTGATACGGACTTATCATCAAAAATCCAAATCAATGAATATCTCTGTTATCATAGCCGGTACGGTAAAAATGTATAAGACATAAATGATCAGTAATTTAATACTATATAACTTTAGTAATGTATTATTAGTCGATAGGACCACTGATAACACAAATATTTGAGAATTAATATTTAGGCCTTCTCCTAAACTACCATTCACTCAGCGTGAATAAAATTATTTATGGCCTAGACTGTAGCGACTTATTTCCTGACTTTGCATACTGATTTTAATGAAGACAGGACCAGTTATAACATTAAATTTTGAGAATTTAAATTTGGACCTTCGCCTAAACTATCATTTCATTCAGCGTGAATAAGAATATTTATGACCTAGATTGTAGCGACTTATTTCCCGACTTTGCGTACCGATTTTCAATACGATAGGACCACTAATAACATAAATATTTGAGAATTAATTTCTAGCCCTTCCCTAAACTACCATTTTCTTAGTGTGAATAAAAGTATTTATGGCCTAGATTGTAGCGTCTCATTCCCGGACACTACATACCTATTTTCATTAAATTCTCTTCAACCGTTTCCTCGTAATGCGTGTACATACATACATACATACATACATACATACATACATACATACATACATACATACATATACATACATACATACATACATACATACATACATACATACAGACAGACAGACAGACAGACAGACAGACAGACAGACAGACAGACAGACAGACAGACAGACAGACAGACAGACAGACAGACAGACAGACAGACAGAAGTTTCGGAAAATTAAAAAGTGCATTTTCTGGCTACTATGGACACGACCGATACATAAATACAATCCTTTTTAAATTCTGAGCAATGTACAAACAAAACTCTTGTATCTTCTTCAAGCCTGCCGCCCCATGCCTCTAGTCTACTCTAACCTCTGTCAGGTCGCCGAGCAACTCAGTCAAGACGGTCCTAATGCGCTCGGCTTGGATAGATCCCCAGGGGAAAGTTCTAGAATATATTATAACCCCGCGCGCTGATAGTCTAAATATCCATTCACTAACCTGAGTTCTGATTGGTTAGAAAACTTCATTACTGGCATGTGATAGGCGGTTACATTAGAGACGGAACCAGGAGTTGAGTTGACAACTTCAGCACACAAAAAAGACAATGGCCAGAAAAATAGCTTTACCAACTATAACAACATTTTATTTCTCAGTACAGTAGATTCACTGGGGCTTAGCAAACCATTGATCGCTAGAAAATAGATGCCAGAGTTATCTAACCACCGGAGAAACTTGTTTTACAATGCCTTAAGAGTTCTTAATCACTGCCAGAGATGGCCATAATGGAGAAGGCGCACAGTTTAAATAGCTGGGGAAGGTGCACCCTTGGTACAATTATTATTATTATTTTTTTATTATTATTATTATTATTATTATTATTATTATTATTATTATTATTATTATTATTATCATCATTTACATATGTGATTCACGGATTGCTTTTCAGCGGTAACACCCTAAACTTTGTAAAGCAATTCCTCTTGAAGTGATGACACTTGCTTGGTGACATTTTGGTCTGTATGTGTGTAGACCTCGAACATCTTGCATGACTGGGAATACCTGATGAGTTCTGAACCGTCCCCGGTGAAACTTGCATCCAAGCTCTGTGGTGCTGTCAATTAAACATTGTTCTAGGAAAGTGGTGTCCATCCTGCCCCAGGTTGGTGGAATTAGAAAATATTCAAATGCGACAACTCGCCTTTGTCTTCCAAAACCTTCTACGGCACAATGGAATATCTTAATATCTATAGAAAATAAGAAGAAGAAGAAGAAGAAGAAAAAGAAGAAGCATCATCATCATAAATAATAATAATAATAGAGCCATGAGTTAGGTCTCTCCGGCAATTCTAATCACCCGCTAGCTCTACTATTTTGTTCCACACTTCAAACTCGTGGATTCCTGCGGGAAAAATTGGGACGTACTGAGAGGGCGCTACTGCTGTACGGAGTTTGGACTTTAGTAAACAGAGGCCTTCTCTGTTTTTTTAGCGCTGCCTTGTGTGCAGAGACCTTATTACATGAAGAAAATTTGTGATTGTGTGAAGAGAAATATTTTTATTAGAGTATTATCACATCTGCTAGGATAGTGACATCACATGATAGTAGTATAATTGGATGGTTCGGAGGCCTCCGCCTCCGCCCGCTTCCTCCTCCTCCTCCTCCAGCGGGAAATTTGAATTTTGGCGCGAGATTTGAATTTGTAAACAAAGCCACGTGCTTTTTGACAGACAACAACGCATCGCTAACCTCAGTACTGCCATCTTGACGGGCCTAAACCTCAGTAGTGCCAACTTAACCTAACTAGCGTGAAGTAAACAAATCCACGTGTTTTTTGACAGCCACGTGCTTTTTGACAGACAACAACGCATCGCTAACCTCAGTACTGCCATCTTGACGGGCCTAAACCTCAGTGGTACCAACTTAACCTCACTAGCATGAGGTAAACAAAGCCACGTGCTTTTTGACAGCCACGTGCTTTTTTGACAGCTGTCATCCACCATCTTTAAACCACAGAGCACTGTGCTGCCCTCTTTCGTCACCTGTCATCGGCAGTGCTGCCATCTTGACGGGCCTAAACCATAGTGCTACCAACTTAACCTCACTAGCGTGAGATAAACAAAGCCACGTGCTTTTTTGACAGCTGTCATCCGCCATCTTTAAAGTACAGAGCACCGTGCTGCCCTCTTTTTCGCAGTAGCTGTAAATTCGTCACCTGTCATCCGCAGTGCTGCCATCTTGGCGGGCCTAAACCTTAGTGCTACCAACTTAATCTCACTAGGCGAGATAAACAAACCCATGTGCTTTTCTGACAGCTGTCATCCGCCATCTTTAATCAACAGAACACCATGCTGCCCTCTATATCTTTGAAATGTGGTGGCGGATAATTTGAAGAATGCTTTTTGATAGCGGCCATCTTTGAGCACCGTGCTGCACTCTATGTAGTAGCGGCAATTTGAAAACTTCTAAGTGCCCCTGTTTGATCTATAGAGCACAGCGCTGTCCTCTTTAGCTACTTACCTTTGAAATGTGGTGGCGGATAATTTGAAAAATGCTTTTTGACAGCAGTCATCTTTGAGCACCGTGCTGCCCTCTTTAGCTAGATACCTGTGGCGGCAGGCAATTCCACATGACAGCAGCCATCTTTAATCAATAGAGCACTGTGCTGCCGTCTATGTGGTGGCGGCAATTTGAAAAATTCTACATGCTCTTGTTTGGAAACAAACTCACGTGCTTTTTTGACAGCTACCATCCGCCATCTTTAATCTATAGAGCATAGTGCTGAACTCTTTAGTTTGAAATGTGGTGGCGGCAAATTCCACGTGCTCTTGTTTGGAAACAAAGCCACGTGCTTTTTGACAGCTGTCATCCACCATCTTTAATCAATAGAGCACTGAGCTGCCCTCTTTAGCTAGATACCTTTGAAATGTGATGGCGGCAAATTCCACGTGCTCTTGTTTGGAAACAAAGCCACGTGCTTTTTGACAGCTGTCATCCACCATCTTTAATCAATAGAGCACTGTGCTGCCCTCTTTAGCTAGATACCTTTGAAATGTGGTGGCGGCAAATTCCACGTGCTTTTTTGACAGCCACGTGCAGCTGTCATCCACCATCTTTAATCAATAGAGCACTGTGCTGCGGGCAATTTCGTCAGCTGTCATCCGCCATCTTTAATCCACAGAGCACAGTGCTGCTCTCTGTAGTAGCGGGTAATTTGAAAAGTTCTGTTAGCTGTCATCCGCCATCTTTGAGCACCGTGCTGCCATCTTTAGCTAGATACCTTTGAAATGTGGTGGTGGAAAATTCCTACGTGCTCTTGTTTGGAAACAAACTCGCGTGCTTTTTGACAGCTGTCACCCGCCATCTTACATCGCAAACCTCAGTGCTACACTCTTTAGTTGAAATATGGTGGCGGATAATTTAAAAAGAAAAATTCTACAGCAGCCAGCTCTCGACGCTAATTGCACAAGATGGTGGCTATACATGACTCCTTAAAGGTGCTTATGCAAGATGGCCGCTATACATAGGTTCTTATGAGACGCCCTTGGGATGCTTGCGTAAGATGGCGGTTATACAAGGCTCCTTATGAGACACCCTAGGGATGCTTGTGCAAGATGGCGGTTGCTCTTATGAGGTGGCTTAAGGGTCCTTGCACAAGATGACTAGAGACGCCCTAAGGATGCTTGCGCAAGTTGGCGGACGCAAGATGGCGGCTATACACGACTCCTTATGAGACGCCTTAAGGGTGCTTGCGCAAGATGGCTGCTGCCTTAGCTTAGAGGCTAACGTGTCACGCTAGTTCGATTCATTAAATTTGGAGGCTTAAATGCAAAATGTTAAATATCTCGAAAACGGTGCATCGTAGAGCAAAACGGGCAAAATTTTTCCGCCTAATACGTAGGTTCGTAGTATCAGGAACAAGAAAAAACATAGTCTAATGATGAGATCAACGGTTCGATTCTTACTTAAGCCCTTTGGCATTGGCAGCTATCTATTTCTACAAGATGGTGGCTGCTCTTATGAGACACAAGATGGCTTGAGACGTCCTAGGGATGCTTACGCAAGATGGCGGACACAAAATGGTGGCTATACATAGCTCCTTATGAGACAGCCTAGGGGTGCTCGCACAAGATGGCAGCTACTCTTATGAAGAAAGCTAGCTTAGAGGCTACTGCGCAAGATAACAGCTGCTGTAATGCATGTGGTGGAGGGCAATTTGAAATTCTATGTGCTTAATCAACAGAGCACCCTGCTACCCTCTTTAGCTGAAATGTGGTGGTGGATAATTTGAAAAATTCTTTTGACAGCTATCATCTTTAAACATTAAGGCCTTATCATTCTCCTCCTCCTCCTCCGCCTCTTATGTCAAGGCATAGCTTTATATCGAACAAGTTTAAACCTGCATCGCGAAGGCAAGCGTGTGCAGCGATAACATTATTAAGCATGTTTAGCTGTACTCGATACGACATGTGATCAGAACATTGATTGATGCGTTCAGAAAACAAAATTAGTGATCAAGACTAGAATCGAACACTGTACTCAATACATCATGTGTTTAGAATATGTCAGGGGATACCCTTGTTCTAAGAAGATAAGATTGAAACATAACAAGACTAGAATAGAACACTGTAATCGATGTTGCTAACTTCAACATGTGATCAGAACATTGATTGATGTGTTCAGAACACAAAATAAGTGATCATGACTAGAATCGAACACTGTACTCGATACAACATGTGATCAGAACATTGATCGATGTGTTCAGAACACAAAATAAGTGATCAAGACTAGAATCGAACACTGTACTCAATACAACATGTGTTTAGAACATGTTAGGGGGGTACCCTTGTTCTAAGAAGATCAGAATGAAACATAACAAGACTAGAATCGAACACTGTAATCGATGTTGTTAACCTCAACATATGATCAGAACATTGTTTGATGTGTTCAGAGCAAAAGTACAATTTTGATGATTTGCTTAGTGTAAAATCAAAAACTATGGAAACACACTGTGCACATATCGCGTAGCTAACTCGCTCAGTAAGCAATATTGCAAAACTACAACTTCAATGATTTGCTTAGTGTAAAAATAAAAAAAAACACTGTACCCATACTGCGCAGCTAACTCGCTCGGTAAACGATATAGCCAAAGTATAACTTCAAATTATTTACCTTCCATCATTCGTCTTGTGTGAAAATCAGTCGAACAAGTTATCGCATAAACATGTAACATGAAATATCAGTCAATCTGTTGGCATGGGTTACAAGCATGTAGCTTATGCGGGAAGTAAAATTAAACAGAACGCTAGTGCTATAAGAAATACTCTGCTTACATTTAAGTCCCTAGCTGTAGAACAAGTTATTACATAAATATGTAACATGAAATATCGGTTCGGAAACATATTGTTTCAAGGATGAAAGGACTCTTCCTCTTCCTTACCGCACATTCCTAGTAGGGCTAAGGGGCTAATGGGCTAAAGGGCTAATGGGCTAAAGGGCTAATGGGCTAAAGGGCTAATGGGCTAAAGGGCTAAAGGGCTAAAGGGCTGAAGGAGCAACAACCTCATCGATCGCTATCAGCAAGAACGCTTGTACTTTGCTAAGTGTAGAAAATTAATCTTTATTTGTAAATGGTTTCATGTTCAGAACAAGGAATGGAACCTAGGGGTTACGTCTTACCTAATAAAATCCCCGAGGTGCGATGAGTTACGTTTTTCGAACTAGTGTTTGGAACACTGAACTTTTCAAGATGATAGCAGAGAGTTTAGCAATGTTCTGTTGTTGGATTATAAATTCCGCGCTACAACATGCATAAGGTGGCAGCCTTGAGGTTTACTGCCGTAAAGATGACAAGAGTGAGGTTAACAATGTTCCGTTGTTGGATTTTAAATTCCGCGCTATAACATGCATAAGGTGGCAGCCTTGAGGTTTACCGCCGTAAAGATGGTAGCAGTGAGGTTAGCGACGCTCTATTGTCCTTCAAAGTGAGGTTAGGGTTCGTCAAGAAGACAGCTGTCAAAAGAAAAGCACGTGGCTATGTTTACCAAACAAGAGCACGTGGTCGTGACGTCACGGTCACGTAATCAATCCTTAGCTCGACGTCGTTAAGAGCAGCATTAGGATTAGCTATGCTCAAAAGTCTTGGGGACAGAGCAGCAGTATGAATTGCCATGTTTCAAAGTGTGTACACATCACCTATCCATTTTACATGCATCGACCATCGAACTAAACTTCATCCCCTAGATCGTGCTGCTATCTTAGCATGTCCTTAAAGTACAATGAATAGCCACGTTTCAAAGCGTGTACACATTACCTATCGATTTTGCACGCATCGACTCTCGTACTAAACTTCTTCCGCTAGATTGTGCTGCTATCTTAGCATAACCTTAAAGTACAATGAATAGCCATGTTTCAAAATGTGTACACATTACCTATCGACTTTGCATGCAACAAATATCGTACTAAACTTCTTCCACTAGATTGTGCTGCTATCTTATCATGTCCTTAAAGTACAAAGAATAGCCATGTTTCAAAGCGTGTACACATTACTTATTGATTTTGCATGCAACGAATCTCGTACTGAACTTCTTCCGCTAGATCGTGCAGCTATCTTAGCATAACCTATACCCATGAACTTAAAGTACAATAAATAGTCATGTTTCAAAGCGTGTACACACCAACTATCGAATTCGCATGTATCGAGTCTCGTACTAAACTTCTGCAGATAGATTGTGCTTAACTAAGACGCATGAACTTAAAGTACAAAGAATAGCTATGTTTCAAAGCGTGTACACATTTCCTACCGATTTTGCATGCATTGACTCTCGTACTAAACTTCTTCCGCTAGATTGTGCTGCTGTCTTAGCATGTCCTTAAGGTACAAAGAATAGCCATGTTTCAAAGCGTGTACACATTACCTATCGATTTTGCATGCATCAAATATCGTACTAAATTTCTTCCGCGAGATTGTGCTGCTATCTTAGCATAACCTATACCCATGAACTTAAAGTACAATGAATAGTCATGTTTCAAAGCATGTACGCATCAACTATCGATTTTGCATGTGTCGACTCTCGTACAAAACTTCTTCAGGTAGATTGTGCTGCTATCTTAGCATAACTAAAACGCATGAACTTAAAGTAGAAAGAATAGCTATGTTTCAAAGCGTGTACATATCACCTATCGATTTTGCATTCATCGACTCTCGTACTAAACTTCTTACGCTAGACTGTGCTGCTATCTTAGCATGAACTTAAAGTACGAAGAATAGACATGTTTCAAAGCGTGTACGCATCAACTATCGATTTTGCATGTATCGACTCTCGTACAAAACTTCTTCAGGTAGATTGTGCTGCTATCTTAGCATAACTAAGACGCATGAACTTAAAGTACAAAGAATAGCCTTGTTTCAAAGCGTGTACACATTACCTAATGATTTTGTATGAAACGACTAAAATTTTTCCACTAGATTGTGCTAAAATCGTGTAAGTGTGCTGCTACCTTAGCATAACCTATCGATTTTACATGCATCGACTATCGTACTAGACTTCTTCCGCTAGAGCATGTAGCAATCGCTTTTGTGTATCCCTAACCCATGTGCACGAACTTAAAGCACAAAGAAGAGCTATGTTCTAAAGCGTGTACACATCACCTATCGATAATGTATGTATCGACTATCGTACTAAACTTCTCCTGCCAGAGCGTACGACTATCGCTTGTGTGTGCACGAACTTAAAGCATAAAGAATAGCAATGTATAAAAATCTTGTAAACAAAGCAGCAGCATTACGTATAGTCAAGTTTAAATGCGTGTAAACATCATGTATCATTGATGCACGCAGTACAAAACATATTCCATTAGAATGTACAAAGTTCGCATGTGTTTGTGCTGCTATCTTAGCATAGCCTATGTGCACGAACTTAAAGCATAAAAAATAGTTATGTGTAAGTGAACATAGCAGAATGTTTACTACGTAGGTGTAGACATTGAACTTTGAATGCTGAGGCAGCATACTACGTGACCGTGACGTCACGACCAGGTGCTCTTGTTTGGTAAACATAGCCACGTGCTTTTTTTTGGACAGCTGTCTTCTTGACGAACCCTAACCTCACTTTGAAGAACAATAGAGCGTCGCTAACCTCACTGCTACCATCTTTACGGCGGTAAACCTCAAGGCTGCCACCTTATGCATGTTATAGCGCGGAATTTAAAATCCAACAACGGAACATTGTTAACCTCACTCTTGTCATCTTTACGGCAGTAAACCTCAAGGCTGCCACCTTATGCATGTTGTAGCGCGGAATTTATAATCCAACAACAGAACATTGCTAAACTCTCTGCTATCATCTTGAAAAGTTCAGTGTTCCAAACACTAGTTCGAAAAACGTAACTCATCGCACCTCGGGGATTTTATTAGGTAAGACGTAACCCCTAGGTTCCATTCCTTGTTCTGAACATGAAACCATTTACAAATAAAGATTAATTTTCTACACTTAACAAAGTACAAGCGTTCTTGCTGATAGCGATCGATGAGGTTGTTGCTCCTTCAGCCCTTTAGCCCTTTAGCCCTTTAGCCCATTAGCCCTTTAGCCCATTAGCCCTTTAGCCCATTAGCCCTTTAGCCCATTAGCCCCTTAGCCCTACTAGGAATGTGCGGTAAGGAGGAGGAAGAGTCCTTTCATCCTTGAAACAATATGTTTCCGAACCGATATTTCATGTTACATATTTATGTAATAACTTGTTCAACAGCTAGGGACTTAAATGTAAGCAGAGTATTTCTTATAGCACTAGCGTTCTGTTTAATTTTACTTCCCGCATAAGCTACATGCTTGTAACCCATGCCAACAGATTGACTGATATTTCATGTTACATGTTTATGCGATAACTTGTTCGACTGATTTTCACACAAGACGAATGATGGAAGGTAAATAATTTGAAGTTATACTTTGGCTATATCGTTTACCGAGCGAGTTAGCTGCGCAGTATGGGTACAGTGTGTTTTTTTTATTTTTACACTAGGCAAATCATTGAAGTTGTAGTTTTGCAATATTGCTTACTGAGCGAGTTAGCTACGCAATATGTGCACAGTGTGTTTCCATAGTTTATGATTTTACACTAAGCAAATCATCAAAATTGTACTTTTGCTCTGAACACATCAAACAATGTTCTGATCATATGTTGAGGTTAACAACATCGATTACAGTGTTCGATTCTAGTCTTGTTATGTTTCATTCTGATCTTCTTAGAACAAGGGTACCCCCCTAACATGTTCTAAACACATGTTGTATTGAGTACAGTGTTCGATTCTAGTCTTGATCACTTATTTTGTGTTCTGAACACATCGATCAATGTTCTGATCACATGTTGTATCGAGTACAGTGTTCGATTCTAGTCATGATCACTTATTTTGTGTTCTGAACACATCAATCAATGTTCTGATCACATGTTGAAGTTAGCAACATCGATTACAGTGTTCTATTCTAGTCTTGTTATGTTTCAATCTTATCTTCTTAGAACAAGGGTATCCCCTGACATATTCTAAACACATGATGTATTGAGTACAGTGTTCGATTCTAGTCTTGATCACTAATTTTGTTTTCTGAACGCATCGATCAATGTTCTGATCACATGTTGTATCGAGTACAGTGTTCGATTCTAGTCATGATCACTTATTTTGTGTTCTGAACACATCAATCAATGTTCTGATCACATGTTGAAGTTAGCAACATCGATTACAGTGTTCTATTCTAGTCTTGTTATGTTTCAATCTTATCTTCTTAGAACAAGGGTATCCCCTGACATATTCTAAACACATGATGTATTGAGTACAGTGTTCGATTCTAGTCTTGATCACTAATTTTGTTTTCTGAACGCATCAATCAATGTTCTGATCACATGTCGTATCGAGTACAGCTAAACATGCTTAATAATGTTATCGCTGCACACGCTTGCCTTCGCGATGCAGGTTTAAACTTGTTCGATATAAAGCTATGCCTTGACATAAGAGGCGGAGGAGGAGGAGGAGAATGATAAGGCCTTAATGTTTAAAGATGATAGCTGTCAAAAGAATTTTTCAAATTATCCACCACCACATTTCAGCTAAAGAGGGTAGCAGGGTGCTCTGTTGATTAAGCACATAGAATTTCAAATTGCCCTCCACCACATGCATTACAGCAGCTGTTATCTTGCGCAGTAGCCTCTAAGCTAGCTTTCTTCATAAGAGTAGCTGCCATCTTGTGCGAGCACCCCTAGGCTGTCTCATAAGGAGCTATGTATAGCCACCATTTTGTGTCCGCCATCTTGCGTAAGCATCCCTAGGACGTCTCAAGCCATCTTGTGTCTCATAAGAGCAGCCACCATCTTGTAGAAATAGATAGCTGCCAATGCCAAAGGGCTTAAGTAAGAATCGAACCGTTGATCTCATCATTAGACTATGTTTTTTCTTGTTCCTGATACTACGAACCTACGTATTAGGCGGAAAAATTTTGCCCGTTTTGCTCTACGATGCACCGTTTTCGAGATATTTAACATTTTGCATTTAAGCCTCCAAATTTAATGAATCGAACTAGCGTGACACGTTAGCCTCTAAGCTAAGGCAGCAGCCATCTTGCGCAAGCACCCTTAAGGCGTCTCATAAGGAGTCGTGTATAGCCGCCATCTTGCGTCCGCCAACTTGCGCAAGCATCCTTAGGGCGTCTCTAGTCATCTTGTGCAAGGACCCTTAAGCCACCTCATAAGAGCAACCGCCATCTTGCACAAGCATCCCTAGGGTGTCTCATAAGGAGCCTTGTATAACCGCCATCTTACGCAAGCATCCCAAGGGCGTCTCATAAGAACCTATGTATAGCGGCCATCTTGCATAAGCACCTTTAAGGAGTCATGTATAGCCACCATCTTGTGCAATTAGCGTCGAGAGATGGCTGCTGTAGAATTTTTCTTTTTAAATTATCCGCCACCATATTTCAACTAAAGAGTGTAGCACTGAGGTTTGCGATGTAAGATGGCGGGTGACAGCTGTCAAAAAGCACGCGAGTTTGTTTCCAAACAAGAGCACGTAGGAATTTTCCACCACCACATTTCAAAGGTATCTAGCTAAAGATGGCAGCACGGTGCTCAAAGATGGCGGATGACAGCTAACAGAACTTTTCAAATTACCCGCTACTACAGAGAGCAGCACTGTGCTCTGTGGATTAAAGATGGCGGATGACAGCTGACGAAATTGCCCGCAGCACAGTGCTCTATTGATTAAAGATGGTGGATGACAGCTGCACGTGGCTGTCAAAAAAGCACGTGGAATTTGCCGCCACCACATTTCAGAGGTATCTAGCTAAAGAGGGCAGCACAGTGCTCTATTGATTAAAGATGGTGGATGACAGCTGTCAAAAAGCACGTGGCTTTGTTTCCAAACAAGAGCACGTGGAATTTGCCGCCATCACATTTCAAAGGTATCTAGCTAAAGAGGGCAGCACAGTGCTCTTTTGATTAAAGATGGTGGATGACAGCTGTCAAAAAGCACGTGGCTTTGTTTCCAAACAAGAGCACGTGGAATTTCCCGCCACCACATTTCAAACTAAAGAGGGCAGCACTATGCTCTATAGATTAAAGATGGCGGATGGTAGCTGTCAAAAAAGCACGTGAGTTTGTTTCCAAACAAGAGCATGTAGAATTTTTCAAATTGCCGCCACCACATAGAGGGCAGCACAGTGCTCTCTTGATTAAAGATGGCTGCTGTCATGTGGAATTGCCTGCCGCCACAGGTATCTAGCTAAAGAGGGCAGCACGGTGCTCAAAGATGGCTGCTGTCAAAAAGCATTTTTCAAATTATCCGCCACCACATTTCAAAGGTAAGTAGCTAAAGAGGACAGCGCTGTGCTCTATAGATCAATCAGGGGCACTTAGAAGTTTTCAAATTGCCACTACTACATGGAGTGCAGCACGGTGCTCAAAGATGGCCGCTATCAAAAAGCATTTTTCAAATTATCCGCCACCACATTTCAAAGATATAGAGGGTAGCATGGTGTTCTGTTGATTAAAGATGGCGGATGACAGCTGTCAGAAAAGCACATGGGTTTGTTTATCTCGCGCTAGTGAGATTAAGTTGGTAGCACTAAGGTTTAGGCCCGCCAAGATGGCAGCACTGCGGATGACAGGTGACGAATTTACAGCTACTGCGAAAAAGAGGGCAGCACGGTGCTCTGTACTTTAAAGATGGCGGATGACAGCTGTCAAAAAGCACGTGGCTTTGTTTATCTCACGCTAGTGAGGTTAAGTTGGTAGCACTATGGTTTAGGCCCGTCAAGATGGCAGCACTGCCGATGACAGGTGACGAAAGAGTGCAGCACAGTGCTCTGTGGTTTAAAGATGGTGGATGACAGCTGTCAAAAAAGCACGTGGCTGTCAAAAAGCACGTGGCTTTGTTTACCTCATGCTAGTGAGGTTAAGTTGGTACCACTGAGGTTTAGGCCCGTCAAGATGGCAGTACTGAGGTTAGCGATGCGTTGTTGTCTGTCAAAAAGCACGTGGCTGTCAAAAAACACGTGGATTTGTTTACTTCACGCTAGTTAGGTTAAGTTGGCACTACTGAGGTTTAGGCCCGTCAAGATGGCAGTACTGAGGTTAGCGATGCGTTGTTGTCTGTCAAAAAGCACGTGGCTTTGTTTACAAATTCAAATCTCGCGCCAAAATTCAAATTTCCCGCGGGAGGAGGAGGAGGAGGAGGAGGAGGAGGAGGAGGCGGGCGGAGGCGGAGGCCTCCGAACCATCCAATTATACTACTCATGATATTGACCCTCTCCTAATATCCTGTTGACCAATCAGCGTTTTGGCTTTCTTTTCTCTCTGGAATGTTCCACCCGAATGCTATTTAGGGGATGGCTTTCGCTCTTATCATTGTCTTGTGGAACGACAGTATTGCTTCAGTGGCGCTACGGAGAGGAAAGTTACTCTGAGAAGGGGGTACGGCTAGCCTGGAAATTGAATGACAAGGTAGGGAGAAGACCAAATGTGTGATTGTGTGATTTGACAAGCATTCGACGGCACCTTTTCAAATGCAATTTTAAGTTTCCGTTCAAAATTTAACTTTGGTAGGTAGGATCTTTTCTGGTACATTACTTTAATGTAGGCTCCTTCTTCGCTTTTGGTCTCGGAATTTTGCCCTGATGGGTCACTATGAAATATATGGAAGCACGAGTGAGGTACCCTCGTTTACTTCCTTTCAACTTTGTATTGGGTGACTACGTTTTCTATTTTCTTTTAAAATTGAACTTGTTCTATTCGGTTCTTAAAACTTCTATAACTTGGTCACTTAGTAGGATGGATTAGCAACTGCTCCTTGGGGATTCTGCTCAACTAGGGATTTAATGTAAACTTATCAGGAGTGTTTGTATTAGCCTCCATGCATTTTGTTCTCGACCTAAATTTAACCCCTTGTTTTTCTTTTCCACTTTTGGTCATGTTGTGTTTACCTGGATCTCTGGATCCATTTTCTTGCCTTTTCATGAAATAACGAGTGCACTTGCTTTATTGTAACGTGACCTTCTAGGTCAAATAGACAGCTATGTTGTGTTCTAATCCTTGTTATGATGCGAGGAGCTACGATTTCCTAATTTAATGTTACTAGAATAGTTTGGCCACTGTCTAGGCCGGCCTAATCGTACTGCCTATTATCTTGTAATGGTCATGACGAGCACATTATTGTTAGTAATATGCACCGAAGCTTCGATGATTGTATTTGCTCGGGGATTCACCCCTATTAACTATAAGGTATTTGACACCTCGGATACTTTTGCGTGAGTTACTCCCTCTATCCGAGATGCTTTGGTGTTATGCTTTCAGAGCCACTAAGCTTTTCCTTTGGTATAAATTCATACAGTTTTATGAAATTTCCTAATATGTCGTTATTGCCTGAGCCGTTATCTCAACTGTTATATAGTTCATTGTAATTACCTTGTTAAATTGTTATCAGCTGAAAAGAGAAAGGAAATATAAACTTTTCCAAATTTTAACTTGGTTTCGTGAACTTCTTTCCCTCGTTAAGCCACGGAAAACCCGGTAAAATGATGATAAATAATAATAATAATAATAATAATAATAATAATAATAATAATAATAATAATAATAATAATAATAATAATAATTCCTGGTATTAAAGGAGGCGATATGAAAACCCAGAATTACTTTCCGTGTGAAAATATTATTTCCTACACACGACAGATTATAGAATATACGCTTACGTCATAATTAATTAATAGTAACAGTTTTAATTAATATTTTTCTTCTTTTGCTTGTATCGTTTTTCCCCACACTGGTGTCGCACATGCCAACCCGTGTTTCTGCGATGTGATGTGTTGTATGAATATGAAGAGGACAAACACAAATGCGCAGTCCCCAAGCCGTAGGAATTAACCATACACAGATAACATCACGACCGGGCAGGGATCCGACCCCAAGGGCCTCTGCAAAGAAGGCAAGTACGCTGAACATTTCAGTCAACGTGCCGTGCTATTCTTCTCCTTCCTCTTCTTCTTCCTCTTCCTCTTCTTCTTCTTATTATTATTATCATTATTATATAAGAGCATGGCTTCAACTTTCACGTGCAGATAAATTAATCTGGCTACTTGTCAATTCCGTTGTTCTATTTTACTTTACCAAGGGGAATGTATGTGGCCTACTGCTGAGTTTAAATAATTTTGACGGGGAACCAGCGACATTGTACAACATGGAGTGCAACTACCTCCGCTGGATTTCAACCCACGATTGGAGACCAAAATTCTGCCACTTACCAGCAGAGGGATCTTTTATGTTGACAGACAACAACAGCAAAGTACAAAGTTACGTGAGGCTGTTGTAAAATCCATCTCCGACCTGGATGTTCTGCGATCTACAACTGAAGTTCGCTGCTTCCATGCGAATGATGCTTTAATATCGCAGAGCGCGATGCGTGAAGCTATAGGAACACCGGAGTGCTGAGAGAAGTTTGAAAGGGATTTCATTGAATTTAACACCAGCAAGATTTGTTACAGTCTATATGTGACACAAGCGTTTATTCTGTAAATCTGCCGTGTGTAGCAAATAATACTGTACTTCCACACGGAGAATCACTCTGAGCTTTCACATCGCCGCGTTTAATAGTACGAAATCTCTCCTTCCATTCTCTCTAATAATAATTTTCAGGAGCCCGAAAAGGATGAAAAAGAAGAATTGTTGACAAGACTAGCAGAAACAACATAACATCCACACTAGCTACAATACAGAGTGTAACGAAATTGATGGGCTTATTTTCAAAGTGACGCAACTCTACACTTTTTTTGGATTTCAAGTTGAACGTGCAATGGCATTCCCACAATAGCATAGGGACTAGTACTGTATCATCTGGAAAGGTATTTATTTTCAAAGTTGAGTAGCTCGTGGTTAAAATGGCATCCAATAACTGTATTTACAATTTCCAAAGTGGCGCAACTCTTCGCTGTGTTTAATTCCAAAGTGCCATACCTCCACACGCCGGGGTTTTCCTGTGTGTAAACATACCCTACTGGAAAGAGGTAGGAAATGGTCGTTTCTCGAAGTGAAACAAGAGAAAAGAGCCTCCTCGATTAACTGGATGTACCTGAATATTTCAACTGGTGAAAACAATTACGTCCTTCAACTCGAATATAATCATGATTTTCTTAACATTTCATTTTATGAGTTGAAATGTGGAGTGTATGAAACAATATGTCCATCCAAACATTTCCCCCCGAAACCTTGTGTTCAAAAATATATAGTGCCTGGCAATCGTCTTTATATTTATAGACATGATATTGTATAGGCTTTTGGGCTAATGCCATGTCAAGAAAATAAGGTTAAATTCTTTACGTTTTGCAGAGAACTGTGCTCTGCGCCCTCAGAAGAAATCTCGACTGTTCACGAGAAAGGCTTCTAAAACAATGACGCTTTGAATTTAGACTTTATAATAGAAGTGGGAATGGTACGTTCATTCGCAACCACATGGCTCCCAGGATGTGCACAACGCTGACCGAACCATCAGATCCACTCTAAGTGTTTCACATAACGTGTGTACGTAACATATGACACGACAGGTGTATGGCATAGACACAAGCCTAGAATGAAACATCTGGCGACAAGGAACGTACGAATTTGGAAAGAACACCGAGACGAAACAACAATAGTGAAGGGCTGGCAACCGGGTATTACTTAATTGGTAGCTAGTAAGCTCCTGTAGTTCACTTAGTTGTAATTCAGAACCTTCCATAAAAAATAACATGGATTATTCATCTACCTACAAGTAAATAGCCTACTTAAATCATGTCATTAGACTAAGAATAACATAACCTAGTTACGCCGATTCTAATTTTAAGATGTCCCCTATGCTCCGTATGGTTACTATCTGTGAGGTGTCATCTTTCCTAGCAAATATTTTCCCTTCTCTGGACCATATATACTTAAATCCTCTTGTTCTAAGGTCCTTTGCCCTCTTCAAGAGTCCCTTTGCTTTGGGAGTTAAAGTGTTCGTTTATATAGATCGGCTGGTCTGCAGCATTAATACCAATCGCTCGAGATGAATTTCGTGGGCTTCTTTTCTTGGCGCTGAACAATTCGGCCCTCTTCCATCTATTCACAAACTTCACAACTATCTGCCTCGGCAACGCTGGGTTTCTGGACGGTAACCTATGTGCGACGTCAATGTCATTTTTATTCACGTCACATCCGATCACCGCGCCTATGCTACTGATAATGCTGTAGACATCTTCATTTTGTATTTCTGGCACACCATGGATTTCCACGTTGTTCCGTCTCATATATTGATTGATTGATTCAACCTCTTCGTGTGAGTTGGAATTCAGCATGTCTAATTGTTGTTGCAACTCTCGAATCTTTTGATCTCTTTGACTAAGTTCTGCCTTTAGATCAGTAATGATTTTATTGTTAAAGTCAATACTGTCAGTTAACCTAGTAATCACTTTTTCAATTAGACGTTCCAACACGGCATCTAAGAATTTAGAGCTACTCATAACTTGAATTACCTCCTTGGTTAGGTCAAATGAATCAGCCTCCTGAGGATCAGTAATTTCTCCTTGAATCTTCGTTACTCTTTCCCCCGCTGCGTAGCTCTGGCTTCGGTCTGGCAATGGGGTTGGTGAGTTCTCCATCTTTTTGTTTTTGCTACGCTTTTGATTTCCCATGCCTTCACCAACAAGACACAATAACACAAATCACACTTATACTACTGAGTTCCACAACTGTTTCGTCCGTCACACGCAAGTATCAGTTTGTCCCGCTACTATTTAGTCTTTTAAAGAAGTACTGGAAAACGGTTTTTGTTCGCGGATTACCGAAGTTCAACAGACCTCATACACAGTCTTGTTACTCTGCCGCCATAGCCTCTGTAACTTCGGGCCATAAACCCATATAGGATCTTAAGTGTTTTTCAAAGTGTTTCGCCTCCTGGCCACTTATTGTCTCTGTTTAAAGTGTGGTTCAGACTGTCGAGCTGAAATGACACTGAACATTGTTTTCGGAGTGATCTAATGTCAAATTTGGATAAGACACTTGGGCCTTTGAGAGGGCTGACTATAGTAAATTTTGGAGCTCAGTCTCCTAAGGTGTAATAGAGTGGAGCAATTTTGCTCTCTGTTAGAGTGTATCTTTAGAGCTACCATGCTCATTCATTTGCAACCTACTGTATCGAGAACCTTCTCGATTGTAACTAAATGTTGACTTTAAGTCAGCGTTGTGATCAGAGCTGACGAGGTCATCGTTTTCCATTTGGTTGTTACTTGTTGTTGTTCATTCAGATTATTTATCAAGTTTAAAGTCAGAAAAGGAAAGGAAAGAAATGAAATTTCAAATTTCAGTGTTTTAAATTATGCTTGGATCTTTGTTTTGTCCACCCATTCATCCTGGCACCCTCTTACACAAGTGCAACCTATCAAAACATGGTAATAATAACAATGTTATTGGTTTTATGTCCCACTAACTATTTCTGCGGTTTTCAAAAACGCCGTGGTGCCGGAATTTTGTGCCGCCAGTAAATCTACTGACACGAGGCTGGCGTATTCGACCACCTTCACATACGACCCCACTCAGCCAGGATTGTACCTTGCAAGTAAGTCCTAGTCCTTCCTTTTGGACGTAATTGCACTCAGGGAATGGGCACTTTTCCTTTTGTCAGGAAGTGCACATTGCGTGAAAGCAAATAAACGTGGGAGCTAATTTAAGGTCCTTCATACGAGATAAGTCGTAACATTCAGGCGGACTACATAAATAATGTGCATTAAAATAACTTCCCGACGTGGCTAACACGCTCTGTTAAATGCTGAACTTCAAAATGCTATTTCATGGTTCAGTAGCTGTTTATTGGGAGTGAACGAGTGTGGACCTCGAGCCAGGGTTACAGATCAGTAGAATGCAGTCAACCTAAAGTGACCTTGTTCTTCGTTCTTGGAGTTAGATTGAACCGATTAGGGCTGGTAATATACAAACAGGTCAACAAATAAACAAGAAGGCGGATACACACAGGCAAAGAGATACATGTTAATGGTTAGGAAATCAATTTCACTTGACGTTTTCGGATTGAGAATTGTCCAACTTGGTGCTGCTGAAGCCATCCTGAGGAGTGTTTTTATTGTTTATACAATTTTCTTTACGTCCCAACAACACAGACGGTGGGACGGGAAAGGTCTAGGAGCGGGAAGGAAGTGACCGTGGACTTAATTAACGTACAGCTCAAGAATTTGAATGATGTGAAAATGGGAAATCACGGAAAGCAATTTCAGGGCTGCCGACAGTGGGGTTTGCACCCTCTGTCTCCCAAGTGCAAGTTGAAAGCTGAAAGTAACATGTGTCCTATCCTTCATAATCGGTTTACCCACCAGAGTTGCTTTCCCACGGCTCGGCGAGGGATCCCACCTCAAGGGCAGTGTCCTGGTGCTTGAGACTTGCAACCGGACAGCTTTAATATCATGAAGGAACAGAATTGTGACAATGGCCCTCATATGTTGGCTCACTGACCGCTGCAGACTGAAACTCGTTTACTGACGTGGCTTCACAAATCTCTTTTTAAAGCCAGTGCAGCAGTTATGATAGAAAGATGGAGACAGAGTAAAACTCTTTGCGTTTCACGGGGCGCCTCACATGTTTATCCGTCCGCCTCTGTCGTGTGACTAGCTGCCACCCAGGGAGTCCCGGGTTTGACTCCCGGCTCTGTCAAGAAATTTGAAAAGCCGTACGAGGACAGGAACAGGGTCCACTCAGCCTCGTAAAGTCAACTGAATAGAGGGGTTTCGATTCATATCTCAGCCATTCTCGAAGCAGTTTTATGTGGTTTCACACTTCTTTCCTTCTTAATCCGCTTACCCCCCAGGATTGCTGTTCCTCCGGACTCGGCGGGAGATCCCACCTCTACCGCCTAAAGGGCAGTGTCCTGAAGCGTGAGACTTTGGGTCGTGGATGAAACTAGGAAGAAGGACCAGTATTTCGACTAGGCGGCCTCACCTGCTATGCTGAACAGGCCCTTGTGAGGGATGGAAAGATTGTGAGGGATAGACAAGGAAGAGGGAAGGAAGCGACCGTGGCCTTAAGGTGGGTACCATCCCGGCATTTGCCTGGAGGCAGAGTAGGAATCCACGGAAGAGCACTTCGAAGGTGGTTGAGGGTAGAAGTCGAACACCCCTTTACTCATATAACCTCCCGAGGTTGAGTGGAACCCGTTCCAGGTACCACGTTTCAAATATCGTGGCAGAGCCGGGAATAGAACCCGGGCCAAGGGGGTGGTAGCTAATCACACTAACTACTGCACAACAGAGGAGGGCAATATCGCATTTCTTCTTCAGTCAAATATTGGGATGGTACCTTAGTCAGGCCAAGGCCGCTTCCTTCCCTCTTCCTTGCCTATTCCCTCCCCAACAAGGCCCCACATCATCATACCGGCTGAGGCCGCCAAGGCGAGGTACTGATCCTCCTGCCCAGCTGTATCTTCTCCGACCCAAAGTCTCACGATCCACGAATCTGCCCTTGAGGCTTTAGTAGTGGGATCCCCCGCTGTCCGAGGAGAAAACCAACACCTGGAAGGAAAAATGATCAAGAAAGAAAGAAGAATTATAACTAACGACTTTAGAACCAATAATATCAAAGTATGCAGTCTGTCCTGGATTCAGGAGATTCCTCACTCCAAATCAATTCACTTCATCCACAGCTCTCCGACAGGTACAGTAGTACACACAGTAGTCAACTCCGTACTTCACGCCAGTACACACAATAGTTCACTCCGTAATTCAAAGCAGTACAACAGTAGTCAACTCCGTACTTCATGGCAGTACATACAGTAGTCAACTCCGTACTTCATAGCAGTACATAGCGTAGTCAACTCCGTACTTCATAGCAGTACATACAGTAGTCAACTCGGTACTTCATAGCAGTACATACAGTAGTCAACTCGGTACTTCTTAGCAGTACACAGAGTAGTCAACTCCGTACTTCATAGCAGTACACAGAGTAGTTCACTCCGTACTTCATAGCAGTACATACAGTAGTCAACTCCGTACTTCATAGCAGTACACACAGTAGTTCACTCCGTACTTCATAGCAGTACATAGCGTAGTCAACTCCGTACTTCATAGCAGTACATACAGTAGTCAACTCCGTACTTCATAGCAGTACATAGCGTAGTCAACTCCGTACTTCAAAGCAGTACAACAGTAGTCAACTCCGTACTTCATAGCAGTACATAGCGTAGTCAACTCCGTACTTCATAGCAGTACATACAGTAGTCAACTCGGTACTTCTTAGCAGTACACAGAGTAGTCAACTCCGTACTTCATAGCAGTACACAGAGTAGTTCACTCCGTACTTCATAGCAGTACATACAGTAGTCAACTCCGTACTTCATAGCAGTACACAGAGTAGTTCACTCCGTACTTCATAGCAGTAGATACAGTAGTCAACTCCGTACTTCATAGCAGTACACACAGTAGTTCACTCCCTACTACACAGCAGTACACAGAGTAGTTCACTCCATACTACACAGCAGTACACAGAGTAGTTCACTCCCTACTACACAGCAGTACACACAGTAGTTCACTCCCTACTACACAGCAGTACACACAGTAGTTCACTCCCTACTACACAGCAGTACACACAGTAGTTCACTCCCTACTACACAGCAGTACACACAGTAGTTCACTCCCTACTACACAGCAGTACACAGAGTAGTTCACTCCCTACTACACAGCAGTACACACAGTAGTTCACTCCCTACTACACAGCAGTACACAGAGTAGTTCACTCCCTACTACACAGCAGTACACACAGTTGTTCACTCCCTACTACACAGCAGTACACACAGTAGTTCACTCCCTACTACACAGCAGTACACAGAGTAGTTCACTCCCTACTACACAGCAGTACACACGGTAGTTCACTCCCTACTACACAGCAGTACACACAGTAGTTCACTCCCTACTACACAGCAGTACACAGAGTAGTTCACTCCCTACTACACAGCAGTACACAGAGTAGTTCACTCCCTACTACACAGCAGTACACACAGTAGTTCACTCCCTACTACACAGCAGTACACACAGTAGTCTACTCCGTACTTCACATCAATAGACACAGTAGTCCTATGCGTAATTCACAGCAACAAAAAGAGAAGTCAAAACCGATCTTCACAGCAGTAGACACAGCATTCTGCCGCGTACTTCACAGCAGTACACACAGTAGACCACTCCGTACATCGCAACAGTAGGCTCAGTGGTCCACTCCGCACTTCATGGCAGTACACAGAATAGTCCACTTCGTACTTCACAGCATTACAACCATAAGTCCATACCGTACTGCACAGCAGTAAACCCAGTAGTCTACTGCGTTCCTCACAGCAGTACACACAGTAGTCTACTGCGTTCCTCACAGCAGTACACACAGTAGTCCACTCAGTACTTCACAACAGTACACACAGTAGTCTACTGCGTTCCTCACAGCAATACACACAGTAGTCTACTGCGTTCCTCACAGCAGTACACACAGTAGTTCGCTCAGTACTTCACAGCAGTACACACAGTAGTCTACTGCGTTCCTCACAGCAGTACACCCACTAGTCTACAGAGTTCCTCACAGCGGTACACACAGTAGTTCACTCAGTACTTCACAACAGTACACACAGTAGTCTACTGCGTTCCTCACAGCAGTACACACAGTAGCCTACTGCGTTCCTCACAGCAGTACACACAGTAGTTCACTCCCTACTACACAGCAGTACACACAGTAGTTCACTCCCTACTACACAGCAGTACACAGAGTAGTTCACTCCCTACTACACAGCAGTACACACAGTAGTTCACTCCCTACTACACAGCAGTACACAGAGTAGTTCACTCCCTACTACACAGCAGTACACACAGTTGTTCACTCCCTACTACACAGCAGTACACACAGTAGTTCACTCCCTACTACACAGCAGTACACAGAGTAGTTCACTCCCTACTACACAGCAGTACACACGGTAGTTCACTCCCTACTACACAGCAGTACACACAGTAGTTCACTCCCTACTACACAGCAGTACACAGAGTAGTTCACTCCCTACTACACAGCAGTACACAGAGTAGTTCACTCCCTACTACACAGCAGTACACACAGTAGTTCACTCCCTACTACACAGCAGTACACACAGTAGTCTACTCCGTACTTCACATCAATAGACACAGTAGTCCTATGCGTAATTCACAGCAACAAAAAGAGAAGTCAAAACCGATCTTCACAGCAGTAGACACAGCATTCTGCCGCGTACTTCACAGCAGTACACACAGTAGACCACTCCGTACATCGCAACAGTAGGCTCAGTGGTCCACTCCGCACTTCATGGCAGTACACAGAATAGTCCACTTCGTACTTCACAGCATTACAACCATAAGTCCATACCGTACTGCACAGCAGTAAACCCAGTAGTCTACTGCGTTCCTCACAGCAGTACACACAGTAGTCTACTGCGTTCCTCACAGCAGTACACACAGTAGTCCACTCAGTACTTCACAACAGTACACACAGTAGTCTACTGCGTTCCTCACAGCAATACACACAGTAGTCTACTGCGTTCCTCACAGCAGTACACACAGTAGTTCGCTCAGTACTTCACAGCAGTACACACAGTAGTCTACTGCGTTCCTCACAGCAGTACACCCACTAGTCTACAGAGTTCCTCACAGCGGTACACACAGTAGTTCACTCAGTACTTCACAACAGTACACACAGTAGTCTACTGCGTTCCTCACAGCAGTACACACAGTAGCCTACTGCGTTCCTCACAGCAGTACAAACAGTAGTTCACCCAGTACTTCACAGCAGTACACACAGTAGTCTACTGCGTTCCTCACAGCAGTAAACACAGTAGTTCACTCAGTACTTCACAGCAGCACACACAGTAGTCGACTGCGTTCCTCACAGCAGTACACACAGTAGTCCACTCAGTACTTCACAGCAGTACACACAGTAGTCGACTGAGTTCCTCACAGCGGTACACACAGTAGTCTACTGAGTTCCTCACAGCGGTACACACAGTAGTTCACTCAGTACTTCACAGCAGTACACACAGTAGTCTACTGCGTTCCACGCAGCAGTACACACAGTAGTCAACTGCGTTCCTCATAACAGTACACACAGTAGTCTACTGCGTTCTTCACTGCAGTAAACACAGTAGTCCACTCAGTACTTCACTGCAGTACACACAGTAGTTCACTCAGTACTTCACAGCAGTACACACAGTAGTTCACTGCGTTCCTAACAGCAGTACACACAGTAGTCCACCGCGTTCCTCACAGCAGTACACACAGTAGTTCACTCAGTACATCACAGCAGTACACACAGTAGTCTACTGCGTTCCTCACAGCAGTACACCCACTATTCTACTGAGTTCCTCACAGCGGTACACACAGTAGTTCACCCAGTACTTCACAGCAGTACACACAGTAGTCTACTGCGCTCTTCACTGCAGTAAACACAGTAGTCCACTCAGTACTTCACTGCAGTACACACATTAGTCTACTGCGTTCCTCACAGCAGTACACCCACTAGTCTACTGAGTTCCTGACAGCAGTACACACAGTAGTTCACCCAGTACTTCACAGCAGTACACACATTAGTCTACTGCGTTCCTCACAGCAGTACACCCACTAGTCTACTGAGTTCCTCACAGCAGTACACACAGAAGTTCACCCAGTACTTCACAGCAGTACACACAGTAGTCTACTGCGTTCCTCACAGCAGTACACCCACTAGTCTACTGAGTTCCTCACAGCGGTACACACAGTAGTTCACTCAGTACTTCACAACAGTACACACAGTAGTCTACTGCGTTCCTCACAGCAGTACACACAGTAGTCTACTGCGTTCCTCACAGCAGTACACACAGTAGTTTACTGCGTTCCTCACAGCAGTACACACAGTAGTCTACTGCGTTCCTCACAGAAGTACACACAGTAGACTACTGCGTTCCTCACAGCAGTACACACAATAGGCTACTGCGTTCCTCACAGCAGTACATACAGTAGTCTACTGCATTCCTCACAGCAGTACACACAGTAGTCTTCTGCGTTCCTCGCAGCAGTAAACACAGTAGTTCACTCAGTACTTCACAGCAGTACACACGGTAGTCTACTGCGTTCCTCACAGAAGAACATACAGTAGTCTACTGCGTTCCTCACAGCTGTACACACAGTAGTCTTCTGCGTTCCTCACAGCAGTACACACAGTAGTCAACTGCGTTCCTCACAGCAGTAAACACAGTAGTTCACACAGTACTTCGCAGCAGTACACACAGTAATTCACTCAGTACTTCACAGCAGTACACACAGTAGTTCACTCAGTACTTCACAGCGGTACACACAGTAGTCTACTGCGTTCCACACAGCAGTACACACAGTAGTCTACTGCGTTCCTCATAACAGTACACAGAGTAGTCTACTGCGTTCTTCACTGCAGTAAACACAGTAGTCCACTCAGTACTTCACTGCAGTACACACAGTAGTTCACTCAGTACTTCACAGCAGTACACACAGTAGTTCACTGCGTTCCTAACAGCAGTACACACAGTAGTCCACCGCGTTCCTCACAGCAGTACACACAGTAGTTCACTCAGTACTTCACAGCAGTACAGACAGTAGTCTACTGCGTTCCTCAAAGCAGTACACCCACTATTCTACTGAGTTCCTCACAGCGGTACACACAGTAGTTCACCCAGTACTTCACAGCAGTACACACAGTAGTCTACTGCGTTCTTCACTGCAGTAAACACTGTAGTCCACTCAGTACTTCACTGCAGTACACACATTAGTCTACTGCGTTCCTCACAGCAGTACACCCACTAGTCTACTGAGTTCCTGACAGTAGTACACACAGAAGTTCACCCAGTACTTCACAGCAGTACACACATTAGTCTACTGCGTTCCTCACAGCATTACACCCACTAGTGTACTGAGTTCCTCACAGCAGTACACAGAGTAGTTCACCCAGTACTTCACAGCAGTACACACAGTAGTCTACTGCGATCCTCACAGCAGTACACCCACTAGTCTACTGAGTTCCTCACAGCGGTACACATAGTAGTTCACTCAGTACTTCAAGACAGTACACACAGTAGTCTACTGCGTTCCTCACAGCAGTACACACAGTAGTCTACTGCGTTCCTCACAGCAGTACAAACAGTAGTTCACCCAGTACTTCACAGCAGTACACACAGTAGTCTACTGCGTTCTTGACTGCAGTAAACACAGTAGTTCACTCAGTACTTCACTGCAGTGCACACAGTAGTTCACTCAGTACTTTATAGCAGTACACACAGTAGTCTACTGCGTTCCACACAGCAGTACACACAGTAGTCTACTGCGTTCCTCATAACAGTACACACAGTAGTCTACTGCGTTCTTCTCTGCAGTAAACACAGTAGTCCACTCAGTACTTCACTGCAGTACACACAGTAGTTCACTCAGTACTTCACAGCAGTACACACAGTAGTTCACTGCGTTCCTAACAGCAGTACACACAGTAGTCCACCGCGTTCCTCACAGCAGTACACACAGTAGTTCACTCAGAACTTCACAGCAGTACACACAGTAGTCTACTGCGTTCTTCACTGCAGTAAACACAGTAGTTAACTCAGTACTTCACTGCAGTACACACATTAGTCTACTGCGTTCCTCACAGCAGTACACCCACTAGTCTACTGAGTTCCTGACAGCAGTACACACAGTAGTTCACCCAGTACTTCACAGCAGTACACACATTAGTCTACTGCGTTCCTCACAGCAGTACACCCACTAGTCTACTGAGTTCCTCACAGCAGTACACACAGTAGTTCACCCAGTACTTCACAGCAGTACACACAGTAGTCTACTGCGTTCCTCACAGCAGTACACCCACTAGTCTACTGAGTTCCTCACAGCGGTACACACAGTAGTTCACCCAGTACTTCACAGCAGTACACACAGTAATCTACTGCGTTCCTCACAGCAGTACACCCACTAGTCTACTGAGTTCCTCACAGCGGTACACACAGTAGTTCACCCAGTACTTCACAGCAGTACACACAGTAGTCTACTGCGTTCTTCGCTGCAGTAAAAACAGTAGTCCACTCAGTACTTCACTGCAGTGCACACAGTAGTTCACTCAGTACTTCACAGCAGTACACACAGTAGTCTACTGAGTTCCTCACAGCAGTACACACAGTAGTTCACTCAGTACTTCACAGCAGTACACACAGTAGTCTACTGCGTTCCTCACAGCAGTACACCACTAGTCTACTGACTTCCTCACAGCAGTACACACAGTAGTCTACTGCGTTCTTCACAGCAGTACACACAGTAGTTCACTCAGTACTTCACAGCAGTACACACAGTAGTTCACTCAGTACTTCACAGCAGTACACACAGTAGTCTACTCCGTTCCTCACAGCAGTACACACAGTAGTTCACACAGTTATTCACAGCAGTACACACAGTAGTTCACTCAGTACTTCACAGCAGTACACACAGTAGTCTACTCCGTTCCTCACAGCGGTACACACAGTAGTTCACACAGTTATTCACAGCAGTACACACAGTGGTCTACTCCGTTCCTCACAGCAGTACACACAGTAGTTCACTCAGTTATTCACAGCAGTACACACAGTAGTTCACTCAGTACTTCACAGCAGTACACACAGTAGTTCACTCAGTACTTCACAGCAGTACACACAGTAGTCTACTCCGTTCCTCACAGCAGTACACACAGTAGTTCACACAGTTATTCACAGCAGTACACACAGTAGTTCACTCAGTACTTCACAGCAGTACACACAGTAGTCTACTCCGTTCCTCACAGCGGTACACACAGTAGTTCACTCAGTTATTCACAGTAGTACACACAGTAGTTCACTCAGTACTTCACAGCAGTACACACAGTAGTTCACTCAGTACTTCACAGCAGTACACACAGTAGTCTACTCCGTTCCTCACAGCAGTACACACAGTAGTCTACTCCGTTCCTCACAGCAGTACACACAGTAGTCTACTCCGTTCCTCACAGTAGTACACACAGTAGTTCACTCAGTTATTCACAGCAGTACACACAGTAGTTCACTCAGTTATTCACAGCAGTACACACAGTAGTCTACTCCGTTCCTCACAGCAGTACACACAGTAGTCTACTCCGTTCCTCACAGCAGTACACACAGTAGTTCACTCAGTTATTCACAGCAGTACACACAGTAGTCTACTCCGTTTCTCACAGCAGTACACACAGTAGTTCACTCAGTTATTCACAGCAGTACACACAGTAGTTCACTCAGTTATTCACAGCAGTACACACAGTGGTCTACTCCGTTTCTCACAGCAGTACACACAGTAGTTCACTCAGTTATTCACAGCAGTACACACAGTAGTTCACTGAGTTATTCACAGCAGTACACACAGTAGTTCACTCAGTTATTCACAGCAGTACACACAGTATTCATCTCAGTACTCCGCGGCTCTACACAGAGTACTCCACTGAGTACTTCACGGCAGCACACAAATATTTCACTGCATACTCCCAAAAACACAGAAGAGAAACAATACTCTTACACTGGCTCCGGTGGGATTCCCCCACTCCCAAGAAAGGCGGTATCCATCACTGCTGCTGTCCAACTCAACTACATTGTCTCTCAGCGGCAGGCCTTTTGAAGTTCCGGATTTCTCAGGGAGCTCCCTGCTTAGTCACAGGTTACTTCCAGAATTTACCAAAAGGGTCTACCGACATTTGTTCATTCGCTCAGCTCACGGCAGTCTTTAGCTTTTGTTCCATTACGCGTCTCCATGACCTGTCAGCGTTTGGTTTGCTTTCTTACATTAGATTATGTATTTTGAAGTGTTACATTGAACCGTATTTGATCACGGTCCAGGTAATATTATTTTACGCCTAACATGTATTAACGGCTAGCACAGAGGTTTGAGCGCAGTGTGCGTTAGCGCCACATGTCCCTGTTCGTAGTTGTGTCAACCCCGTCAACCTCAATACAGGGGAAGGAGACAGTGGAATCATCTAAATGTGATTCCGTAATTACGTCAGAGTTCTGTATCCTGCATATGTGAAATGACGATAAATTATTGAATGGCATGAGCTAATTAAATCTCATAACTGTGCGTTAGGAGTAAGCTAGCAGTACACGAAGAGGGTGCGATTGTCTTTCGGGGGATGTCCTAGAGCGCGTGGGTTCCTGTAACTCTATGCGCCAAGACCCGATCTCGAAACCTGTACGTTGAATGGCGGAGAGTACGTATCTTGAGATCAGTGTGCCAGAGACAAACCAGATGAATGAAGTTGTTTCAGTTAAAGTTAATGATCTCATGTATATCCTCACTTCAGCAACTCATCGCATTAGTTAGTGTCCTGACTATCGGGAGTTCGCATTTAAACTAATCAGTGTGCGGGACTTGTTACGGGAGACGGGGCGCTAAGACAGACATAGTATCCAAATAAGTTGAGATGGTCTATTCAAACCACAGCCTTCTGCAACATAGTTGAATCAAGATAATCCCGTGAGGCATATTCAATTATTTTTCTGTAAATATGTCTGGGCCTGTACGAATGCTTTAGTCTGCGTTGTTAGTTTGGATTGATGTAATTGAATTTGATGTTAACTTGCTGTTTATTGTTGTTTTATTCGTGTAATGTAGGTCTGCTTTGTGTCATGCCGACATGTAGTAGTTCGTACTGTTGGTTTTGTTTATGTCAGATGGAGGTCAAAAGCGCCTCATAAGTCTTGAACCGGGAGTTCAGAATACAGGAAGTATAACCAACTAAAGAGTTAGGAGATGCATGTATTGCAGCTGGTAAGATGGGTGCAGAGAGGTGTTTTGCTCACCGTTGAATTTAGCAGGTCATCCGAACAGAACCGTGCGGGGACTATACAATACGAGGCCGGGATGAGTACAGACTGAGAATGGAAAGGAACAGCATTGTGACTGTCCCGTTATCTGTGAGAGTGAGTACTCAAGACTATGTGGTGAAACACGTCCAGATTGCCGTGAATTTTGTGACAGTTGTACAAATAGTCTCGTTATGCGAGAGTGTGGAGCACGGATATGGTAGCCTGTGCCACGAAACAAAGATTGTATTTTGTCCCTCTGAAGCTAGCTGATTTCATATTTGGACTTATGTAGGCGAAATTTAGGACAAGTTTTATGGTTCAATATTCAAATCACTTATCCTGAATAAAATCATGTGTTCGAAGAAGGAGAATAACTTAATACACTATGTGGATGCGTACCTGCCATGACAGGACCAAACTATAATATGAATGAGTCTCTTTGAGATCTGTGGAAAACGTAACATGACTCACATTTTCTCTATAACGAAGCTCGATTTCCTAACGACTTGTCAATAGCAGTGAACAAGGCTAGCTATAGCGTTCCCGCAGGGCTGCCTGTGTGCTTAGCGACCTCCACTGAAACAGTCAACACAAGCACGAGACAAACTAAACATCCACTTACGAGAGGGAAGAAGCCCAATTAAAGTGTTGCCTATGCTTCTATGCTACCCTAGCGCAAAACTGGGCTAGAAGCTACCGCATTCCACACTTTACCTTGCTAAATAATTTACATCCTCGCGAAGGAAGTAATATTGCAAGAACACTAATACAAAACCATAGCACGGGCAACTAACGTCTGGTAACACGTGAAGAGTAATTGAAGGCATTGTGCTCACCTGGAATGGAACGGCGATGGTAATTTATCCAGATGACTTCCGCTTTTGCGATATTTAATTAACATTACGATTGGAAAATTAAGATGACGATCTAGAATTAAATTATATGGCTTCAGTTACTACAAGTAATAAATATATTTACCGCTGTAGATGTGCGATTCGAAAGGTATCACTTGACACAATGAGAAGTCAAAATTTAATTATTTTGCACCAGGAACGTTGTAACTCCTTGAGGAGTTTGCACCTGATATGAAGAGTTCGGATCCACCTCTGTCGTGCGGTTAGCTGCCCTCCGCCCTTCCGGAGGACCGGATTACATTCCCGGCTCTGCCATGAAATTTGAAAAATGGTACGAGGGCTAAAACGGGATCCACTAAATCTCGGGATGTCAACTGAGTAGACAGTGGGGTTCGATTCCCACTTCAGCCATCCTCGAAGTGGTTTTCCGTGGTTTCCCATTTCTCCTCCAGCAAATGCCGGTATGGTACCTAACTTAAGGTCACGGTGGCTTCCCTCCCTCTTCCTTGTCTATGCTTTCCGATCTTTTCATCTCCCCACAAGACCGCTGTTCAGTATTGCAGATGAGGCAGCCTGGCTGAGGTACTGGTTCTCCTATCCACTTGTATCCCAACGACCCTAAGTCTCACGTGCCAGGACACTGCCTTTGAGGTTTTGGAGGTGGAATCTTTCGGTGAATCCGTGGTAAAACCAACTCGGGATGATAAAGGGATTAAGGATGTGAAAGGAAGACAGCGAGGCTGCGAGAGAGCCGAACAGCGTGCGCATTACTGATGGAATAATTCCACTCGAAATATTTCGCTGTTCGCACGGGACACCTTCCTTCAGTTTCGTTACACAGAAATTGACCCATTATCAGAAAAGGACAGTAGAACTACAAACGTGCTAACGGAAAGAACAAAAGGATAAACTATTATTATGGAGATTACCCCGGAAACGTTTCAGATGCTTTATACAGAGTGGTGGAAAACAACATGAGCGGTAGAGTGTTGACCATTTTGTAATCTGCTGAAGTTAGCAGTAGTAGAGCTGTCAGAGTTCTAAATCACTGGCGTCAGCATTTTTTCTGCTGAGTCAGCACCCGAGGTCATTGATCCCATGACGTCATGACCACATGACCGTGACGTCACATTGTTTGTAAACAAAGTCAGGTACTTAGCCAAGTGACAGACCCTAACCTCACTTTTGAGAACAACAGAAAATCGCTAACCTCACTGCTGCCATCTTGAAGGGGTCAAACCTCAATTGCTGCCATCTTATGCACGTAGGGGCGCGCGGAATTTGAAACATACGTGCCCATTTGTCAGCTGTCAAGGTGAGAGATGTCATCTTGACGAACCCTAACCTGACTTCTGAGGACAACAGAACATCGCTAACCTCAGTGCTGCCATATTGACGGGGCCAAACCTCAATCGCTGCAACTTTATGAACGTAGGGGCGCGCGGAATTTAAAATCCACGTGCCTTCTTGACGACAGCTGTCAAGATGACAGCTGCCATCTTTAACCACATGGGCACGGAATTTAAAATCCAAGTGCTTTTTGACAGCTGGCAGGTCCTAACCACGTACACTTGTTGAACAAGTAAATGCATCTAACCTCAGTGCTTACATCTTAACAGAACCAAACCTCACTGCAGCCACCTTAATCTTGTAAGGGGGAGCGGAATTGAAAATCCACATGATTTTGACAAGTCAAGTCCTTTGAACACGTGGGCGCGGAATTTAAAGAAGTGAAGTTACCGCTACTATCTTAACAGCGCCAAACCTCACTGCTACCACCTTAACCATGCAGGGAGCGCGAAATTTAAATGATCTTGACGGGTCTTAGCCACGCCGTGAATTTGTTTGAACGATCCTAAAGCCAGGGGGCCTAACCACAGTGGATTAGGGCATGCTGCCCTTCTCGACATGACACCATTTTGGAGGCGCCTAAGGACTATAGTTTAAGGCAAGCTGCCTTTCTCGACAAGACCCTTCCCGTTATAATTTTCATGCAAACTGCCCTTCTCGTCAGACCCTTTGCGAGCTGCCCTTCTCGACAAACCACCATCTTAGAGGACACAGTTTTAAGGAAAAATACCCTTCTCGACATGACCCCCTCACGTCACCTTACTGGAGGGGTCTAAGGACCATAGTTTTTATCAAGATGCCCTTCTCGACTTGGAACCTGTTTCTGCCTTAAAGTACCTATAAGGAGGAGGGAATGGGTATCTGATAATAAAATTAGATAAGGAGGAGGCATAGTCGCGTTCCTCCTCCCCTTCCTCCCCCTCCGCCTCCTCCGACGGGGCTTAGCCGCGTTCCTCCTCTGACGGGGCTTAGTCGCGTTCTTCCTCCTCACATTTTTACGGACAGAGGCGGTGTTGCTAAATCTGCACATAGGGCTGATTTCAGTCGTGATGTTGGTGTTTTAATCTTGATTGTTCGTGGTCGAATTTGGTACACTTCATACTTTAGTCACCACACAGGAAATGATCTGGCCCGGTGATCTTGGCGACCACTAATTCTTAGAGATTACTCTGTCCTCAATGAAGCTGGTGATCAGAATGAGGGACTCAGTAGACATGTGGCTTGAGTTACAATTTGAGTCCAAGTCACCGAGCTCGATAGCTGCAGTAGCTTAATTGCGGCCAGTATCCAGTATTCGGAAGATAGTAGGTTCGAACCCCACTGTCGGCAGCCCTGAAAATGGTTTTCCGTGGTTTCCCATTTTCACACCAGACAAATGCTGGGGCTGTACCTTAATTAAGGCCACGGCCGATTCCTTCCCACTCCTAGCCCTTTGCTGTCCCATCGTCGCCATAAGACCTATCTGTGTCGGTGCGACGTAAAGCAACTAGCAAAAAAAAAAAAAATGAGTCCAAGTCCTGTCTTGCTGAAATTAACCCTCACTTAGTTCATTGTCGTCTAGTTGCTCGAAAACTTGCAAGAAATATCCCTGTAACAGTCTGTGTTCATCGAATCCGAGAAGGAAAATGGGCACACTATTCAGTTCTCGGAGACTGCACACCGAACTCCGAACTTCTGTGAATACCGTGAACATTATGTGTGACACGAATGCGGGTATTTTGAGTGTTCACGAAACCAGATGGAAGAAGACCTCACCTGTGAACCACGTGATGTCCAAAATTCCCAGTAGCCCTAGAATAACCCCCAACAAGCATGTGCCTTTATCCGGCTCCTCCAATCCACGAATGGCGGTAGTCTTGCATATCCGCAGTTTCATTACCTTTGTCGCACTTTTTCATAGGGAGTACGAATACACCGCCTCCTGAGCCAAACGACTTAACGATTTCCTAAGGAACCGTGGCAAACGACTCCGAACAGCATCTGAAACATTTGCCAAACCAGATGGGCAATGCCTACCACACTCGCTCTACAAAGACCCAGTTGTTTTCAAGTCTCTCACTATAGATATAAACGTGTTTCACTTAGGAGGATCGCACACACCATACTCTCTACTGAACGCCCTTTGCGTGTCTACGAACGTCTTCGTAATCCAATAATTTTTCACTAAAACAGGCGCTGTAGCAACGTGTACTGCACCTTGAACGAATATGTGGTAAAACAACAAACAAGCCAGCAAAAAGCAAATTTGAGGAAACAGTTAGAAGCCTAGAAAAGTATAACTTGCGAAGTGTTGGCAAACATTTGTAAGTGAATATCCTGGGTTTTCTCTTTACGTAGAAAGCAATCGCATCATCCTCTCTTCCATAAGACAGAAATTGGGTCATTTTGAAGACCAACGGGTTTATAAAAATCATCTTGTACTACACTGAAGAAAATGGAAATTGCAACACCCAGAAGGAGTGGTGTTACATCGCTGCAATTGAACATGCAGGACGAGTGTTCGGTTGTGATTCGATTATTACACTTCCAGGTCCCTCTGACCGCAAGTTTGGACAACAATCAATACAAGATGTGCCCACCACGAGCTGCCAAACATTGATGAATTCGTTGAGGCATGGAGTCAATAAGGCCCTGGATCGCTTCATGAGGAATTGTGGCCCATGCTTGCTGCACTGCATGGGTTAGTTGTTCCAGAGTTGTGGGTGGCTGAGGACGGTCGGCCAGTTGTCGACACATCATGTCCCACACATGCTCAATAGGACTGAGGTCCGGGGATGTGGTGGGCCATTCTAAGATTGTGATGTCGTAGAGAGCATCTCTGGAGATGCGTGCAGTGGGAACCCGGGCACTGTCCTGCCAAAACATCCCATTAGCAATGTTCGCCATCATAGGGACAACCACTGGATTGAGTACCCTATCAACGTACTGTCGAGCAGTCATAGCGCCCTCAACAAGCACTAATTGTGATTTCACATTAAAGCAACTAGCTCCTCAGTCCATAATGCTTGGTGTTGGGCCTGTGTGTCTCGCGACAATAAGATCTGGGCGGCCCCTCTCCCCGGTACGTCGGCGCATACGATTCCGGTGATCACTGCGGGCAAGACAGAAGCGCGATTCATCACTGAAGACGACACTATGATATTCGTTGACCCACGTCGATCTTTCTCGACACCAGGCCAGCCTTTCACGTCGCTGTTGTGGGGACAATGGAACACCTTCTGCAGGAACACGGGCTCGTAAGCCAGCTGCACGAAGGTGATTACGAACTCTTTGTCGTGTAAAGTGGGGTGCCACAGCTGCTCGAATTTGCGCTGCTGTTGAATGGGGTTCCATCCGGGCCATCCGAATGATGCGGCGATCCTCTCTCGCAGTTGTCCGTCACACTGGGCCTGTGCCAGGTCTACGAGTGTGGGTACCTTCATTTGACCACTGCTGCCATACACGTTGTACTGTAGATACCTGTCGGCCAACACGTGCAGCGACAGTCCTTAGCGATAATCCAGCCTCACACAGCGCAATTATCCGAGCCCTCTCAAACGGCGATAGTTGTTGATAGCGTGCTCTTCTCTGTCGTCGAGGCATGTTTGACGGGGAAAACTTCACTGCACAGACTGCAAGTCAACTACGCTACACCAGAGTCCGAATACTGGAGTTGATTCCTCCGCGACCAATCACGTGGGGAGACCCTTAGCAATAATCCAACGGGTCTCAAACTTTGATCGTTTACATACCTATATGGCATCGTTTCATATCTTTAAAATCAACACAAACGACGAATGCCTTCATGGTGTTGCAGTTTCCATTTTCTTAAGTGTATCACAGTATAGTGGGCACAGCTCTTGCTAGTGCCGACTATGAAGTTGTGAACGTAAATATCCTGGTTGTAACGGTGTAATTTGTGTCTGGAGGACTATACAAAATTCTTGGAGAACCTATTAGGCAAGAATCGAAACTTTCAGAAACACAGGAAAACTAAAACATGTTTTGTCGCAGATTATGCCTAAGCATTACATGAAAATACTTTTCCTGGGACTATGATAACTCACGAAGAAGTAGTGTTAACAATATATTAAGTAGAGTTCGCAGCACAGCATAAAATGCCTTTAGAATATTGGCAAATCAATTTAGAAGGTTTCATATGAATAGGTTAGCTATGTATGTTCTGAATTAATGTGGACGCGGAGACTGCGTGCAGGGTGGGGTGGGGGGAACCGCGCCATCTCCCGATGACGTCACTGCTCGGCTAGAACTCAAGATAGCTGAGCGAAGGCATCGTAACGTTCACGCGATCATTTGGGAAGCGAGACGTGACGGTGATTGATGTGACACATGTAACTGTTATGAGAACGAATGTGTTTTTCTAAATACTATGGGTTAATGAATATTAAAGTTTTAACGTGAATGCATGTGGTCAAGTAAAAGGTTTTTAAGAGGTGAATGATTGACATTATTTAGGAAGATTAAATTTGCTTACTACAGTGATGCAATACCTTACAATTGTTCACGAAGAGGGCTGTTGGGTACGAACCGGAATTGAGGTTAAGGAAAAGGTGAAGAAGTGAAATTGCTTGACCTTTTCTTTGGAAGATACACATTGAGTAGTGTAAAATCACGGGTACTGCCGCAACCTCCACCGCAGCCCCCCTGGACGAGGCCGCCAGTTCATTGACTGTGCTGACTTAGGGTACATACATAACCTCACACGACCTCACTAGAGCGGTTGGCTAAGAAAGTGCTCTTAACCTTATATGAATTTACGCTGGCAACGTGTTCAGACTTAACTTTACAGGCCTTGGGTTCGACCGCATGCCTAAGGGCGTCAACCGTACTGTCCCCTTCAAATTTGGCCATCTTTAGAATATTTACGACGTGTAAAATGTTTTATTGTACACCGGGAGCTGTATTCATCATTTGCAAAGCTGTGTGTGGGCACCAAACCAGTTTTTTCTGTCATTCAGAAGGGCGTTGTATTGATCCGCCTTCGACTGAGTGCGGGGTAGATCACGTGACAAGCCTGTGTTTCCAGCGTGCTGCGAGCAAACTTCGAGAACAGTCGTAGCCAATTATAAGAGACCCCGCGAAACAATGATCGTCTTTAAAAAGTACACGCCTCCCAAGCCAAGACTATAAAATGCCATGTTCAAAGTAAATCGTTCTCTACTTTGATCTGCTCTACTCTGATCTGCGCTCTGCTGTTGCTACTTTTCAACGTAACTACTTGGAAGGAGAACTCTGCCCTGCAAGCAGACATCCGCTCTGTTAGTGAAAGTTTATTAGCAACTGTTATAGAGTGAATCTCAACATAGGAGATCTAAGTTAAGTTTATTTCTCCACGAGAACATTTAGTAATGCAGCGTGTGTGAACATATTTTAATATTTGTCGTCTTAGTTACAGCCTACACCTCTGGAACGTGACGGAATTCATCCCAGTGATTTGCTGTGTACATCAAGATGGATTATTCCTCTACATTGTGCATCTTAATGTCATCGTGGGGCGTCTACTGCCGTGCCTCCATGACCTTCTAAGTAAGTGAGGCGCATCTGGCCAGAGAAGTTGACTGACCGGGGAAATGCCGGAATAACTGACTGCAACCTGGGGTCGAACCTCATCTAAAGATTGAGTACCATTTAAATGTTTATTTTCTTTCTCATCTTTGTAAAACTAGAGGATCTTTCTTCTCTACATCGTAGCTCTATTAGTTCTTGTTGTAGATGGAAGTATTTCATTTTCTATTTCTTGAGGTGTCATGGTAGTCGAGTTACATGTGTGTGACTGAAGTGAAGATGTGTAGTCTGTCTTTGAGTGAGTTCCCATACATAGGAGTTAAAAATCACTGACCATGCAATAAACTTCATTTATTTGCCTGTGATATTGGAATTAATCTGGATTGGAGGTACGTGTAAAATTTGTGAGATAGGATCGAACCTAGTGTCATTTTGAGATCACTTGTATTCTTTAGGATCGAGTCATCTAATTTCACGACAATTCATGAGGAGTGATAGATATAATAATCACTTGAATAATAATAAAATTAAGCGAATATCGGGTTATATATGGAATAATCGGTCGTGAGCTTTAAATTACCTTAGAGTCCTTATATGTGAGATTTAATGTGCTCAGTTCATGATGCGCCTGGAATATGGCTGTCCTGAGGGATGTTAATTGAGTAATATATTAATTGTAGAACTATTGGTGAATGACTTGTTGTTGTGTCTTTGGGAGCACAACGGGGTTTATCATAATTGGAGCACATTTTGCATATATATTTCACGGATTGGGAGTAATAATAATGCGACTGAGGCTCACGAATGCGACATTTGCGATTTTTAACCCATGTGATGGTGATGATTATGGAATATTATTGGAATCTTCAAATAAATTTCAGAAATTTGGATGAATCTCCATCATTGTTTGAGGAATATTTCAATCCAAGTGATACCACAAATTTCGATCACTAGCCACTATTGAAGAAAGAGTTGTTCCATGTACGATTTCATCCTCCGAAAATATTGATGTGACCATGCTAAAATAATGAATACATTTTTAAGTGCAGGATCCGGTGTAAATAGTGTATATAAAAAGTACGTGTTACCTTGTGCGAATGTAGTGTGTGTGTGTTATAATTAGGAATATTTCCCGTGTTTTACGATTGTTTAATGTGATTTGATCTGGTCGTGCATTTATGGCAACGGCACAGATTGTGTTCAACGTTGTTTGCCACCATGATGTCCTGTTTAGTGCAGCTTAAGGAAAAATTTTATAGGATTAATGTCGAGTAAGACTAGAGTAGGATTTAATTTGCAATTTCTAAAGATTTAGGTGAAAGATCGTCTCGTTATTTTTCCCGCAAAGGCAAGCGATTTGTAAATTAATCTTCAATTAACTCACACGTGGATGAGAAAATTTTCAATACATTTATATTCAAATTCCAATATTTTCAAATGGATTTGATACTTAAATGCTATGCGAATATAGAAACTACATGTTTCGCCAATGGCATCATCAACTTGAATTCAGGTGATAATGAATAATAATAATAATAATAATCAATTGGAAGGATAATTAATTAGGAAAATGTGAATTCTAATTGCTATGAGAATTATGTACTGAGATACACAAATTGGTAAGCACGATCGTGTGATGATAAAGTAAAGAAATGCTATACAGATAAGGTTAGATATTAATAATAATAGTAAAATTAATAATACTAAAAATAATAATAATTAATTATAAGATTTTGGAATTAATATTGATTTTCACTAAAGCTTCTACTGGTGTTATTGATGAATGTTATAGAATTTAAATACTGAAATTCATCAGAATTCAATATTGACCACGTGTTGAGATTACTATAAATTCATGGAACCTTAAGTAAATTTTTCTGTGAAATAATAAGCGAGATTGCTCCCTACTAATTTTGTGCAAATCTTTCTGGAAGTCTCTGGACTCTTTCAGTTAAATATTTTAATTTTTAAAGGCAGTAAAGGCCTATTTTTTTGTTAATTTTCATTCCAGAACAGTAATTCTGGAGGACGAGAAGTACATTTGGTTACAAAAGCGCTACTGGAGGATGAGACATTATGAAAGTTTGCTGTAATAAATCCAGCAAGGATATTCTTGTGTTTTGAATGCTTGTGTTAATAAATGTAAGAGTTTTGTTTTTTAAAATGTATTTATTTTTGCTTGGTCGTCATCCCTTTTGCCTTAAATGCCTCTAAAAGAATGGAAAGACAGGAACAGACGGTCAACCTCGGGATCTCTCGCTCACTGGCTGGGCTTAGCTTAGCAATAATGGGGGCATTACAGACCCTAGTTCGAAGCCTAAGAGTATTAGCTTAACCAAAGTGACTTAAAATTCAACACCCGGACAAACAGCATAAAAGTGGAAGTTTAATCTAACAGACTTCAAGTTCTATACCCGGACTAACTACACAAAAGTGCGGTATATCGTTACGATCACCACGCGTTAACCTAACCTAACCTTCCAGCGCTAATATTTTTCCTTTTCCAGAGTGAAATTATTTTTATTGTTCTGTATCAAGAACGTTTGATATATAGACACTAGGAGTGAGGGAGTTCTAGGGAGGTGTCATTGCAAGAAAGAAATAAACAGAAGAATTTTTACGTTTTTCTGTTCTATATTTACAGTCATACCGTGTACATTACAAATCTAAAAAACAACACGTTTTTGCTAAATTTTAACATGTATGCTAAAATTCTATGATCGAATTAGTAAATGATATACTTCCTTAAGCCTGACAATACATGTTTTGTTTCCCATACCTTCATAAGTCATACGTGAGCTACGTTTGTTCAAATGCTCTAGTTCATCATCTATATTTGCATTGAATCTAGTAGGTAGGAACACTTTAAAATTTTCGCTAGTACATAGTATGCTACTTCCATGTCTTGTAGATATTCTTTGCACTGAGGGAATCCTTCATTGACAGGCAACTCACTAAGGCGTTGAGTCTCAACTCCTTCAGGACGACCAATACTCTTAATTGCATCCATGCTACAATAAAATAGTCAGAGATTAGATATTCGACATCCGCATATCACACATACGCTATTTTCATCTGGACTACCTCTTTCTCCTCTTCCTCCTCCTCAAACATACAAATAGTCATATGCTAATCCTCCAGGAGGAATAGGAGGAGATCAGCGTTACACCCCTAATGAATAAGGAATATGCATTTAGTCTTACACCATCTCCTCAGTCCCATGTGTATCCGACATTTTGTTCTGAGTTCAGATTCGAACGTTACGTCGACGTGAATGTGATGATTAATCCATCCATCCATTATCTAAAGTGTTAAGCCTTGTCGCTGCAGCCACATCCTACGGTCTTCAGCAGTCCTTTTTGTCGTGAGATAGGAAGCAAAACCCAGCCGAGTGGCTATGTTCCTAAGGTATTAGAGACGTGGTCTTCCTCTCGACTTCTTCCCTAAGACCTTTCCTTCGAAGGCATTCTGGAGAAAGGTGTCATGTCGTAGGACGTGTCCAAGAAATTTAGTTTTCCTTTGATCTATTGAATAAATTAAGGTCCGTTTCTCTTTAACTTCATTCAAGATTTGGATATTAGTCTTTTTTCTGTCCAAATCGTCCCTGTCAGTCTTCTCCAAAACCACATTTTAGCAGTTTGTAGTGTTGATTGTGCTTGTTTTCCCAGAGTCCAGCTCTCACAGCCGTAAGTTAACACACTCCAAACAAAGGTTTTAACAAATTTCTTCCTGGTTTCAATTCCTATGTGCTTACTTAACAATAGATTTTCCCTGTTTTGAAACACTTGTTTTGCCATAGCAATTCTTCTTTTGACTTCTGTCAGGCACTGATTATCATTGGTAGAAACACTACCCAGATAAAAAAAATTCTTTAACCTGATCTATTTTTTCACAGCCTAACCGCATAAAAGTGTAGGCTTAACTTTACATGACGTTAATAACAGACAAAATTGTTGATAGCGCCGGACTTAAAATAGTAATCCAAAGTTCAAACGTATGCATATTTTTTCCACACGCAGACCGGACAATGACCAGTACGAGCACAGAAAGCTACAATCGCAAGTTTTTGCAAGGTTAGTAACCATTGCTGCTTTACATGACAGCTGGCTACGTGTCCAGACTTTCAACTCACTAAGGCGTAGAGTCTCAACTGCTGCAGAACGACCAATACCCTTAATTGCATCCATGATACAAAAAGGTAAAGACACTGATTAGACGTTCGATATCAGCACATGTATAAGTCAGGGGTTTGGCCACCACCTCCACCTCTGGCCCACTAGACGAGTCTTCCACCTCATTGACTGTGCTGTCTAAGAGTACATGCTTAACCTTACAGGACCTCGCTACAGCGGTTTTCTAAGAGTGGGCTCGTAGCCTTACATGACCTTACGCTGGCTACATATCCAGGCATAACCTGCTTGTTTGTGATGATGACGCTTGTTGTTTTAAGGGGCCTAACATCGAAGGTCATCGGCCCCCAGGCATAACCTTACAGACCCCGGGTTCGACTCTAGGCTTAAGGGCCTAAGACCCAAATTCGATGCCAAAGATTGCAAGCTTACTCTAACAGCCAACATGATTATGGATAAGAGGGTAAGCTTAACCTAACAGGCATGACAAGTCTAGACATAACCACGGACACCCCTGATTTGACCCAGGCTTCAGGGTGTTAACTTTACAGACATAAGCTCCATGTCGAGCCTAACCGCATAAAAGTGAAGGCTTCAGTTTACATGACGTTAAAGGGCGTTAACCGTACAGACCCTAGTTCGAAGCACGTATCCTAGCTTAACCTCACAGATCCAGGGTTCGACCCTAGACCTAAAACAGTTAACCTTACAGACCTAAGTTCGATGCCGAGGCTAACAGCATAACAGTGTAGGCTTAAGCTCACGCTGACCATGCGTTTACTTAACAGGTTGCCCCTCCTCACACCAGCTCGGACATAACATTACACCCTATCTAATTGTGCAGGCTTAAGCTCACACTGACTAGGCGTTAACGCAACTTAACCTCCCAGGACTTCGAGCTGAACTTGGAAAAAGATGGCGGCTATAAGGCTTTATACGTGACCTTTATTCATAGGGGTGTAACATTGGAAAGCGGCTTAAGGGAGCTTGGAGCTGAACTTGGAACAAGATGGCGGCTATAAACATAATACATATGCTTTATTCATAGGAGTGTAATGTTGGAAAGCGACTTAATGGAGCTTGGAGCTGAACTTTGAACAAGATTGAGGCTATAAGACTCAATAGGTATGCTTTATTCCAACCTGCAACTCACTTGGATATACACACAGATTAAGTGCTATTTTTTAATTCGAAACACCTAACGTTCGTGTTGCGGAAAATCCTCACCCCGACTAGGATTCGAACCTGGAGCTTACTTGGACTAAGAACTAAACAGCTTAAGTGTATAAGTGAAAAGTCGATGGCAAGTTTTTCTTGCCCTGAAGACTAAGTGTGCACTGTTTGTACGGAGTTGGAATGCTGCAGGAAATGCATTGACTGCACGTGCAAGTTGACTAGCCTTGGAAGTAACTTATTTGCTGAGACAGGGAATAAAAAGTTCATTGTTTCCACAAGTTCGCGACATAGGTAAAACCCTAATAACAATTTACAGGACTCAACCTATCTTCGTACTGAATACTCAATATATATATGAAAAATAAGGAAAAATAAGGTGGTGCAGGAATTTAGCTCCGCAGGATTTCGCGTATGATCAGAATTCCCCAATAATGAATAAAATCCCGGACCCAGCCTTCAAGTTCGAAACACGGGCTAACTGCAGTCCTAAAATTAAGCTGAACACGCGTTAACCTATATTTACCCCCCCCCCCAGGACATGGAGCTGAACTTGGAACAAGATGGGAGATATAAAGGTTTATACGTATGCTTTTAGAATACCCGGGCTAACTGCGGGCCTAACGTTACGCGGACCACGCGTTACCTTGGAACAAGACGGCGACTGCACATGGGACTAGGGAAATGGTGTAATTCTTAATACGTGTACTTTATTCATACGGAGGCGTTACATTTAGGAAGCATCTTTCGAACGTCACCCCTATGAATGTACGGTAAAAGGCACGCTACACATGATGGCGATTCGAACTCAGCACTCTTTCCCATGAACAGCTGAGTATCATAAATGATTGTGAGTTAAAGTCAAAAACACCCAACGTTCGAGCTACAGTAAATCGCCACCCTGACTAGGAATCGAACCCGTGTAGATGGGGCTACACATGGTACTAGAGAGATTGTGCAAGACTTAATACATAAGCTTTATTCGTAGAGGGGCCATGCTAATCTTCACTGAATCGTTCCAATTTTAGTATAATTACCGCCGAAGCCCCGTGGTTGTAGGGGTAGCGTGCCTGCCTATTACCCGGAGGCCCCGGGTTCGATTCCCGGCCAGGTCAGGGATTTTTACCTGGACCTGAGGGCTGGTTCGAGGTCCACTCAGCCTACGTGATTAGAATTGAGGAGCTATCTGACGGTCAGATAGCGGCTCCGGTCTAGAAAGCCAAGAATAACGGCCGAGAGGATTCGTCGTGCTGACCACACTACACCTCGTAATCTTCTGAGCATCGGTCGCTTGGTAGGCCAAGGCCCTTCAAGGGCTGTAGTGCCATGGTGTTTGGTTTTATTCATAGAGGCGTAACGCTGAAAGGCGACCATAGGTCTTGGAGCTGAGCGACCGGGCCCTCCTCCTCATTCTCCTGGCAAAAGTACAAAAGTCCTCCTCCTCCTTTTCATAGACTTGGTAGCGTATGACTACCTTCTCCTCCCCTGACGGCAAGCTTAACCTAACAGGCTCTGGATTCGGTCCTAGGCTTAACCATAGAAGGGGCGTTAATTCTGAGCTTGGTGGAAGCTGAAGTTGAAACAAGATGGCGGCTACACATTGTTCGCGACGTTGCTTTATTCATAGGGGCCTAATATTTGAATGTGACTTCGGAGGATCAGAACTGTAGCTGGCGGATACACATTGTAATAATAGGACTAGGGAGATGGTGTAATACTTCACGCATGTGCTTTATCCATAGGGACATAACTTTAGAAAACGACTTCAAGTTCTTGACACTGGGGGGCTGCAGAGTCAAGGATGCTGGCGGTTGAGTGATGTGTAACGCGCAATTGGTTTCTGGTGTTTGGAACACTGACTTTTTGATTGTAATCTTTCGAGCTTATAGATTTGAACTTTAGAGACATTCAACTGTCTACTGTAATTTTGACATGACTTAGAGATTAAAACTTTGTATTCAGAACCAAAAACATTTGCGCATTAGACGACTGTTAGCGGAACCCAGGGCTCTTCCCTTTGAACTGCTCAGTACCATGCCAAGTAAATGACTGCGCATTAAAACCGTGCGTTATATTCAAAAACACCCAACGTTCGAACTATAAGAAATTTACAAATCATCGACCCGAATACGAATCTTGGGGTCGAACCTGAAGTCTATAAAGTTAAGTCTATACAATGAGCCAGCGTAAGGTTTTGTGAGTTTAAAAGCGCGCTCACATTCCATTAGTGTTAACAGGATATGGTTGTACTTCCTTTTAACACAATGGTAACCTTCACAATTACTTCATGTAGAGGATGTCTGTCCAGTTGTAAATCCTCACAAACTATAATGAATTGCACACTTAATGTTAATAGAACATGTTTGTCCCGTTTTACTTCCTGTTAGGACAATATGTACCACCACCAATGCTCGTAATAGACGATAGTTGTGCAGTTGTACATCCGCTTAAGACAATTACCACAAACAATGTCATTTTTAAGTGAGGATGGTAGCACTTACTCTTAAAATAATAGACACAGCCATTAGTGTTCATAGCGAATATTGTCCAGATTTACTTCCTCTTTAGACAGTAATCTACACAATTATTGTCAATAGAGAATGGTTATCCAGTCGTACTTCCCATTAACAAATAATCGCAATCACCATTATTGATAATATATGAAGGTTGAAGAGTTGTACATCCTCTTAAAACAACCATCACCACAACCATATTAGTTAATAGAGGATGGTTGTCGAGTACTAACAATTCTAAAAGGTGTAATCGCCACAAGCATTAATGTAAAGAGACTATGGTTGTCCCCTTGTACGTTTTCTTAGAGCAATAATAACATTTAACGATAATAGAGGATGTTGTCCAGTTCTACTTCCTCTAAAACAATTATTAAAAGCACCGTTATTATTATTAGACGACGGTTGTCCGGTTGTACTTCCTCTTAAAACATTAATCGATATGCCCACTTGTGTTAATAAGGATTCCCGTCCAGTTTTACGAGATATCTTACTCATTGGCATTTAGTCACTCAAATTTGTCGAATCGAAACGTTGTTTCTAGCACTTTTTGACATATACCATCGCAAGAACAGACGAAGTTACGACAGTTGCTCCAAAACACGCATTACACAGATAGAAAGTACAAGCCATGGTGATTCAATCACCCTACTATGGGCTAGCTTAAGGAAGGGTAATCAGTAAGGAGGTGTCAATCGATGCAGGGGGCTCAATTTCATCGGAAAAATATCAACATATTGCCCATATTAACCAAGCCCCGGCCGCTTCCTTCCTTCTTCCTTGACTATCCCTACTTATCTTCCCACCCACCCTGTTTAAGGTGTACAAGAGAGGATACATGCTTTAGGTGATAGTTTACTGTTAACCGTCGAGCTATTCACATCGTGGTAAGGCCTCTCGTCCTAAAGCTAATATAGGCAACTTTCATAATCGACACAGCTTTGTATTGCATTATATAAATAGAGGGTAGAAAGTGTCTAGTAGATTTAGTTTGTTAATTTGAAAGAAGAATCTGTTAGCAGAAGATAAATCCATCAAGGAACAACCCATTTATACCTATTGTCCACGTCAAATTTGGCCTACAATGAACATTTTGTAGTGCAGTCAACTAACAGGCTATTATTTATTCCGTAAGGGCGAGACATTTCCAGCCCGGGTTACAGAGACGTGTTCACAGGTTGGGTACCGGTTTTAGCCAGCCAGGAGCAAAGTATTGATTTTCCGATCGAGCGATCAGCTGTGCCACGTGACCCAGTGAGGGCTCTCAAGTCCGCTGCGAGGTGAATACGCATGACAAGTGTCTTCAAATGAGAGCACTTTCCAGCATTATAGTAACCTATCACGACGTGGAGCCACACCTACCTAAGGAAGTTAGTAAATACCTCAGTTTTGCGAAGAAATACTCTCTTGCTATCTTGCGCTCTCGTTCTCCTGCTTTCCTGCTGAATGACTGAATTGGCGCTCTCAATTATTCTACAGAAAATTTTGAACACGAGCATTCTGCAGTTGGACTTGAAATGTCATCCTTTTACGGAAAATAATCTACGATTCTGACGAACCTTCACGGGCTAAGTTAAGTGTCGTTCATCATCTAAACTCGGCGTATTTGTGTGTGAATATTTCCTAAGGACTTGTGTTAGTTTCAGCTTAGACCTCATAAGAAGAAGGAGGAGGATTACCACGTGGCTACTGCAGTACCTCAAGATGTTTCCACAAATTGAAGAGGAACCCTACAGAATTCCTGCATTGAACTTCGCTGCTGCCATGGCATTCTAAGTGAAGGCGAAATCTAACATGGGGAGATAATGACAGAAGCGGCCATCCAACACCATGTGATCCAGAAATTCCAGATCACCGGCAGTTATCCAGTTACATCATGCATTTAAGTGCCTTTTTTGAATATTTCTCAGTTCATCTTTGTAGAAGTAATGCTTGCTTATTCATTAGAGTTGACATTTCTTCTACATTTGCAGTAGTAATTGATATTTTCATTCTTCTTTCACTGGGAAATGGTAGTGTTGTCAGGTTGAGTGTGAATAACTAGTAAAACTTATTAGTGTAGCTAGGATGTGTGTGTCCTCTGTGATTAATCTAAAGGTCCCATTTAATAGCCTGGCATTAATTAAAAATCATTGTCCTCGACGGTAACTAATAATTTGAATTTTGGAATATTTTCAATAAGGAAAGAATGTGGGACAGGTTTCCGGCATATTCTTTGCATGCCGAATTTCTACTTAAATTACTTCTTGTTGGATTTAACACGTGTTAGAGTCATCTGGCTTATTGTAAAGCTTTGGTTCACGTAATATCTCGCGCATATAATAATAACAATGAGGATAATAATAATAATAAGAAGAATTTCATTTCGGGTTAAATAAACGGATAAAGGGTCATGAGTGTAAATATTGCTCGATTTTGTGTCGATGTTCATGTGTGCTCAATTGTAGTGAAGATGGGCCTGGAATATGGCAGAATCCTGACGGATCAATTAATGTAGTGGTTGAATGGTTGAAATCCATTTATTGATTTTTATTGAAGAATATATGCGTGGTAAACGTATTTTCTTCAGTTGCTGAGCACGTGTTAATTTGAGAATGTAGAATAGAGTAATAATGAGCCATAAACGTGAATGCTATATTTGACCTGTATTTTGTGCGTGTCTGTAGATGACCAATTTTCCAGATATTTACTGCTAATACTGTTGTAACCAACGTTGTAGAATCTACATCATCTTTGACCAAGTGACCACTGAACTTTCGTCACATATCCGAGAGTCGAAACTAAAATCTTTCTTTAGCCGCTATCGTCATCACGAGAATTCACATGTCCAATGTTAAACATCAAAAACATAAAAATCAAGAGCTAGAGTTCGTTTTAAATAGTGTAGATAATTCGAGTGCGTCTTTGTGTGAATGTGGTACGTATGTGTTGTAGTAATTTCTGTGACTGGCGATATATTTTCTTCTTTTGAAATGTGATTTTGACCTGGCCTTGTGTTTTTGTCAGGTTGGACCCAGGTTGTTAACACCGTTGTTCGAGGTGATTTAATTTATTTGGAGTTTAACCTTTAGTAAATTTTATTTAAAAATTAAGTTGAGACAAGATTACAGTTTCAAACGCCAATGAATAAGGAGGGGTTATTTCAATCGTTTGGACAAAGGTTCATTGTGTTCTAAAGCTTAAAATGTAAAATTTTACCAAGGCGTCAGAGGTTTAAGGTCAGCTTTACGTGCTGTTCAATTGAATATTAGAAACATTTTGTGGGAATAATTATTGTCTGAATACAGTTCAATGGAAATGAGTCCGATAAAGGTATTCTGAAATGATGATTTTCTGAATAAGACTTGTTGAATAATTTCATGTTTTATGAACAAGATGATGTAACATAAAATTATCTATGAGTAGAACAACGTGATTAATTAATTTTTTCTAGCGGACTTACACGCTGTAATTTATTCAATTATATAAAAATTTAAATTTAATTTTCAAGTAATAAATGTTGTCAGGGAGAGATCTGGCAATTCAATTATTTGCGGAACAAATAGCCTATTGAGATCTGCTCGTTTTCATCTTGTAAATAATTCAAGTATGACCGAAAGGAAATTTATCCCAATGTAGAATTTTATTTTTGTATTTTATCAAGCCAAATGTGGGCTAACATTAATTTGTGTATTTACAGAATTATTTAACGTCGAAATGGGATAAAAATTTTAAGAGCTGTATCTAGAGAGAGACCGGCTGAGAAGATTTTTTTTTGCCATCAAGATTTATAACAAGATGTTATTTTGTTATTTTCACTTAGTGCCAGTTGATGATAAATGTCAAAACCTGTTGTTCGATTTGTTGTATGTCCGGCGCTCACTTCTCGCTCCGACAGCCAGCTGCACGCGCGCCTGTGTATCATTCTGCTAGCTTCGACGCGCAGCCCTCAGTGCGCGTGCCTGACCATCGAGTGTACTATAAATAGGAGCTCCCTGCCTGCTCAATTGCCCACTTGCCCGGTGTCCAGCTCCAGAATACACCCTACGTCGAGCACGGAGGCTACTCCTCTTGAAAATGTGCTTCGACCAGGTGGACTGAATTTCTGGCAGTACGAGGTTTCACCTCTGGTCACCGCTCCCTTACCTGTTTCCGCTGCCTATGTTCCGTAATTCTTTCACAAGCCATTTTCATTCCCTAATTTATGCAAGCTCCCTTAGTTTCGCTAGGTGGAATTTCTTCAATCAATTGAACTTGCTTTTTAGGAATTCAGGCACTTCAACAAACAAGGACTCTCAAGGACATTTATGTTAGTGTGCCAGATAGTTCTCGACTATCAACGTGTCAATTCACAAAGACTATCTTTTCAAGATAGGAGTGTATATAAAGACTGTAAACCTGTACATATTGTATAAAGACAGACTTTTCTCAAGATTCAATATTCTTTTTTGCTTCAAAATAAATTTCAGTTATTTGTGTAAATATCATAAAGTGAAGCAATAAAAGTTGTGTTTTGTAAACTTCAACCTTGGTTACAACACGATTCTTTTTGTATTATTGTCGTCAGTCCTTGTTTATTTCGCTGTCCTCAAAATTAAGCAAAGCTTGACAGCAAACGGTCCACCATTGAGACCCTCGCTCTCCGGCTGAGCGTGCCCGGTAAAAAGGGGGCACTATATTTGCAAAGAGTGTGGAAAAATATTCCACCAAGTCTGTCACAAGAGACGTCATGAAATACCTTGTAGGACAATTATCAATGCAAACATTGTAAAAAAGATTTTAAGAAAGCTCAACGTCTCGAAGCCGCGAGTAATGTAGCTTCGTCCAGACGAAAATATAAAGAGCTCAACCGTATTCAAGCAAATAGTGTTCTAATTTTAAAAAGTATACCTCTGCGAGGGATTGTTGTCGAGGCTTGCTAGAAGTTCTGTTACTAAGCACACATTTCGAGATAAAGAAAAGCAAGATGATGATGATGAGTATGATGATGATCATAATAGTGATGATAGAGGGAAAGAAACATATCTCATTCTTTCTTTGAAATTAGAGCATTATGATTTTACTTCATTTTCTAAGCCTACTATACTTTCTGTCGCCGTGCAAACATCTCAAGAAGAAGAGTTGCAAGATGAAGTAGAAGAAGCTTTCAGAGCTTCTTTGCTGTCAAAACAAGTTAAGTTTGTACCTGTAAACGCTACTGCATAAGCATGTATTACATCAAAACAAGTCCTAAGTATCAACTGTTTGCATGCAGTTTCAAAGTTCACAACAAACCTCTCTTACCCAATGTAGTCGTAAGATACTGTAAAGACCCCAATCTACTCGTTAAACGTTTGCAACTGCTAAGATTCTGTCAATATGCTGGTTACACAGAGTATACAGCAGGTATCTTTGAAATAGAGCAAGAAGTACGTCGTGCAGGTATTATTGAATAATAGCTCTTAAAAGTGAACACGTTACCTGTAAGCTCCCTCTCCACAGTACAACAGCCTAAACACCTTCCTACATTCCCAGTCCTCACTCTCACCCACACCTAAGTCATCCTTCTGTAGCATATAGTGGATCGAGTAGCTATACTGGTACAGACACTTTTCTAATATCCTCCATTCCATAGGGTGTTAAATCCGCCTCTACCTGTTGAGCAGGTCTCAAGCCAGGATGAAGAGAGGAGAGGCACCCTAAATACTAGAAAAAATAAGCACGTTTGCGCCTTAGCCCTGTAGCCATTTAGCCCTTTAGCCCTATTGCCCTTTAGCCCTTTATCCTTTTGTCCCTTGGCCTTTTAACCCTTTAGTCCTTCAGCCTTTTAGCCCTTTTGCACCTTGGCCGCTTTTGCCCTTTCGTCATTTAGCTGATTGCCCTTCCTTACGCTAGCCCGTAGTAGGGTGATTGAATCACCATGGCTTGTATTTTCTACCTGTGCGTGATGGAGTAATGCGTGTTTTGGAGCAACTGTCGTAACTTAATCTGTTCTTGCAATGGTATATGTCAATAAGTGCTAGAAACAGTGCTAACAGAAAAAGTGCTAATAGAGGATGGTTATTTAGTTGTACATCCTCTTAAAAATAATCTGCGCCGCCTTTTTGTTAATATCCAGTTGTACTTCCTCTTAAGACAATAATCACCACCAATAATTGTGCTAATAGAGGATGGCAGTCCAGTCGCACTTTCTCTAAAATAATAATCACCACTACCAATATACTTAATAGAGGATATTGTCAGGTTAAACATTATCTCAAAGCCTTAATCACCACTGCCAATTTTGTTAACAGAGGATGGCTGTTCCCGTAGTACTTCCTCATAAACAAAAATCAACACCATCATTGGTGTTAATGGAAATGGTTGTCATGTTGTACTACCTCATGAAAACAATAATCAGCACCATTAGTATTAATAGAGTATGGTTGCCCAGTTGCACTTCCTTTTATAACAATAATCACCATCAATAATTGTGTTAAATGACGTTGGTTTTCCGGTTGTACTTCCTCTTAAAACAATAAGCACCACCACCTTTAGTGTTACAGGGCGGTTGCCCACTTGTACTTATTCCTAAAATAATAATCACCCCCGCCATTACTGTTAATAAAGGATGGTTAACTAGTTGTAATTCCCGTTAAATAAACACCGCAACCATTAGTGTTAATAGAAGGTGGTTATCAAGTTGTACTTCCTTTTCAACGCAGAAATCACCCCCTCCATTAGAGTTAAAAGAGGATGGTTGTCCAGTAATACTTTATATTAAAACAATAATCACCACAATTAATTTATATAGGATTGTTTTAAAGCTGCACATCCTCTTTAAGCAATAATCACTACCACAATTACTGTTAATGGAAGACGGTAGTCCAGTCGTTCTTCCTATTAAAACGGTAATCCCCACCACCATTAAAGTTAATAGAGGAAGGTTGTCATGTTGTACTCCGGCGGACCGACAATCGAACGCAAGTACAACGAAACAAGTGACGGAACAACACCGCAAACACACAGTGTCGATTGCCAGCACTACCACAAGGGAGCCTAGAGGCCATCCCAGCGCGAAATCATGCCAACAACTTAGGATAGGCCACGACCAAAACACAAGTAAAAGGACTGGGAAGCGATGCAATCTGGGCAAACCAAGTTCAAAAGAATCTCAACAGAGGGTGTATCGTGGACGAAAGGACAGAACCATACATAAAAAATACCATTAAAGACCATAGATAGTTTTAAACCGCACAAACATTTCATGGATGACGAATTTAAATAATTAGATAATAACAATAATTTCATAAAAAGAGGAAAACAAACTAAAATTAATATAAATAAATAAAACGTTAAAAGGAAATGAATTCATAAACTTAATCAATTAAAATGAAGTTATCTTCCAAATTCATAGTTAATACCTTCAGAATTCTTTTAAAAATGTTGCATTACAATTAATTATTCTTTCAAAAAATTAAAAGTCCTTAAAAGGATTCCCAATTAAGAAAAAATAACTTGCACCTAAATAAAACTATTAGATTTAAAATGTACATCTTGACTATTATGCCGTATCAGAGCCGTTAAGTAGTGATGCAGGCACATATATTCAACATTTTATTCAACATGTTCTGTATTATGCGTGCGCGGATCCGAGAGGGGGACGCGTGAACACGGAACCTATGGAAATTTCCACCCATGGAGCGAGTGCGACAGAGATAACTGTGCGACTGAAACAGAATCGCGTACCGCGTGATATTACTGTGGGGGCGAAAATCGCGGATAGCCAAAATTCCGCACAGAAATTTTATTTGAAGAGCCATCCTAACTGGACGAAAAGGTGGGATGATATTAAATTTTCACCCCGATTTACACTGTAATTAGGAAAACAAATGACACCATATGCCTCTTGGGAATGATGAACAAAGATTGACCGGAAGGGGTATGCTAATTATCCCGTAGAATTTAAATTCCACAGTTGTGACTCTATCACATAAAGAAACCATTCCCACGCGATACACAGAGCACATGGCCTGTCACGGGGATTCCCACAATATTGCTTCAAAAGCAGGGATGATGCTTTAGATAATTGCAAGAAAGTTTACGATCGGATTAGTTTCCGCATACAATCAAGATTCATGGAATTATTTTAGCTACATCTCGAGCGCACTGCTTCAATGATATTCGTAATATCAATGGAATAAATTGATATTCTCTCTGGGAGGAGTCTAGGGTCAGCAATCTTGTGCCAGTCCTAAGTAAATAGGCCGCCCAGACGCGCACTCCAGTTCAGTCGGGAAATAGTCACGGTGCTCCCTCCACGCCACTCGTCACAAGGACCAGTCCCTTCGTGCTGGGGTGATTTGAGATATATAAGCTCGTATTCAGAAAACGACTCACTACTGTATGTGTTTGAGAGTGAACAAATATAGAATTATTCCTGTAATATTTAAACGGTTTGTGATTATTATTTAATAGATAATTGGGCGTAACTTCTGTGCGTGACGGTAGCCCTGAGATCACCGTAGAGTGGAGTGTGATTGTAAAATTAAGTGGACGAGTTGCTAATATTCTGTATTGGTGCAACAGATTTCTTCAGAGGAGAACGAAATACCAACCATGTTCCAGCAAACAGTTACCCAGTTCTGGACCCCTGATATACCATTGATGATCGTCGCTGAGATGGAGGTTCAAAGTCTTCCCAGAATGGCCTACCCGAGGCTCGAACGGAAGGTATCATGGAAGTATTCAGATAAGTGCATAATCCCATTGTTAGTAATTAGAATGCGTAGCTTGTAAATAGTTCAATTTTAGATTGAGATGCATTTCTATTATATTTAGGGGTTCAGCATATGAGGATTTTTTAGTGAGTTAATGTAGTTAAATTTGCAAGAAATTATGAGGGGATCGTTGTAATTACTCCACTTTAATCATTAGTTCAGAGTGATCGTGCAATTTATTTTGGGAACGGATCAGATGTACAGTTTCAGAATAGACATTTTTAAATTTATTTTGTGAGTGCATTAGGAATATAATTGTAGGCATATAGTCATTGCAAGTATATAGGGTATAAATAATGCATGTTTTTGAAGCAGGAATGTACTCGAAATTTCTGTAATGTCTAGTAATATTAGTTTGTAGCATAAAGTCCATGACTGCAGCTTTGCTTTATGATGTATGATGAACGACGCTGGGATTGGAATCCACGACCTCCATTTAGATAGCGTTTTTCGCAAGGGAGCATTTTATATTAATTCCTCTACTGCCCTGCATTTTAAAGGAGTATATATAGTTTCATATTATATGACCGGTCATTGAATTTAAGAGTGTTGTTTCTTTATTATTCTTCTGCGTGCTCAGGTCACGAACCCGGTCTGCATTTCTTGAGTATGTGCCAGTATGAAATGAATAGCGAGAAGATCCCTTTTAACGATCTAATTATTTAAAATTGTGACTGATTTGTCCTACCAAAAGGGTATCGGTACGGACAATTCTGTACGAAGTTTAAAGCGTATGTGCTTTTGTTTTCAATCAAATGAGAAGTTTAAAGCACGCAGATTTGACGTGTTTAAAGGGGACTTGAGGGGCTAAGGTGGACGTGGCTTCCGTCTGTTCCTCTGTCTGTATGAAATGTATGGCTCTCTGGGACAGAAACCGTGCTAGGGTAAAGACAGACCCTTGACCAAGATCGTATTTTACTGTCACAAGGAAATTGTTCGGCCGTAGGCCCGGGTAACTAATGAATGTAGGTGATAGGAACACTTTTTTTCAAATAAAATATACAGGGTTTTCTTTCAACAACCCGCTACGATAGCAGAAGATCCGTGATTCGAATCCCGGCACAACCAACGTGAATTCGCCTGGGTTTTCTTTGACCTGGACAGATATGTATATACAGTCAGTGATTGATTTTTAATTTTTAATTGTGTCTCTTTGTATTTCTTGATTGCTTATGCATGTGATTTGATTGTTTGTTATGAGTAAATTCTGACTATACTCACGTAATGATGCTGGGTACTGTACCCTTCCAAATTGGTAAAAGAAGGAATATTTTAATATCTCAGTGTGTTAAAGTATTAGTTCATCAGCCAGGGTGTAAATTTTCCCATTTGAGTATCACCGTGAGGCGAGCAGCTCGGAACCGGAATTTCCAAGGTGAGAGAGGAGAGCTGGAAATTTTTTATACGCCTGATAGCCAGCTGTATGCCACGTGACCGGCGGGGAAGATTTCCAAACCCAGTCGATCGATAATGTCAAGGCCATCCTACGTCTAACTGTACCACCAATAAAATTATAACACCCGATCGAGTGCGAGCTATTGACCAATCAGAAACGACTACGGCAACACACCCTCGTCTCAAGACAATTATAATGTGGTGTTTCCCAAAGGAACTGCTCATTCTACTGTTCATTCTCGTCTTAGCTTGCGTCTAATTCTGACTTCTTCTTTAACTTGCTGCTACTTGTAAAAATCTGCCGACGTTCAATTAACAGACCTCCCTGGAATCGATTATTTGGCAGTTCAGATTATTATAAAAATTTGATCTACGAATTTAGAAGACCATTGGAGAAAATACGTATTAATTCGTAACATTTCTCATCGCGTGTGTGTTCTGGACACATTCTAAGACTTGTTTGTTAGTTTCAGCTTATTCTATTCCGGAAAACAGAAGAGGAAGACTCTGTGGAACTCGAGATAATTTCAAGATGCCAGCATACCAGCCGAAGGAAGTCCATTGTTATTCCATGTTTGTCCTCGCGGCTGCTATGATGTTCTAATATGTGAGGCGACTTTGGACATGGAGGGCACGGAATTCGATGGTGGGCGACCTGTCCCATGTCTAAGGTCATCGGTCAAAATCAAGCTTCAACATTCACTTATGTACCATATTAATTAAAATTAAATCTTTAAATCTGTGTACATAAAATGTAGAAATTACTCTTCCTTATTCACTTGCATAGATTTCTGTTAGTGTTGCAGTAGTTAGATATTTCATTTCTTCTTTCCTTGGGCGAGGTAGTTTAATATTGTGTGTGAGTGTGTACTGGACTCTATTAGATAATCAGTGCTGTGTGGATGTCTTCGAAATGTATTCTTACTATCCCAATTCAGTAGTACAGGAGTATATTAAAAATAACAGACCTCTCCGATAATTATGAATTAATTTGAAATTAGATAATAATTTATTTAAAGTCATGTGGGACAGAAATTTAGTATGTTTCTTTACGTCAAATTTTCCTCAAGGATATTGCGATATTTGGACGGATTTCAAACGTGTTAGAGTCATCAGATAATTTTATCAAGCTTTAGCATACGCGGATATGTGACCACGCACGTTTATTAATAATAATAATAATTTAACTTCACCTCGTGTTAAAAGATAAGGTTATGTGTGTAAATATTGTTTGCTCTTATATGACATTAATGTGTGCTCTAATTAAGCAGATGTGAGCCTGGAATACGGCCGAATCCTGACGGATCATTTACTACGTTTTCTGCGTTTCTTGCATTTATTGCATTGTTGAGTTTACTGTATCTGTTACAGTTGTTATACTTGTAATATTTGTGGACTTAGGAATGGATCACTTACTAGGTGTTTGATTTACGGATCCATTACTTGAGTCTAATGAGAAGAGAATATGTTGCTGAGATAATTTCTTCAACTGGAGCACGTGTTAATTGATAGGCATGATATTAGGAGGATAATAATAATGTCGCAACTCATGGACCATAGACGCGAATTTTTATTTTAACCGGCGATAATTGCGTTCTGTATGATATTTTCGGGTGATTTATATCTCTAACATGTCTTGAACATCGTTGTTGAATTTAGTTTTATTATTGAAGTGATAATCCTGACGTCATCACATTCCAATTCGTCGCAATGGTATTTCTTTAGCCGATACCGTCATCTGACATATTCCATGATTTAGATTAAAATTTAAAAATAATAATCAAGGACTAGTATTGTAAATATTATATAATTTTCCCGTGTACCCTAGTGTGAGTGTGGTGTGTCTGATTTACCAATATTTTGTGAATTGTGATATTCTCTTTGACGACATTTTGACTTGATATCTTACCCACTGCGCGTGTTCTGATCGATTTTTCATGATTTTGTGTCGATTATATCTTACGGAGATGTGAATCTTTAGTAAATGTTATTTCAAAATAAGATAGAATAAGGCTTGATGCATCAGAAAAAGGTGAATAAGCAAGGGTCATGCCCGTGGATGGAACTCACGAAGTTAATTATTGTAACCCTTACATTGCTAAGAATTTTCAACGTAGGTGATATTAATGAAAGACGCTGCGTCCGATTAATGTAAATTTTAGGAAGAATCTTACGATGATAATTGTAAAAAATGAGAGAAAGAATTAATCCTATTATTGTCGGTTATTGAGTCCAAGAAATATTTATTTAATTTTTAAAATAATCTGATTTAATCAGAGAAGGCCTTCTCATAAAATTTAATCTATTATTAATTTATTTCAGTCAATGTAGGCTAATATTTATCTATATAATTACAGATATTTATATCCGTTGATTTTTGGGGAAGCGATTCCGAATTTTCAAAGAAACCGGCTGAGAAGAAACCAAAAATATAATACAAGATTTTGTTAAAATTTGAGTTTTTATGTAGAGTGCTAGTTTTAATAAATGTTAAAACCTTATTTTAGTGTTTATTTTTATTGTCGCTAGTCCTTAAGCTAATCCTGCCCTTAAAAACTTTTGCATAGCCAGAAAACGAACAGTCTGCGACTGAGACTCTCGTTCTCCGGCTGAGCAGCCAGGTAAGAAGGGGCAGTACGTATTTCGCTGTCCCAAGTAATGGACGATTCTATTAAGTGTGTAATTCCATTTCACTTTTTGTGTGTTAATGGTAAGGGGGAATTGACCACTCAAACAGATTCAATTGTTTTTCTTGTTTAGTTGTAACTTAGTTCCCAGTGCCGAAGGGAATGCCATATAGAGTTCGCTGACTTATTCGTAATTACAGTAATTTATTAGAGCTTATGACGGGGATGCATTTATCTGAATAAATATATCTCAAAATCATCTCGTCATGTAATTTTTTGGGGTTAATTTTATGTATTTCGGAGTTTCACGTACTCTACAGTATGGTCTCAAAGACTTATATAAACATGTATATTATTTTACCTCAAAGTTTTATTTTTACTTCTTGCCAAAAGCATTGAATTTTAGTTTGCTCACATAGGAAGAATTTCATTTGCAGTAGTATAGAGCATCCTGAGTTTTCCTCCACACCCTTAAGACTGTAAGCTAGATATAAATCTCTAGATTCACACAAACCACCCCAGGAGATCCAGTTGTCAAGATTAAGTGTGCGTTCGAATCCTGCACAGGCCTTGGGCGTCCCACATCTGTTCTCAAGAATACTTGAACTTTGCTTTCGTGGTGGCTTCGTATCCCAGGCCAGAAATGGTTCAGTATCAATTACAAGAATGAACATAATCACAACGTTTTACACTATTTAAAATTCTATGCACGAACTGCAGTTCTTTAAAACCGACCTTTTATTCGAATGGTCATATGACCATACCTGTTGAGAGCTCTCCACAACTACGATGAAAAAGAACGGGGTACCCCCAGTTGCTTTGTTTGCAAGTTGCTTTACGTCGCATCGACACAGGTAGGTCTTGTGGCGACGATGGACAGGAAAGGGCTATGAATGGGAAGGAAGGTGCCGTGGCCATAATTAAGGTACAGCCACAGCATTTGCCTGGTGTGAAAAGAGGAAACCACGGAAAACCATCTTCAGGGCTGACGACAGCGGGGTTCGAACCCACTCTCTCCCGAATATTGGATACTCGCCGCACTTAAGCGACTGCATTTATCGAGCTCGGTGGTACCCCTTTTAGTATACTCATTTTCTAATAGAAGATTGAAGTGCATAATAAATTACAACTCCAATTTAAATGTCACACAAAATGAAATCAAGAACATTAAAAAATGGAAGGGTAAACATCGCAACCAATTAAATTAAAACACCATAAGTGGCAGAAAGAAAAAGAGGAAACTTCAAAATTTACAAATCCGCAGCGTGCTTAAGCACGGCATATTCACTCATGAAAAATAATAAAAATTTGCAAAATCAGCATCACAAGTACAACAGAAGAACATAATACAGTAGAGATCACATACCTTAAATTTCCCCAAAAAATGTTATGCATTATGAGGTACCAGTAAACACAATCTTGACGTCTAAATAACTCAAGCGTCCAGTCAACAACACTTTCCGGAAGACAATGACAACGCAACGCACGTCTTATCTTAGCTTATCAATACATTCATCTTGTCCCAAAAATGGTGTAACCGTTATAAGAAGATGCAACAACAACAACAAGAATAGAAGTTACAAGAAAATGAATCAATCCCTTAAGTTAAAGAGATAAGGGATAAGTAGCACCTACAATGAATGAATGAGTTTAGCTACTAGAGGAACCTAGTTGTAATACCGGTAAGATTACAAAAAATAGCTTAAATAGTACACAATTGAGTCCTACAAATTTAAATATTAGTAACGATAATAATGTGATACTCCGCATTAGGTGCACTCTGAACAGTTTTTAAGTTATAATACCAGGCAACATCAGCTAATTACGGTGACCACAGGTTTAGTTTTTCTTTCAGTTTAAACACATATACACATTTACCAAACTTCGTAGCGTATCACCTGAGAATTTCCAAGGAAACACTTTTAAATTTCTTCAAATACTATTTCAACCAATGAAGCTCAAATTTCAGGCAAATCCACTCAGTACCCAAGGCATCAAAGACACATCACGTTTGCTCGGCGTAGCCAATAATGCAGTCCGACATGTTTAAATTTTGTGTGTACTCCGCGCGCCAAGACGTTCATAGTAGACGAGATACCTTCTTTAAAAAAAGTATTACAGAACTCACCGACGACGTGGTCCATGAACAGTCCTTATAGGCGCAACTTACAGTTAGTTTTTAAAATAACATAATTTAAATTACACGGTGATAATCACCTAATTGAAGAATTAAAAAATAACTTAACACCCTAATAACCATTCACCCTATCTAGCCCCAGAACTAGAGCGCAAGTAATCATTTCGTCTAGCCAAAATGGCTAGACAGAGCGTCGCTCCAATCGCAGCCATACTGGATGGTGACCAGTCCACAGAGAGGTGCACTTAGACAGTTGACGATCACAAGGCGGAGTCAGGGATTCATAAGCAGTAGAAATTACACCTTGTCGTCCAATCAAGATTTCAGATGTACATCAATTAACCAATTACAGCCAATAGCTGGCTTGTAATTTATGGCGCATTGTTAAATGATACATTTTAAATTCTGACAATAATTCCTCACGTACCAAAAGTCATAGTTGGTAATAATTACACTAACGTACCTTATAGTATAACGCCACAGCCTCTTCCCCACGAGAGAACACCACAGGGTAGGGCTATCAGCACAGGTTGAGTGCAGTAAGCGACTGGCAAAGCATGACAGTTCACACATATCATCGAGAGTGAAAAGAAGAGTCACAGGGCAAATACCCATGCAGGTAAAAGTTTTTCAGCAGGCTTTTTGCTTTGCGGTGTAATGGCAATAGCACACATTCAATGAACATCGACAGAAGGTATGGAGGCATAAGAATGATGAATACGGTGTGGCCAGTACCATGTTCATACCACAAGCAGTGTGTTAAATCTAGTGAATCAGCACCTTGGAATTGTCGGCCTTCCTAGCTGATGACTAGCAGCGGGGAAGGGGGAGGGGAGGTGCTGGCGTGTGCCACATCAGGGAGACTTACTAGCATATGTAATAGATGCTAGATCAGGTAAAATCGGGTGACACATTCCAACACGTACCCAGGAAGTGAGGTTTTTTAACCTGGGGTTGCCGTACTTTGCCGTACTTTGCCCTTTTAGTTTTCCACTTAACTCGGCTGGCTGAGAGGCCAGTGGACTAATATTTCCCTTGTTTTTTGTGTTCAGTGTTCTTATGCTCACCAGCGTGGGGTATCGTTGTATCTTTATACTACTTTGCCTGTGTAATCTAGGTTCCATTGTTTTCGTTTTGCTTGTAACTTTTAGTTTTGAGTGTTTTCTTTTCATTTGAAAAATGCCATTTTTCTCCGTTAAGATCGATTAGGTTGTGTACCTGTAAGATCGGAAGGAAAATAAAGGTTTACTTTCTAATAGGTACTTACTTCCTTACCATGTTCATACAGCCATTCAGATGTTGTCCTTACATAGTCGATGAGAGCACTGGCAAAGGCAATAGTCACACAGCACAATAGAATGTTTACCTCGCTCACATAACAGTATAGATGATGGAGTTTTCCTCGAAACCATCGAGTCACGTGCGCATGTAGTTGAAACATTTCTATGAGAACAGAAGCACCAGGGGTAACATGGGTACGTTGCACTGGTAGCATTAATCAGTCACTAGACGTGAGTGATATACGGATAGAGTTCATGAATGTCAGTTCACCACTGTAATATTAACCTTCGGAGAAATGAGCTTTTGACAATACTGTGGTGCCGACATTGCCTCACTCTTATACTATGAGAAAATATAACATGACTTCAGTTACTAATATTACAATAAGTCAGAATTTTGGTTAAACAGGATAAACGAAATTACAGTAGTACATGGTATACGAAGTTAAGTTCGGTTAACGCAGGTGTGCACTTTACACTCACATAGGAACGGGATACAGACAAACTAGGAAAGTCTTAAATTTACAGCAAATTCCGAGCAATACGTTTTTATCAAGTTGACACAATACATCAAGTCAAGTAAAATTAATCTAATTGGGCACAGTCGCACATTTTGATGCATCGTAAGTACGATTACAGAAGAGTCGCAAAGATAAACCAGGTTAAGAAAAGAGAAGGGCAGTGCAGAGGAACAACTAACAGGATCAAGTGAGACAATCACTACCGGACCAGACAGGACAACAGAAAATATGAAATATATTCATGCTTAGAAGCACAACTGATCTCCAATCACAGTACCAATAATGACATAACACAACGACAATGTGATCGCTCCACTATACAGTATGAAGCGGGTACCAAGATGACCATCACACATGGGCATTTGAACAAGCTGAAAAAATTGCAATTAACAACATTTACAGTGTATAAACTTGAATGACATTAGATAAAGTGAGTCAAACAGAGCAAGAAAGTTTATAATGAAATGAGTTCCCCTAATACCTAGCTGCAAAAGATGGATATAATAGATTAGAACACCACCCCGTCTCCTAATATTTTAATTATCGGAAACATACAGAGCTTAGAAGTAATTTCACAATTAATCAATGTATTTATGAGTTATACCGAAGACAATGTATACCGTGCTTAAAATTACCGAAGGTTCACAATGACCTTATCTTAAAACAGAGAGATATACCGAGACTAAGCAGCACTATCCCAAAAGGACATAAAACTGATCCTCATTGGCAACTTAACTCATCCATCACCATGAGACTTCCAAGGTTCAGGTACACACACAAAAGGACAACAAGTTCCTCAGTCATCCTACCTCAGCCCTATAACACATATTTTGTTAAAAATGAAGCCATGTTTTCCAGTGTTGACTTAGTTAAATGTAACAAAGGCTTTTCAGTCTGTCAAACACACAGCAAATATAATGTAAATTAAAACACTATAAACATATCTGTAAAACACACACTAACATACAAAGAATGACATGTTTCGTTCTACAAGAACATCCTCCGATTCTTTCAAATCACTTAAAAACAAGCTTATATACATATATATATATATACAGTATTGTTTACGTAGCGTAAACTTGTCAATGATAGAGAGATTAATGATATCATGAAACAGTAATGGCAAAAATAAAATATATACAATTATTAATATAATGAATAACGTATTTATCTAGACTGCCGATGTTAAGTCCGTTGTCACCAAACACTATTTCAGGACTGTGGTCATGGAAAGTTTGTGGTGAGCCACGTTGCGCGTGGAGAGGGGTGGGCAAGAAAGGGAGGGGCCTTGTAGAGCGATGTGGATCTCTCCTATTGGATGATTAAATCGAGTAGACTATAGAGTGGAGAGGGGAGGGAGATGTAGGGCGGAGCGGCTGGAGCGCTGTGGAACCTTCCATCAACATTGGAGAGGGGAAAGATGTTATTGACCTATTTCATGTTAATTGTACCTTTATGTAATATGGATGAATGCAAATTAATGATTTTTATTATTTTTTATTTATAGGTGAATAAAGTAAGGAACGGTATTATTATTATTATTATTATTATTATTATTATTATTATTATTATTATTATTATTATTATTATGAAAAATCAATTTTCCTTCTATCAACATTGGAGAGGGGAGAGATGTTATTGACCTTTTCCATGTTAAATGTACCTTTATCTAATATGGATGAATGCAAATTAATAATTTTTAGGTGAATAAAGTAAGGGACATTATTATTATTATTATTATTATTATTATTATTATTATTATTATTATTATTATTAATATTATTATTATTATTATTAAAAAAGCAATTTACCTTCCATCAACATTGGAGAGGGGAGAGATGTTATTGACCTTTTCCATGTTAAATGTACTTTTATGTAATATGGATGAATGCAAATAAATAATTTTTAGGTGAAAAAAGTAAGGGACGTTATTATTATTATTATTATTATTATTATTATTATTATTATTATTATTATTATTATTATTATTATTATTATTATTACGATAGAAGAAATTTAATGAGTAGGTGTTGTCAGATATTATTTGAGTAGAGCGAATAGGGGGGAATTATTTAAATGTGTATTGTGTTTTACAGATATGTTTATAGTGTTTTAATTTACATTATATTTGCTGTGTGTTTGACAGACTGAAAAGCCTTTGTTACATTTTCCTATAACACATAGACACAACACAATACATGATGAAACATAAATCCACATGACAGATAATCGCAAGCTAAAGAATTACACCCCATAATCTTTAGTAACAAGTATGAGGAAATCGAACAAGACTGGCACAAATGATCTAATGCCATACTTAGTCCAAGTGGATCAAATCACGTTTAAATGACTGACATCGAGCACCACCAAAACAAGAAGTCACAACATAATCAACAGCGTGTTACCAGGTGAAGGACTAATAAGCATAGACACAATAGGGTATGATAGACAGAATGACAAGAAAAAATTACAAGCGAGAGGGCACAAGTTTACAGAATCATTTATCAGTTTTGAAATATCTCGACCACCTTGAGTAAAGTAGACGGTTTTGTACAGGGGGATTTAGCAGCCCCCTCCAATATCGTTTGCTGCAGCTACGTGCACTTGGTTATAGAGGTGCTATTCCCCTGCAGGCGTACTGTATGGTACTAATGTTTAGTGAGCACATTTTGCACACTATTCTTAACCCTAGTGAAATGTTATATCATCCGTTCGCAAAACATGACACCTTGAAATCATGTAGTAACATCCTGTTACCACGTAACTACGTTAATGTGTGGTGCCTCGTGACCGGTTGTAACGAAGAGGGGAATCAATGGATAAAACTAGGTAACAGTGTAGTAATTAATGTATTAAACACCGAACCATGTACTCTGCTCTCGTCGTACTACCAGCATGTTCCAGAGTAGCGGATGTGGTTAGGCGTTTGCCTAGCAGTGGTTCAAACCCTGACTCAATAAAATATCTTTGCATCGGCCCACGTTTGCCACATTCAAACAGTAGAATGACGCTGTTATTCATCTTGTGGCCTGAGCATACTCTGCTGGTTTGGCCCTCAATCTGCTGTCACTCGGCATGTTTTCCACAGAGCAATACGTTGACATGCTCCTCATTTATGGATAAGCAGGACAAAACGCGTGCGATGCACTACGTCTGTACCAGAAACGGTATCCTGACAGGCGACACCCGGCTGCTACGACATTCCTCCGTGTTGAAACACGCCTAAAGACAACAGGCGTGATTTCCAACCAGCTATCAGTCCGCTACAGGCACGTACACCGGGTGAAACAGAAGAGGTCGTCTGATGACAACTCGTAATAACCCACACATCATTACAAGAGCGATTGCACGGCAGGTAAACACATGCCAGCCGCCCGTCTGGCGAAAACTGCATGTATATTAATTTCACCCATACCACTCTGAGCTAAACCATGAGCTCCATGGGCGAGATTTCGAAGCTCGAATGGAGTTCTGTCGGCGGCTATTAGGCAGGCTGGACAATGATACAGCATTCGTATCGCACATCTTGTTCTCGGACGAATCACGCTTCCACAATAATGGGAACGTCTAACCTCACAACATGCAATATTGGAGTCCGCACAATTCTCACTGGGTGCGACAAGCGGCCCATCAAGTACGATGGGAAGTGAATATTTGGTGTGGAATCTTGGGGGATCGCCTGATTGGACCTTATTTCTTTGAGGGCCATTAGACGGGCTCACGCATCCTACACTTTTTGCGTCAAGAACTCATACTGCTGCTGGAAGATGTGCCTTTGTACGATCGTTTTACGATGTGGTTGCAACAGAATGGAGATCCACCACATTCGACTTTGCCCGTTCATAAGCATCTGAACGAGGAACTGCCAGGGAAATTGATAGGGCGAGGAGGCCCAATTCCTTGGCCCGCCAGATCACCGGATTTAACATCATTAGACTTCTTCTTGTGGGGACATTTGAAGAATGTCGTTTACACTCAAGCGCCGGAAAACCCCGACCAGCTCCGGCAACTTATCACTGACGCCTGCCGATCAATTAAACCTCGAATGCTTCAACGCGTAAGCCAATCTATTGAACACCGGGCCTGAATGTTCATAGACCAAAACGGTCATCACATCGAACATTTGCTGCGATAAAACATTGTCAGGGCTGTTGTGTTCCTATTGTATGCGGTTTGTATATGTCCGGCCAGCTAAGTAATTGGCCCTTCTTAGGGCCACAAACACATTCATTCACACACAATTCGCATGAAAGCGGGTATTGAACTTACATTGCGTGCGGTACATGTTAAACAAACATTTCAAAAATTTGTAATCTTCGCCCCGGACTCGAGCATCTCACCTGACATGCAAGCCCGCCCCGCCACACCTTTACCAACAACACTACGGTTCCGTACGGCACACTGGGCACATTCTAGCAAGAACTAGGTTTACTGCGGTCACGATATCAATTTAGTGTTTCGCCGGCGTGTCAGGTTCATATGATCTAGAAGGCACACGCGTGACTTCCAATGTTTAATACGAGTATAACATTACGGCGTGATATCATGGTGAGGCGGTAAGTACCAAGATATCTGGTTGTGTTGTCTGAGCACATTGGCAGGGCAGATGTTTTCAGGACGAAATGAATATTGTAGGTAGCATAAAACTACTTTGGAAGGGGCGGCTGAATCACACTGTATAACTTTAGTTATGTAGTGTTTGTCGATAGGACCATTAGTAACATAAATATTTGAGAATTAAATTTTAGGCCCTCCGCTAAATTACCATTTCACTCACCGTAAATAAAATTACTTATAACCCAGATTGTAGTGTAGTGGCTCATTTCCTGACTTTACACATTAAATGCTCTTCAGTCACTTTCTGGTGATGCGTTTTGACTGATCAACAAAGACTGAGACTGTAGCTTCCGTGATAGTTTTCTATCTGTAACATAAGTACTTTAAAAGAGAGGCGTTTTATGTATAATGTCCGTAGGCGGCAGCTCTCTCGTATCGGTAGGTTGGTAGCAATGCTCTATTGTGTAGACACTACGTGCATTTCGCATACCAGACAATGGAGGTGACGCGAGAGAAGCAGTACAGAGCAATGAATTTCTACACGTCAGTATTGTCTACACTGACGAAGCACATTGCAAAGAAATAACCAGAGCTTTCTCGGACTGGGTGGCGACCTCACCATGACAATGCAGCGCCTCATGTCGCAAACGAAGTCATGCAGTTGCTGGCTGGATTCAACATTATCTGTGTACCGCATCCACCTTATAGCCCTGATCTTGCACACTGTGATTTTTTCCCATCACGAAAGACAAATGTTAGGGGCATTCGATTTAAGAACTCCGAAGCAGTGCTCAAGAAAAGTGAGGCGATTCTCAAAGACCTGACAAAAGAATTGTCTGCAGCATGTGTTCAAGGACTGGCAGAGATGCTATAAGAAGTGCATTAAAGTAGGAAGGGAATACTTTAAAAAAGATAATGTAAATATTGAAAGGGAATAATCAACATCTATAAAAAAATCCGTCTCATCCTTGTTGATCAGCCCTCGTACATGCATACAGACAGACGGAGATGACGGAAAATTAAAAAGTCCATGAATACCATTCTTTTGTAAATTGTGGTAACATATTGAAACGGTAACACCCTACGAGCATTCACGTTTCATTTTTTTATTAAGAGAAGCTCGCTAACACCCGGCCGTAAGCCTTTAAAACTTGCGCCGAGCGCACAGGCATAATGGGAACTGCGAGCAAGTTCGCGACGTTCCAGAACACCGGCCAAGGACAAGCGACGTCACGCAGAAGGTTCCTTCGTGTTCCATTGCTGCATGAACGAAATATAAGCGAGTCGCCAGCCTGGGGTAAGGCAGAATGTAAGCAGAGAGCCTGCAGTAAAACAGAGAGAGTGTGCGGTATGCGACGGCAGTGTGCTGAAGGCAGAGAGTGGAGTGAGTCGGCAGTAAGCCGTGCGTCAGCGAGTGTGTGCAAGTAAGCACGTCGCGACATAATTCGTCTCTCGGTCCAGCTTTGAATTCGTTTAAAGACTGTGTTCTTGCATTAATTATGTCAGCTTTGAATTCGTTTAAAGACTGTGTTCTCGCCAGCTTGAATTCATTTAAAGACTGTGTTCTCACATAAACTGTGTCAGCTTTGAATTCGTTTAAAGACTGTGTTCTTGCATTAATTGTGTCAGCTTTGAATTCGTTTAAAGACTGTGTTCTTGCATTAATTGTGTCAGCTTTTAATTCGTTTAAAGACTGTGTTCTCGCCAGCTTGAATTCATTTAAAGACTGTGTTCTCACATAAACTGTGCCAGCTTTGAATTCGTTTAAAGACTGTGTTCTTGCATTAATTGTGTCAGCTTTATTTCATTTAAAGACTGTGTTCTTGCATTAACTGTGCCAGCTTAATTTCATCTAAAGACTGTGTTCTTGCATTAACTGTGCCAGCATTGATTTCGTTCAAAGACTGTGTGAAAGCAGCGGTAGTATTTCTAGCCAGCCTCAATTTCATTTAAAGACTATGTCTATCCGTAGAACTGTGTTGCATTATGATCTTAAGTGCCAGTGTTAATCTGAAAATCACGACGTACGGGAATTTGGACTGTCATTTATTTCAACAAATGTATTATGCTGGTGGAGTACAGTGCAGAGACTGTACTCGATAAATTTAATTTTCTTTATGAAGTGCTTGATCACCGTACCTCGGAAGGTTCTAGATTGTTTCATTTGCGTATTATTCCAAATACGAACTGTGACTCTAACTTTATCCTTGCTGCTGTGGGAACTATTTCGGCGTGCTTCGCCATAGGGAAGTGTCACACCAGTACCCCATGACGTCAAATGTGGAAGCTCCACATTTCCCCGTTCCTGCCTCTGGTTCGAGTCATCAACACTAATACAAACACCAACGACGGAAGACAACGCCGACGCCGACCGCAAGACGACGCAGCCGCCGCGGGACAACGTCCTCTTCACGCCCTCAGGGACAAATCTACAATTCAGCTATAAAAGGTGACATAATTATTTGCCTATTTATTGAATAAACTGAAGGATCCACTTAATCATGAATTTTTCTTTCACTACCCTTCTCTCTTAACTCTCTTAGCATGGGCCGTACACGCCTTGTCGTTCCTCATGCTCTCCGATAAACTGAAGTACGGGCGTTCCTGTTACAATATATAATAAAATGTATGTGACAAATGAATCGAAAAGAACAGCCAATAAACGCTAATGTAAATAATTGGGGGTATGTTATACTGTATGACACCTAAAAGCCAAACCAAACGCTATGGCGCAACAGTCTACCAGGCTACTCAGCCAGAAGGCCTGCATATTACGAGGTGTCGTGTGGTCAGCACAACGTATCCTCTCGGTCGTTGTTCTTGATTTCCTAGACCGGGGCTGCTATCTCATCCTCAGATAACTCCTCATGTCTAATCGCATAAACTGAGTTGACCTCAAACCAGCCAGGAGATTTGGGCAAACATCACTGACCTGGCCGTGAATCGGACCCGTGCCTTCGGGTAAAAAGCAGGCACGTTACCACTAGACCGCAGGGCCGGCATTTAACACCTTGGATTTAACAGTTCTAATAACTTGTAAAATGGATATATTAACGTTATACAGATCTAGTAGGCACATACACTAGCAGAACGGATTATTATTATTATTATTATTATTATTATTATTATTATTATTATTATTATTATTATTATTATTATTATTATTATTATTATTATTATTATTAAATACATGTATCAAAATTATTTGGGAACATTGAACTAAATATTCTTTCCTCAATATCTGGTGACCCAAAGCTAATGGAAGGGAATATTCGATTCCAGAAGTCTCCAAAATGTTGGACACTACGGGCCACCAACGAAGCTTTAAGCACGTGTGGGGACTGGATCAAGACGTTATATAAAATAGAGGACTACAAAGAATATAGTAAAATGTATTATACAACGTTTTCAAGTCAACAACAAATAATGGAGGGCAATGCCTGTGAGAGGTACCAAATACAAAAGTAAAATATTAGCGGAGAGAGGAAATTCATTTTTGAACTTTTATTATGTTCAGACGGAATAAATACATTATTATACAAAGTATTTCTCTTAGAACTATTGTAGTTTAAAAATATTCAAGAAAACAGGATGGAGTGGGTACTTTTTGGCCCTGAAACTCAAAATACTTCCATCTGAAAGAACAGCAGTAATCAAAAATATACAATGATAAAAATTAAGTTATTTACAGTGAAGGCACAGATTGGTTAAATTATATTAAATCATCGAACACATTAAACACCGTGTTCTGTTCTTGCTGCTCACGAGCCCGGAAAATGGCTCTTTATTGGCTGAATGGACACACTATGTGTTGGCAACTCACCCCGAGTGATTCAGTACTTATTGGTATGAAATGTGAGTTTTAGCGCTTTTTGTGACATCGATTTGTACCGTTTTGATGATTCCTTTTCCTTTCATATTATGGAGCTTCATACCAACGTAAGTTTTTCACTATCATCATCTCCATTTTGAATTTTTCGGATTTGGTACTTTTCAGAAATAAGATTCTCTTGTTTGTCCTGGAATATATAGCACTGTTTATGTTCTAGGATTGTAAGAACATTTAGTGTGCTGAAGAAATAAAATGCCTGTCACTCAGATTACCTCGCGCCTGAAGGTAAGAAACACCGTGGTTGGAGGGATAGCAACACATATAGCAGTACCTCATAGAACTGGACAAGCCGTAAGAATTGCTGATCGTCGCCGTAAGACCTATCTGTGTCGGTGCGACGTAAAACAACTATCAAAAAAAGAATTGCTGGTCGATTCTTAAAACCAGCTCATCCCCTTGTTTTCCCGATGAAAGTTGGTTGTCTCGTAATTCAATTTTATACATTTTTCGCAGGCGTGAGGGCCTGTTTAAACTCCTGCACTGACCGGATATGACCCGCAGGGCGCACTTTGGAGACCCCTGTGCTATTCTATATTATTTTGTTTTCCCTCTTGATTTTCCATTACTTTTCAGTAATTATATGGATGAGGGTGAAAGGTAATTAGCCCTCTTCCGGAGATTTCTGCCTCTTCTTAGCACACATCTTGTTCATCCTCTTTATGCGGAGTTTGTGACACTGCTATAGAGAAATGAATAGGAAAGTTGTTCTTGATGCAACGGTTGACTCTTAACAAAGTTGTTGTCGTTAGCTTTGTCCGTAATAAATCTCGCAGAGCTTCAGACTATTGAATTAAGAGTTCTAATACGTGTTTACAAGTAACAAGGAAATCAGTTTAATGTGTTACAACTATAAAGTTGATTTCTTGTGATAATTTCAGTGAAAAATCAAAGATAATGTGTGATTTATATCCTCCTGAGATCCCATGTTCATCTGAATGGACATCATTGTTTGTCTTCATAGTATTCTGAATTTACATTTGTTGGCATAGAAACCCAGTGTCCAAACAAATAGACTGTATAGTGCTTCCATCTGTTGACCACTACTTGAAGTAAGAAGCAAAACAAGCAAGCATTTGTTGCCTGTAGTGGAGGGAAGTCATGGTAGGTAAGTGACCTTTGTTATTTACCTCATAAGAATCAAATATACGACGTTAAAAGTTATTTGATACCGTAGAATTATACTAATAATTACATGTTTTCGAATTATAATCCTTATTGATACGTTTAAATGCTGTAAGGAGGTGCAATGTTCATTAAAACTGAATGTCCATTGTAATGGACATAGGTACATTCTGACATTAATACCAGGACTACAATAACCTGAAATTTTCAGCCAGCAGTTGTGTAATTTGAGCGAGTAATAAATAAAATTGTTTATTTTATTGTTATTAAAGTAGAATAATTCATTTTACAGGCTACAGATCATTGAATGCAGATGGTATATTGGATATTCTTGTAAATAGCGATTTATCAGACCTTGAATTAAGTGACGATGAGAATGAAGACGATGGTTCAGGTGTGATTACGCCTATCCAGCAGCAAGTGACAGAAGAAGAAAATAATTCCAGCGTTGCAGATAATGAAGGACGGGAAAGACTTCAAGGCAGAAGACATTTTTGGAGAAAATCTGAGAGGTAAGTAAACCTAAATGCTCCTATAAATTTTCACTGCTGTGATTTTCTCAGAATTTCTAGCATGTGGTGGGGATTAAGGCCGAAAAGGTTTACTAACACTATAATTATGGCATTCCAGATTTGATGGCCTTCAAATTCCTGCAACATCAGTAGAAGAATCACCACTACTTGAACGTGAAGGCTGGAAGGCTTCGGACTACCTGAACCGGTATTTTGGTCTTGATTTTGTGCAGAAAGTGACAGAATTCACTAACATGAGATACTTACAAGTGACAGGGAAACCTCTGCTATTGACAGACAAAGAAATGCTAGTTGTTATTGGGGCAAGCATTCTTTTGTCTTGTTTGGGCTATCCACGCATTAAGATGTATTGGGCCAGGTCAACAAGAGTACGGGCAATTGCAGACAGATTAGCCGTAATAGATAGTTTTGTATCAGGGCTATTTTAAAAGTTACAAATGACATTGTGGTCTCTGAAGAAACTAAGAAGATTGATAGGCTATGGAATGTCAGGCCAATATTACAGAGGGTGAGGGAGGGTTGTTTGAAATCTCCAAGTGAGGGAAATATAGCCATCGATGAGTAAACTATACCATTTACTGGTGTTTGCCGAGTTAAACAGTTTGTCAGGGGGAAGCCAAATCCTGGAGGCCTTAAAAACGTTGTTCTTGCTGCTCCTTCAGGTCTGGTTCTTGATTTCGAAATTTACCAAGGCAATGGAACCTTCCCTGAAGCAACGGGTCAGTGCTCAGGGCTTGGTGTTGGTGGATCTGCTGTCCTAGTATTTTTACAACACTACCACTTTTAGGAAAGTTAGCTGAAAGGAATATCCCAATAATGAAGTCTAGGGTGCCAAGTGCAGTGCATCTAACTGATGACAAGATGATGAGCAAAATACCTCGAGAAACTTCAGATCAGTCTGTTAGAGAGGACAGGGCAATTTGTATAGTGAAGTGATACGATCAGAAAGCTGTTCTCTTATCATAGACGATCGTCAAAAAAGGAAAACAAATATATGAATCGTCTAGTTTCAAAAACCCCTGTCTCCAATGTTCACGAAAATGGAGATAAAGATTGATTTGATTTTGCTGTGGGCATGTCCAGTGCTGTATACTATTAGTACGCATCAAAACCCGCTCTAACCGTTCGAAATTCAGTGTTAAAGTACGGGGTTATTTTCATATTCAGCCATCTCCAACGCCTTGCGCTCGGCCATAGATAACATAACCCGCCATCTCCGCCGGCCAATAGGTAGGCAATACGTGGCCATGTGTCAGGCGCGTGAGGAGCTCTTGGCGCGACAGTGAGAGGAAGCATTTGTGTTGACACAGTGTTGTGTATTGTCTGTTACTAGTGGATTCACCTCATAAAAGTATTGAGAAGTGTAGCCCTGGCAAGGGTAGGAAGAAATTATGTAAAGAACAGCAGTGGAAATGCAAGGAAGCAAAAATATCAAGGTATGTGTTTTCTTATAGTAACATTATGTTATTACGTTCCTCTCTTGTGAGCATAATTGTAGTACCTGTATCAGAAACTGCACTTTTAGAATAAGCTTTAGAAAACCTGCATTGCTGCATGAAGTCGGCGCGCGGTGTTGTGCCGGATCGGTCATTCTCCTTTCACAAAAATGGCCGCAGTTCGAATCTCGGCCAGTGCACTTTCGATTCCCGAAAGCCCGTACCATTGTGGCTTTATGCAGCTTCTCATATTACCTTCTATGGTCACGTTGAGAAGCGAACTTCCCTTTCTTTTTGATGCAGGCCATTCGTAAATACCTATGTTATTTTAGTAAGCATACACATTCTCGTAAGTGAAAAGGGTGTTTATTACACAGGTACTCGTCAACTGGAGCTCTTGTCACACCAATGTGCGGCCATAAATCCAAGGCCTATCAGTGCAGAGATATTTCTTTGTTGGATGTGAAGAAGTTTCACTCGGTATTTTAGTCTACAGCATCAAAACTGCAGCAGGATAGTTTCATTATCAAGCAAGTTTCTTGTATACCAGTGGCGAGACGCAGGCCGGGTAACACTATCAGATCCGAAAAAGCTCACACATTCAAGTACACTATTCGGAAACGGTATGGAACAATGGTACCAGTGTGCCGAGAAGCATTTATGGGAGCTCTCCTATAGAAGAAGGACAGAATTCAAGGTGTACTAAAGCGTCATTTTGAATCTGGAGGAATGCCTGTGGAGAGAAGAGGGGGAGACAGAAGAAGCTATGCCAATAAACCAAAACGTGAGGCCATCTGTAAATTTATTGAATCGTTTCGTGCTAAAGAGCCGCACTACTGCCGTACCAAGTCAGCGGCACGTATATACCTGCCATGTGAACTAAATGTCAAAGAAATGTGGAGACAATATAATACCACTGTTTAACCTGAATTGCATGCAAAACACGCCTTCTTCAGGAAGACCTTAAATCGTAACTATAATATTGGTTTCGGAAGTCCGAATACTGATGTTTGCTCAACTTGCTCACAACTAGATGAGGAACTAAAAAATTGCACATCAGAACATGCAAAAGTTGCCCTGCAGACCAAGAAACGAGTCCACAAGTTAAAATACAGTGCATTCTATGAATATTTAAGAGAAGAAGATGAGCCATTCAGTCTGTTTCCTTTGATTGTCAGAAGAACATGCTATTGCCCAAGCTAAATGACCAAAGTGCTTACTTCAGCAGGCAAATAAATGTGTATAATTTCACTGCAGTGTCCGGAAGCTCTAAAACCTCACTGACGCACGAAAATGTGATGATCTATTCATGGAATGAAGCTGACTTTTGTAGAGGTGCAAATGATATTGCAAGTTGTTTGTTTCATGCTCTTAAGAGCATTGATCTGTCACAAAAGAAAACTGTACGCCTATTTGCTGATGGATGAGATGGACAAATTAAAAACAGTATTCTTGTGGCTATAGTTAGTAAGTGGCTTCTATATGCACCAGTGAATGTGAAAGAAGTTGAAATTTACTTTCCTGTAGTTGGTCATTCGTTTTTACCACCCGACAGGGTGTTTGCACGTATAGAGAAAGTTCTTCGAAAAAGAGAAATTATCCTTAAGCCGGAGGTACACAATAATATTTGCAGTGGACATGGGAAGCTTCTCCAGCCTGGATATGAAGTACCAATATTTGACTGGAAGACTGCTGTCCGAGATGTTTTGAAACCTGCCGGCTTGTGGCATTTTCAGTTCAGTCCTGCGAAAATAATTTTTCTAAAAAGGAAGAAAAACAATCCATCGGTACAAGGGGAAGTTGCTTACCATTGCACATTTGGCCAGCCAAAGAGTGTGTTAAGGAGAGGCAAAACCTCTTCTAGACTGGTTCCACAGTTAATCGAAAAAGGCAATGTTCCATTAATCGATGCAAAAGTGAAGGATGTGTTGCAGATTGGTTGAGAAACATTATGGGGCTAGATGGAGGGAGCTCACAGATCTCCAGTTTTATGTTTCGCTGGAAACACAGCAGGCTGAACATCGTTGTAAAGCAAGAGGTAGAAGAATACTGTGAACCAAGAGATGATTCCATATCCTTGTTGCATTAGATTGCAATAATGTGATTATGTTTTTATTCTTCAGAGACAAAAGCATTGCATGTTCTCAATGAACATGTAACATTTTATACTGTATTTCATGTTTGCAATTCGTTTTACATCTCAGTGTGCTACATAAATGTTAGCAAGTGAAGTAAAAATAGTTTCTTTGAGCATTAGACAGTAAAAGTATGTTGGCGATATCCATATTTATTTTCAAACCCCGCCATGTCCACCTGTGACTTTCAAAACCCCCTATGTTCAAGATAAATATTGCCCTAGCACAAAAACGTAGAGATGAAACTGCATACATTTTGTATATATTGTTCAATATGAGCTAATTAAAACAAAAGTAAATCAAATGTTAAAAAGGAGTGTAAAATGCAGCCATTGCAGTTTTTTGCCCTTCCTGAAAAACTGATTTTTTTCGAGATAGGGGTTTTTGAAACTACACGACTCATATCATTGTTCCCCGTCCTGCAATCACCCCTGTGGGTGGGGGCGGGGGTGCAGACGAAGAATACACCCACGGTATTACCTGCCTGTCGTGAGAGGCGACTAAAAGGGGCGATCAAGGGATGATTGTATTAGAAGCATGAAACTACTCGTGGTTAGCACCACCTTGCGGGGAACACCGTGGGTTGCTTTTACTTGTGCGTAGTACCACTATGTTAGGTACCAAGTAGGTTTGTGATTAGTAGCATAAGAGTACGTTGCCGGCTTTTACAGTACCTGTGATTAGTACCCCTATATGAGCGACACCATGGTTCTGGATAGCCTATGATTAGTACCCACTATATGAGGAACACCGGGATAGCGCGAGTCCCTGCGGTTAGTACACTTATGTGATGAATATCATAGGTTTACGTTGCCTGTAAATGGCGCCGAGATGTGCGAAACACCATAGGACTGCAGTACTTGTGCGAATTTCATTACCTGTGAGTAGTACCATAATGTATGGAATACCGCGAGCTACGCTACTTTTGATTAGTACCGCAACATAACAAATACAATGGTTCTACTTTTCTAGCGATAAGTACCATTACGAAGGGCCGATGACTTGGATTTTGGACCCTTATATACTAAAAGCATCATCGATTCAGTATTATGCTATAGACGCAGTCCCTTGGTCAGTAATACTAGTATTTCACGTCAGTTTCTGGGAATGCGAGACATTGCGGATCGGATCCATTGATTGTTTTAAATTCACATCTATCCATTCATTCTTCGTCCTCACGTTTTGAATTCTGGTCAGTGGAGGATTTTGGACTTTTAATTTATCATTCAATTTCGTCTCATTTCGTACCATTAGGGGCCGATGACCTAGATGTTAGGCACCTTTAAACAACAAGCATCATCATAATCATCCGTCCTGCAATCGTAAGACTGAGCATCTTTTAGATGGGAGGTATCGATCTTATTGATCGAATTATTAGTTACTACAGGATCAGCAGCAGAACAAAGAAATGGACGGTGAGGACAATATTTCATTTTATTGACTTCAGCATTGCAAACAGCTGGATGCAATACAAAATGGACAGATTAGGTGTTGGAGACCAACGAAAGAATATCATTATAATTCTAGACTTCAAGATAGAAGTTTCAAAATCTTTTTTATCTCAAGGAGATATACTGAATGATTCTGAGGGCAGCGAAAATGAGGTTTCTGCCAAAAGGCCAAGAACTAGCAATGGGACTGATGGCACACCGCGCCAAAAGAAAAGCCAACACTTGCCTGTGATGATGGATAAAAAGAATAGTATGAGATGTAAAATCAAGGGTTGCACAAAGAAAACAAAAGTAATGTGCCAAGGTTGTGACAACACAGAACAATTGTTTCCTTGAGTTTCATGACAATTGATTGGTACCAAATTTTCCACGCAACATGTAACTGATTGTCAGGTTTGCTTTTGTACAATGCTAATTCATTATTTATTTATTTTTGTAAATGCAAAGAGGTACCAATGTCTATTTGTACATAGCATTTAATTCCTGTGGTGCCATACTAATATTCATTAATGTATCATACTTGGTTTACAATAAGAGTGTCAAAATATCTAATGTTATCGATGATTTCCCGAACGCTACATGTGGTATACAAGTGTTCCCTTATTAATATTTCACCATTTCTTTTTAATTCATTAATTTTTGTAAATTTGTACTTTTTGAGGGATTATTTCTTAACTAAAAACGTCATTATTATTTAAGAAATGTGCCATGATTAGTGTTTCGGAGTAAATGACAAAATATTCAAGTCCAATGCCATAATATAAGAATAAAGACCCAATGTCTATTCATATGGATATGCTGTATTTAAGCCCTTTGGTAACTTTTTTAAATATTACCATATTCCCTTTATTTGATCTTATATGACATGTGTATGTCAGTTTTAACAAGATTGCAATTTCGTAACAGTCTCAGGAGGATATCTTATTTCAAATCCATATTTTGCATAATGTACATTATGCTTAAATTTAACGATTGTTTTTTAACTATAATCATTCTTGTCATTTTCTAAAATGCTAACAAATCATTCTCTATACAACGACCACAGACCTGCAGGTTGACCCCAATGCAAAATTTATTTCAACAAAGAAAATATTCGATGGGATATCCTACATTCATTGAATTAGAAAACACCTTGGACGATGTGAACTAGGAGCTGCTTTTTCAAACTATGAAGAAAATCTGACTGGACTGAAGGGTTAGAAGACTGATTAGTAACGTGTATCGAAACAAAAGCAAAGCAATAGTTAGAGAAAGGGACAAGAATCAGAAAAGTGTTAGACAAGAATTCCCCTCTTTCCATATTTATTTAATCTTCGTATTGAGGAAGCTATTCAAATCATGAACAGGAAAACATAGGAAATAAAAGTTAATGGTGAAGGGATACACTGTATCAGATATTTCGATGACGTTGTAAAAGTTGCAGACTCGAAAAAAGAGATAAAGAGATTGCGCAAGTGTTATCAGACACTATTAAAAATGGAAATTAAGAGTCGACAAAAAATCAATGCTTGTATGGAGTATTAAGGAAATCAAGTACAATATAAAATTGGATGACGTCGGAATTGATCAGGTTAAACTATTGAAGACCTCCCATGAATAAGGATATAACGAATAAATTCCTGAAAAATGATATTTCAGTGGAAATGGGGTGTATCATCACATCTCTGTGCTGTGGAGTCATCTGATGTCTTACATTTGAACTTCAAGCTGGCTTTGTCCTCCGTGGTGTAAGGACGGACGGTGCTTGTTTTGATTCATCATCAGATGGAATAGATCATATAAATGAAGGCCATATAAGATATTTTGAAGTATTTTCTTGACGTATATTGTTATTGCTGTTTGTATTATCACACTAATATTATTTGCTATCATTTTCCTTCCAAGTACATGTACATGATTTCTCTTCTGTTATACACAAACGTACTTGCAGATTAATTTCCATTGTATCTCTTCCAATTTATTTTTAAACCTTAAGTTATAACAATAAAATATTGCTTATAATAGATGAACTTATTTTCACACTAGCATATGCAATTGGTTCATGTAGTATTTACCATGAAAAAACCTGTTTTCCAGTCAGTGACCGGGTCAGGGATGGAATGAATGACGCCCCATCTTGCGGCTAGGATAGGAATTGTGTCTGTCGCACTCTTCTGAAGCAATGATTCATGACCGGCAGATGAAATGGTAGTGAAGAGTGTTACTGAAATAAAAGACGACACGGAAAACCGGAGTACCCAAAGAGAAACCTCTCCCACCTCCGCTTTTTCCAGCACAAATCTGACATGGAGTGATCGGGATTTGAACCACAGAACCCACCGCTGAGAGACCGACGCACTGCCGTCTGAGCCACGGAGGCTTTTATTTTATACCATGAAATTAACCCCAAAATTAAATTTCCTCTCTCCTGAAATATTACTGATTTGCTGGTTACATCCTGATTCCGGGGAGGCCTTCAGTCCACTTGTATTTGCAGGATGGTTGCACAGGGCAATAGATGTTTCGTGGAACCGAAGAGAATGATAACGGAGACATATATGACAAATAAAGTCATTTTAACCAGAAAGCATATTAATATAGATGTCAGAAAATATTTTACAAATCATGTGTATGGAGTACTTTGTTCTATGGAAGTGAAGGTTGGACTCGGGGTAAACTCGAAAGGAACCGCCTTGAAACTGAAAAAATGTGAATATGGCGCAAGGAGCTGGGTGGAAAGGAAAGCCAATGTGAAACGTTTGGGGGAAATCCATGAGGAGAGGAGATAATTAAAGCAAATGGAAAAGAGAAAGAAAAAATGTAATGGACGTTTAACAAGACACACAATTTTTATCATTAACATTCATGAAGGGAAAGTGGTGGGGATGACATGAGGAAGTACTTGGAAGAGATCCGAGTAGACACTGGGATGTGACGATTACATGAAACTGAAAAAAAGAGCAAACGACAGAAGAGAAATTTACACCGACAGGGAGTTACTTTTAGGATGTGAATGAATGAACCAAAATAATCATAATCCTTATCAGAACATCTCGTGGTTCACAGGGTTGGTGTGAAGTAATGTCTTGTATTGATATTTATCATCAACTAGAAATAGGTACCGGTACTGCTAAAATTTAAATTTCTTGAGCGCAACATTCAACTTACTCACTTTCATTTGCTTATCCCAGTGAACGAACAAACACACGCATACACAAAATATATTCTCAAGGTAAGTCAGATGATGAAAATTATCCGATAAGTTCCACACACGAGCAAATACATCGGAATGGTGTCAATCATTTACCCAGTCCTCAAATGAATCAACAGCTGCAGCAACATATAAATAGCCATCTTGTTCCTCTGAAATTAGTCTTGAAAAAAATATCTATGCCTGTGAGCAAGCCCAGATTTGTCAGCAACTGCTGTCATATTGCTGTATTATAGGGCATATCCTGCATATATAAGATATGTAATTTAAATTTTCATCGGAAAATAGAAGCATACTTTGTTATATTACCAACATAGGTACAGCTATGTATTTCACTAAAACACTGTAAATAGTTTTCCAAATTCCCATCGCTAGATACAAGACTATACGAGAGTAACGTAATACCATACAAGTTCGAAATGTGAATTTCCTTTTATTTTATTTAAAGGTTTAATTTTCTTTAACAAATATATATATATATATATATGTATTTCCATCACAGAAATATACCTTCTCGATAGGGAGAGGAGAGAAATATTACTGTCCAGATTACAACTGAGTTGTGGTATGCGACAAGTGACCTGCAAGTATCTGCGTCTTACCGTAAAATTTTCAGCCAGGTCGTTCACTTCCGTGTGTCCGCCAACGTGGGTGATTGATTGAGTCGGTGGAAGTGTGAAGGTCTCGGCTCGTTAGAGGCTCCTCGTATTATAATCTTCAGCTTCATGTTTCTCTCCAGCTAAGTAATGGATCGTTAATGGCATACAGCTATATTTATTTATTTACTTTTCCTTAGTTGTGTTGACTCGTTGTCTTCTCGTACACAACCAAATTTCAGTTAAAATTATAAAACGTTAAACAGTAAGAAATAATGTCAATAATAAGATAACATATTATACGCACACAAGAACCCTTTTTAACTAATATGTATATACATATAATTAGTCAAAATGCTAATATAATAAGATTTATGAACATTTAACACTTACACACACAAATTATAATTCAGTCTTGAAGATTCACATCGATGTTTTTTTTTTTCATTTAAGAAGTACTTTCTCGATTAACATTTAAATGACACTAAAATAACAATCATGTTACGAATTTTATTCGGAACTAGCGAATGTACCCGTGCTTCCCTACGGTATTCTACATTGTATTCTACATTGTATTCGAATATCGAAGTAAATAGTGTACATGCAGTAAAAAAGATTGTTTTAAAATTGCATGTCTCTTAGCGTTATCCGAGAAAGAGCATGGGGAGGTCCCCGTACGTTGTTTCCAATGTAAAGTGTTTGTTACGGATTTGTGATATAACGGCAGGCTCACTTGCCTACTGCCATTCACAATCGAGTTGGAAAGTTTTCATTATAATTGCAGGCCACATTGCCTACTACGCGGACAGAATCGATTTGGGGAGTTTTCATTAAAATGGCAGCCCCCTTTCCTACTTCCAGACATATTATAGTTGAGGTGTTTCTATTATAATGGCAGGCAATTACCCTACTATCACTCGAAATTGAGTTGTGCAGTTATCATTATAATGCCAGGTCCATTTTCCTACTGCCAGCCAGCTTACTGCCAGTCACACCAAGTTGGTGAGTTTCCATTAAAATAGCAGGCCACTATGCCTAATGCCTACTGCCAAACACAATCGGGTAGGGGAGTTTTAAACAAAACTGCATGCTCACTTGCCTTCTGCAAGTCAAATAGAGAAGTGAACTATTCATTGCAATTGTAGGCCTTCCTTACTAATGACAGTTACACAGGAGTTGGAGAAAGAATCCTTTTCTACTGCCAGTCAAAGTCGGTGTGGGGAGTACTGATTACAATAGCAGACCCACCCTTTCTCGATCGCTACAAATCGACATCAGTGAATATATATAGATCGACATACGAAAGTATATGCTTGTTTACAATATTGAAGACCTTCATTTACAGATTAACTGCTACTAAACGTGCGTCATATCGACAAAGGATTATACCATAAGACTCGCCGGATTTAGTGGCCTAAATGGCTGGTCCTATGATATGTCATCTATTCTTGGGTCAGATTGAGTTAGAAACGTGGAACAGGGTAAAGGTTTTGTAAGATTATCTCACATTACATTACTTTTCGGATAATTATGTGACAGCTACATACATAGCATTTGGCTCATATATGGCTACTGGGTGGGCCAATTTTCGTGAAGAGTTTGATGATTCTGTATTTGATATAAGTAATTGAAAGTATGAATTATGCATGTGAAAATTCCAAATTGACTTAACATCGATTAATAGAGAAAAATCAAACGTAAAAGGGATGCAGATACGGCAAAAGTCATAAGACCAAGGTTGTAGATCATTCCAAATTGAACGGCGATTGTGCAATGCGTTATGTGATAGGAATTTCTGAAGGTCTGCACCATCATTAAAATTGCCTGCATATTTCGATATTCTTCGCGGATAAAAAGTGAAAATTTTTATGATATCGGATGTTTTCCGTTCGTTACAGGCTAAAACGTATAATTTTGTCAAATTTCAATTATCTTCTTTTTTATTTGGCAGATTATGCCGCAATCTGGATTTTGGGCGAGGCGGGTAAAAATTAGGACTTTCAGGAAACTAAACCAAAATTATGGAGATGGTCATTATTACTCCTTAAACGGAAAGCTGTACGAAATTTTCGCCAAAATAGTCAGTGTAGAGGCACACAGTCGTTACGATTTGATTTATATACTGTAGATAAGGAATATGTTCCATGTAAAACACCTTTTGGGCTATGTCCGCTGGACTTAACCTGCAAAACTGCCCATTCCATCACGTTTGGTCGATTTCCAGTCAGGTAGGTTTTGTTCTGTCTATATATTGTGGAAGAGTGAAATCACCATTTCGGTTCCCTATAAACCGCCAGTCCATTCCGGAACATGAAATGTTACTTACGTTTTAAACCTACCTTTCGACAGGTGGATGCTAAATATAAATTTTGGTTCGAATGTCTTCAGTAGTTTTCAAGTTGTAAGGAATACGCTTTACACGCACCCGCTCGTGAGTTAAGTCTCCCTTATTAATCCTCGTATCGAAATGATGCACATGAGAAAAAATGTTTAGAAATTAATTTCTACCAAGGTAGGTAGATTTCCATTAAGTTTGGTTATGTATATTTTGTGGAAGTGCAAAATCACTGTTTCGGTTTCGTATAAACCCCCTGTCAGTTCAGGGATTTAGAAACAATATTTGCCCTAAAACCTATCAAGGACAGGTGTATTCTAAATATGAATCTTGGTGGAAATACATCCAGTAGTTTCTAGCACTCGCATACATACGGCGTAATTAAGGTAGAAAATAATACAGTTAAGAAAGTTGAAAGTAATAGAAAATGGATTATGACTGAGGACAGCCGAATAACGACAAATATGTAAATGCCAAGTAAAGGTATTGGAAAATCAAATGCCTCTCAATAAATTATGCTAGTGTGAGTTATGAATATAATAAAGCGGTAACAGAGGAGAAATTTAGGTCCAGTGATTCTTAGGTAAACAAATAACAAGAAGATGACTAATGGTGTTATTACTTAATCTATTCGAGGGCGGTTATAACCTTCAACGATATTCCGCCAATATCCCTCAGATAGGCCGATTGACGCCTCTCTTGCCTTCTACCCAAGGAAAAACCACGAATTTAAAAGCATGATGAGGAAAATGGCAATACGTTACTTCCCTGCTGGCATGCAGTCAGAGACGTTGCCATGGTAACCTGTAGGTTCGTTGTCGGTCTGTCGGTCACTCAATGCAGAGCATGGTACCAGCAGAAAATTGTAAATTTCTCCGTCATGCGAACAGTAAGGTAAATTATGAACAAAACGAAAGTTGTTTATAATGAAGATACGTTTCACGTACGGTAAACGAAGTTTACAGAAAATCAACAGTATAAGAGAAAATGGAGGAAAACCATTCTGGTTTTCCTATAAACCCCCCGTCTATTCAAATATTTTAAAATGATCTGTATATCGAAACCTTCCATGGGTTGAGTATACTCTAAATATGAAGTTTGGTTGAGATCTATCCAGCCGTTTCGACGTGATGGTGGAAAAAACCATTCTGGTTTTCCTATAAACCCCCCGTCTATTCAAAGATTTTAAAATGATATGCATATCGGAACCTTCTCCGGAATGAATATACTCTGGATATAAAGTTTGGTTGAGATCTATCCAGCCGTTTCGACGTGATGGTGGAACAGACAAACAGACAAACAGACAGACAAACAGCCACGAAAAGTAAAAACCACCGATTCGGTCTTGAGTTGACCTAAAATGGATAAATATCTGAAAAATTGGCAAAACAAAAGAAATTACAGACAGCGGACCGCCTACAATTTTATTTATATAGATTGCGGGCCCCATTGCCTACTACGCGGACATAAGACACGCCGGATTTAGTGGCCTAAATGGCTGGTCCTATGATATGTCATCTATTCTTGGGTCAGATTGAGTTAGAAACGTGGAACCGGGTAAAGGTTTTGTAAGATTATCTCACATTACATTACTTTTCGGATAATTATGTGACAGCTACATACGTAGCATTTGGCTCACATATGGCTACTGGGTGGGCCAATTTTCGTGAAGAGTTTGATGATTCTGTATTTCATATAAGTAATTGAAAATATGAATTATGCATGTGAAAATTCCTAATTGACTTAACCTCGATTAATAAATCAAACGTAAAAGGGATACCGATACGGCAAAAAGTCATAAGACCAAGGTTGTAGATCATTCCAAATTGAACGGAGATTGTGCAATCCGTTATGTGATAGGAATTTCCGAAGGTCTGCACCATCATTAAAATTGCCTGCACATTTTGATATTCTTCGGGGATAAAAAGTGAGAAATTTAATGATCTAGGATGTTTTCCGTTCGTTACGATTTGATTTATATAGATAAGGAATCTGTTCCATGTAAAACACCTTTTGGGCTATGTCCGCTGGACTTAACCTGCAAAACTGACCATTCATGATATCTCCCTTATTAATCCTCCTGACGAAAAATATGCACATGAAGAAAAGGTTTAGATGTGGAATTCCATCACGTTTGGTCGATTTCCAGTCAGGTTGGTCTTGTTCTGTATATATTGTGGAAGAGAAAAATCACCATTTGTGTTCCCTATAAACCGCCAGTCCATTCCGGAGCATGAAATGTTATTTACGTTTAAAACCTACCTTTGGACAGGTGGATGCTAAATATAAATTTTGGTTCGAATGTCTTCAGTAGTTTTCAGGTTGTAAGGAATACGCTTTACACGCACCCGCTCGTGAGTTAAGTCTCCCTTATTAATCCTCGTATCGAAATGATGCACATGAGAAAAAAGGTTTAGAAATTAATTTCTACCAAGGTAGGTAGATTTCCATTAAGTTTGGTTGTGTATATTTTGTGGAAGTGCAAAATCACTGTTTCGGTTTCGTATAAACCCCCAGTCAGTTCAGGGATTTAGAAACAATATTTGCCCTAAAACCTATCAAGGACAGGTGTATTCTAAATATGAGTCTTGGTGGAAATACATCCAGTAGTTTCTAGCACTCGCGTACATACGGCGTAATTAAGGAAGAAATAATACAGTTAAGAAAGTTGAAAGTAATAGAAAATGGATTATAACTGAGGATAGCCGGATAACGACAAATATGTAAATGCCAAGTGAATGTATTGGAAAATCAAATGCCCCTCAATAAATTATGCTAGTGTGAGTTATGGATATAATAAAGCGGTAACAAAGGAGAAATTTAGGTCCAGTGATTCTTAGGTAAACAAATAATAAGAAGATGACTAATGGTGTTATTACTTAATCTATTCGAGGGCGGTTATAACCTCCAACGATATTCCGCCAATATCCCGCAGATAGGCCGATGGACGCCTCTCTTGCCTTCTACCCAAGGAAAAACCACGAATTTAAAAGCATGATGAGGAAAATGGCAATACGTTACTTCCCTGCTGGCATGCAGTCAGAGACGTTGCCATGGTAACCTGTAGGTTCGTTGGCGGTCTGTCGATCACTCAATGCAGAGCATGATACCAGCGGAAAATTGTAAATTTCTCCGTCATGTGAAGAGTAAGGTAAATTATGAACATAACGAAAGTTGTTTATAATGAAGATACGTTTCACGTACGGTAAACGAAGTTTACAGAAAATCAATAGTATAAGAGAAAATGGAGGAAAACCATTCTGGTTTTCCTATAAACCCCCGTCTATTCAAAGATTTTAGAATGATATGCATTTCGAAACCTTCCCCGGGATGAGTGTACTCTAAATATGAAGTTTGGTTGAGATCTATGCAGCCGTTTCGAAGTGATGGTGGAAAAACCATTCTGGTTTTCGTATAAACCTCCGGTCTATTCAAATATTTTAAAATAATATGCATATCGGAACCTTCTCCGGGATGAGTATACTCTAAATATGAAGTTTGGTTGAAATCTATCCAGCCGTTTCGACGTGATGGTGGAAAAACCATTCTGGTTTTCCTATAAATCCCCCGTGTATTCAGAGATTTTAAAACGATATGCATATCGAAAACTTCCCCGGGATGAGTATACTCTAAGTATGAAGTTTGGTTTAGATCTATCCAGCCGTTTCGACGTGATGGTGGAAAAACCATTCTAAACCCCCGTGCATTCAGAGATTTTAAAACGATATGCATATCGAAACATTCCCCGGGATGAGTATACTCTAAATATGAAGTTTGGTTGAGATCTATCCAGCCGTTTCGACGTGATGGTGGAACAGACAAACAGACAGCAAACAGACAGACAAACAGACAAACAAACAGACACGAAACGTAAAAACCATCGATTCGGTCTTGAGTTGACCTAAAACGGATAAATATCTGAAAAATTGGCAAAACAAAAGAAATTACAGACAGCGGACCCCCTACAATTTTATTTATATAGATTAAATTCTGTTTTCTGTTCTCCGTCCCAATAAATGAGCTATTGGAGGAAGCCGACTAACTAAAGGCTCCGAAAGGTCCGATAAAATAAGAACGAGGTGAAAAGAGGGAGGTAATGGACAGATTCCTCATAACCAAATAATGTCCATAGCATACAGGTTTATGTTAAGAAGCACTGCGACACTGAGTGTTTGGCGTAATTTTTTGATTTTGATATGTTACTGTACCCCTGATCATTGTGAATGAATTAGCGGTATGATTTTCCATTCTTCCGCCATTTTGAAGGCGAAGCCATTTAAATGCCCTTTTCTGTTCGTTCCACGCATTTATTTGTAATTATGAAACGTGGTTTGAAATACCCTCTGCATTACTGACCCTGCATCGTGCTACTATCTAGCGTTGGATATAGGCACTCGAGACAAGCCCACAGAAAGTTTCCTCTCCCTGGCTACGTCTGTGATTATTTCAGTATAACTGCAGAGCTCCTGGTTTGGTCCAGGTTGTCCAGTATCAAACATTGTGTGGCCTGGTAGTGGCTCAATTTCGTGTTACGAGAGAGACATTTCATGATATAAATGTTCTTGGTCAGTCGATATTATAACCTTTCAACTGATTCTGAGTCAAATATAAAGGAATAATTGAAGTTCATGTTAACATTGAAGTCAGTTGAAATGATGAGGAAAGCATATATCCAGTCAATGTATGTTTAGATATATCGATAATTAGAAGTAACTCGCTTAATTGAGTGTTAAGTTTAAGTAAATATTCAATATGTGAACATTTACAAGCTCGGAACCCCGTGGTCTCCAATGAATTCGTGTCCGGAATTTCAATCTTGAAGTGACGTTGGCTGCTGTTGGGTGAGGAGGACATTTGATGGGAGCGCGGTCCTCCATGGTGTATTGTGAGTTACACATGTCAGATTTGCCTTCACTTGCATTATTTATGCATTGTCTGCTTACTATTAACGTCTACAACTAATTGAGATTTCTTTTAGGAAACTATCGAGCCGAACAGAATTGAAGAGACAACGGGATATAAAACATTGGGCGCATTCCATTGTTAATCGAGCATTCCCGCTCGTGAGATCATTATTATACCAAAGAGAATGTTCCTCGATTCTCAAAAGTGCTATACAAGAAGGTTAAGTTGCAAGGATTTACTCTCAATCAAAAACGCGCACAGCCACAGCACAGTTATTAATGAAATGGGATTTGTTAAAAGAGAACAATAAAAAAGAGAATGAGCATCGTTTCCCATGAATGAAAAAATCTAGTTGCAGTGCGGTTGAACGTATAGTCTACCAATAAGTAAAGAAAACATGAAGCGTAAAACCTTAGTTCTTTACAGAAAGAAAAGAAGGCGAGTGTCGTAAAGGTATATTGTATTTATTTAAGTGTATAAAATTGTACCAATTGGACTGTATACATTGTCGGTTACTCTATGACGGATCAGAGGAAGAATTGTCATATTGAAAGACTCGCCGATAACAATATGCAGGGCTAAGCTGGGATGGGGTCCCGCCGGGCCTGGAAAATGCTATAATAACATAGTAACACATGGATGAGGGAATGTCACAATAACCCGAGGACCAGGATGTATGGATCACATCTTCAAGAACTCACCAGTTAAGATGAATGCAAAGAACTAGTTCTGTTATATTGTACATTGTGTAGATATATATATTTCCTCTTACGTTTATAAGCATAATAAGGTATACGTAAATGCAACTTGAGAGATACTGCAGAATTATCTACAGTATGTACATTTTATTATGACGTCATGCGAACTAATCTTTTGAAATGATGGCATGATTGGAATTTAAATTAATGCTGTGCCGGTTTCATCTAAATTTCGAATGCACACTTCTAGGTTGCAATACGGAAATTTCATTATAATCTAGGCAATCGTCTCAGTGATACTGTTTTCCCGATGAATTTAATTTGCTTACTTCTTCTTGAATAAGTAATACTTAGAACGTACGTATCATGTTATGAATCAGATATTTCATATGCCCTTGCCGAGCCTTCATGAGATAAATATTTCGTTAAACAGCATGGATGCGGATGATTAAATTCACGTCTGTTTAGAGTTGAGAACATTTCCTGAGCCTGTGTACTAGAATGCCTGATGCGCATATGAGGTTATACAGCTTGTTGAATGTTAGGATCGTCGATATAATGTCGTGCACGATTGTAATGTTAGATTGTTTCTTGGGAAATAGGTATTACGTATGATGTAATATTATCTTCGAGAAATACAAAAAATGTTGATACTTGAATACGGCGGAAGATATTGCGAAATGGACAGGCACTTATGGCTTACTGGTGTACCATGAGGGTACTAGTGCCTGAATAATGTCTTCAAATATGAATATGTTAATAGCCATCCGTGATATGAATATTGGACAGGTATTATATGAATGATAATGGATACAAATGGTATACATAATATTACCCCAATGAAACAGTAAGGGTAAAGTTAGGGTCATACTACCCAATGTAGAATCTATTTCTTTCCTTTAGAGTAGCAGTAGTGTTACTGCATGCGTCTTGTAGATGTTGGCAGAATTTTCAGCAATCCGGAGGAGAGACCGTGGACGAATTTAGATGTTATGGTGTCTTATGATTTCAATCCATGATTTTCAATATGGTAGTGTGTAGAATTCAATGTCTATTTTTTTTTTTGTTTAGGTGAAGCAGCTTGATGACACCATGATTATTTTCTTCTTGTGCTTGAACACTTCTTTCGATTTATTATCTGTGGTTTGTTGCAGGCTCTGGTTCTGAGTGTGTTGTGACCCTTGTTTTTTCAGGCTCCACGGCGTTGCGTGTATTTATTTTAGTGACCGCTCAAGTTGTTAATTGGAAGTCGTTATTTTGTGCAACGGTTGTACATGTTATGTTAACGGAATACTAAAGGACAAGGCTTTGCCCAAAATGAACATGAACACGAACGAATCCTATTTTATAGCGGCGGATAAAGCGAACGATTTGAGATAATTGCGCCGTTAATTTCATACTTAAGCCTTCAGCAAATTTTATGGCAACAATGATAGTTCATTGATCTACCTTCATTCAGGTATTACTGGATTTGCATGTATTTATCTTTAATATTTCATCGACCTACAATCATTGGTAAAGGCAGAGTCACATTGTAGCATCACATTAGCGGAAGAAAATAATGACCAACAAGAGAATTTTGATGCATAGTAAAAACTACGCCATTTATCGTATTAAATACTAACTTTTGTCCACCCATGTTGTAAAATATACTTTTATTATTGTTAATTACCTTTCAATCTATAACTTGATATCATTAAATAGGAACATTCATCCAACTGAAATAGTTTTTAAGTACTTTCATTTATAAAATAGGATATCTATTAGCCTCAGATAGTTATGTCATGAAATTCCATATTGATAATATTAACATGCTGATAATGATTATGGACTGTAACCGGTGCCTAATAGAACCTTCACACCTACGAGAGGATTCTCATGCCAAGGCATATATACAACATTTCTTCGAATCCCGTGTTGTGTAAATTAAGTAGAAATGGTTACAGTTTACCTTTTTGGCTCCCAATCCTCGAGCATGAAAGGTGAACCATTATTATTATTATTATTATTATTATTATTATTATTATTATTATTATTATTATTATTATTATTATTATTATTATTATTATTATTATTATTATTATTGCTGCATCAAGAATTGGCAGCGGAAGTGGAATTAAGGAAGGTGCGGGCTTTAAGATCAGAGCCATTTACCAGTCACGTATAAACAAGAGGGGCGGTAGTGAAGTCAGCGAAAACTGAGGCCATCTGCCATGCTAGATATTTATTACTGCAAAACATTCCAACAGGAATAAACTTCGTTTCAATGGAGGGGGGACCTGCCCTTACATAATACCAAATCTCCACTTTTCTTTTCATAAAGTGAGAGGAATATATCACAACCCAATTCTCAAATATTCAACAACTTCAGGGGCTTTAGGCCACATACAAATTCAGCTTCAATGAGGGCAAAATTATACTAACTGCGCAACCAACGAATCTGATTATACTAGAAAACCGAGGCTCAGCCTCGTAAGCAATGTCCATAAAACACAATATGACAAATTACATTAAGAACAAGTCTCATTCATGAACATTCCTTCTTGAAGCTTACTCTTTCCAATCAATGAGGCCCGTAGCCTCTCCTAGCAGCGTAACAAATACATTACATTCCCAAGGTTAAAGTAACTCCCTTTCTCAGCGCAAAGAATGTTGACAAACATTCTCCCTACCTCCACACCCGCAGATGAAATGAGCTGAGACCAGCTGCTTTTCGACCAGACAGCTTGCTTGCACCGAGCGATCTGCACAACTCTCTACAAGAGGCAGTGACCTCTGTCAATACGCGCCACGCCCCTCCCTCTTGGGAGAAGAGGGGCGAGGCGGGAGGCAACGAGACGGGTGTGAAGATCGGAGGAACGCTTGCCAACGTTAAGATGGAAAAATCCACCAGGGCGGAAATAATTTCCCTCTTCCCTGGGGTTATAAAGGGGGAAGGGACGAAATACATTTTATTAAGGAACGAGGAAAAATAATACATACATAAATATAAAATACACACGCACACAGATCAATCTGGGCAAATAGATAAAGCTGTAAACGGAAATGAACGACGAGGGAGAGTAATTCATGGTACAATTATTATTATTATTATTATTATTATTATTATTATTATTATTATTATTATTATTATTATTATTATTATTATTACTGAGTTACCCGTGGAATGCAAAGGTGAAAGATGGTAGGGGCTGGAATGGGTCTATCCACAAAGCCGAGATTTGAATTAAAATTTCATTAAAGGTTATATTTTCGAAAATAGCAAAACTTAACAATTTTAACGTAGAATTTGAAAATTTAACAAGTAACACAAGTCAACAAGTAACCGACACTCAGGTACAAGACAAGGAAAGCCAAGATTTAGAGACAATTTAACAAGCTGGGCTTCAAGCCCCAAGTTTTACATTTCCTGAGCTCTCAGCTCACAAACACATATTACCAAAGGGCAGAAATCCCCTAACTACATGGAGCACTTGCTCCCACCTAGCAATGTCAAGCCTCCCAGAGGCACATTTCCAATACATAGAAGAGCTGACCCTCTCTCAGTTTTCCAAGCCTATTAAAGGCATACCATACCTTACAATCACTTGTCATCAAGGCACAAATTACACCACTGAAACGGGGGTATCTTGTACCCAGTCTACTGGACCTTAGCAGAAAAAGAATAGGTTAAGTAAATGGCCCAAAATACAAAAGAATGGAGGCGTATACTTGCACTCCTGACTGAAACTTCTTAAAACCTAAGAGGCCCAAGGCCGATGGAACAGGGGCTATTCCCAAACTATGGAGGTGACTCGTATACAGAATAAATTTAACACATTAAGGAAGAGTATAAAATCAGTTACAAAAACGTAGTCACCTCAAAATCAAAACGAAGGGGAGCTCGAGAGGGTAAAGCACATCTATCCCCGAATTACAGTTAAAAATATATATGAAGTTTTACGAAAGCAAAGGAGAATTACATGTTTGAAGATAGGTTACATAGTAAAGGTTTCGGACCTTCCCCGCCGGTTAAACTGCTGAGCTAGCAAGAAATAAAGATGTTAAGCGGCCATTACCTTATTGAAGAACTGCTGCCTGAAGAAAGAGGCGCTTCCCGCCTCCTGCTACATGTCCATAGACTAAATTAATGTTGATGATGTGAACGAGAGACAAGAAAATCAGCAGTTTTTATACCCTCGAAGATAATTCGAGACCTTTCATGAATAAAACAGCCACACCCACAGGCTTTTATTGGCTAGCTAAAAGTTACACATCAAAATCGAAGAAGAAAGACACGATTGGTCAAAAATTAATTACAGAAATTATTGATTGGCTAACATCAAAACTGGCGGAAAGAAAAGATTAATATTGCCAACCCGCAAATGAAAGAAAGAAATTTAGCAAAGAGAAAACTTATGAATCCAAAATTTCTTCAAAAAAAGTTCCTTCACTTCGCACCAGAGTGCATAATCAAAGTTTTTCAGTAGAGACATCTATGAGACAATGTCCAAACTTCTTGATAAATAGTAAACAAAAGCACGACGAAATTAACACAGTGACATCTTCAGAGCAAAAGTTTAAGTAGATCCAGGTTTAAGTTTACAGTTTCTCCTGTAGAGGAGTACCTTAAGGCGGAAAATTCAAATGTGCGGTGTAGGGGTATACCAGCCGGTACAATTATTATTATATCAAACAGATGATTCAAGACTTACATGGGGCTTTAAACACAAATTCGTCTCACTGGAGCGAAGGAGTTTGTACCAAACGCGTACCAGATATTTTCAACGCTCCACAGTGAGCAAATCTATCGGGAAGTTCTCACTTCCTTTTCAATCAATCAATCAATCAATCAATACTGATCTATGTTTAGGGCAGTCGCCCAGGTGGCAGATTCCCTTTCTGTTGTTTTCCCTAGCCTTTTCTTAAATTATTGCAAAGAAATTGGAAATTTATTGAATATATCCATTGGTAAGTTACTCCAGTCTTTAACTCCCTTACCTATAAACGAATATTAGCCCCAATTTTTCCTCTTAAATTCCAACTTTATATTCGTATTGTGATCTTTCCTACTTTTAAAGACACCACTCAAAATTATTCGTCTACTGATGTCATTCCATGCCATCTCTCAGCTGACAGCTTGGAACATACCACGTAGTCGGGCAACTCGTCTCCTTACTGCCAAGTCCTCCCGGGCCAAACTTTGCAACATTTTTGTAATGCTACTCTTTTGTCGGAAATCACCCAGAACAAATCGAGTTGCTTTTCTTTGTAATTTTTCCAGTTCTTGAATCAAGTAAGCCTGGTGAGGGTCCCATACACTGCAACCGTACTCTAACTGGGGTCTCACCAGAGACTTATATGCCCTCTCCTTAACACCTAGGTACTTACTATGATCCCCAGAAGGAACGTTCACCCCATCAACGCAGTAATTAAAACCGAGAGGACCTTTCCCCTTTGTGAAACTCACAATCTGACTTTTAACCCCGTTTATCATCATACCATTGCCTGCTGTCCATCTCACAATATTATCGAGGTCAGTTTGCGCTTGCTCACAATCTTGTAACTTATTTATTACTCTGTACAGAACAACATCACTTGCAAAGAGCCTTATCTCTTACTCCACTTCTTTTCTCATATCATTTATACATATAAGAAAACATAAAGGTCCAATAATACAGCCTTTAGGAATTCCCCACTTAATTATTTCAGGGTCAGCAATTCTCTGAGTTCTATTTTCTAGAAATATAGCCACCTATTCCGTGACCCTTTCGTCTACTGCAATTACTCTCATTTTTGCCAGTAGTCTCCCATGGTCTACCCTATTAAATGCCTTAGGTAGGTTAATCGCGATACAATCCATTTGACCTACTGAATCCAGGATATCTGCTATATCTTGCTGGAATCCTGCAAGTTGAGCTTCAGTGGAATAACCCTTCCTAAACCCGAACTGCCTTCTATCGAACGAGTTAATAATTTCGCAAACATGTCTAAAATAAGCCGGCCCCGTGATGTAGGGGTAGCGTGCCTGCCTCTCGCCCGAAGGCCCCGGGTTCGATTCCCGGCCACTTCAGTGAATTTTCTCTCGATCTGAGGGCTGGTTCGAGGCCCACTAAGCCTACGTGATTAGAATTGAGGAGCTATTTGACGGTGAGATGGCGGCCCCGGTCTCGAAAACCCAGAATAACGACCGAGAGGATGCATCGTGCTGACCACACGGTCCCTCGTAATCTGCAGGCCCTCGGGCTGAGTAGCGGTAGCTGGGCAGGCCAATGCCTTTACAAGGGCGTTAAGTGCAGTGTGGTTTGGTTTGATTTGTCTAATATAATCAGAAAGAATGCTTTCCCAAAGCTTATATGAAATGCATGTCAAACTGCCTGGCCTGTAATTTTCAGTCCTATATCTATCACCTTTTCCTTTATACACAGGGGCTACTATAGCACTCTCCATTCATTTGGTATAGCTCGCTCACGCAAACAATAAATAATAAGTACTTCGGATATGGTACTATATCCCAACCCATTGTCTTTAGTGTATCCCCCGAAACGTTATCAATTCCAGCTGTTTTTCTAGTTTTCAACTTCTGTATCTTACTGTAAATGTCATTGTTATCGTAGGTAAATTTTAACACTTCTTTACTTTTAGTAATCTCCTCTATCAGGACGTTATTCTTGTAACGAACAATCTTTACATACTGCTGACGGAATACTTGTGCCTTTTGAAGATCCTCGCATACACACTGCCCTTGTTCATTGATGTCTCCTGGAATGTCCTCCTTGGAACCTGTTTCTGCCTTAAAGTTCTGTTTCGGGAGAGCAAGGCGTGAGTGTTTGTCAAAGAGGTGTACGGTTCTTCTGGAGCGGTACAGAGAGAGGTATGCAAAATTACAGTATATTTTTTTAAACGACATTTATTTTCTTCATTGAGCATGAACGGTTGATTCCTTATCACTTCACTTGATAATAGCTTTACAAAAAATTGGCTAGCTTCCGGTGAAATGATTGAAAGTAAGGAATGTTTATCATACAAATAGACTTATCAAAAATAACGAACCTTTGTCCAAGTCCTTAGAGTTTCCTCTTAAATGAACATAAACTATATCTTATGGCAACGAATTCTTCTGGTAAAGTTTTTCTTGAAATAAGTTCATTTTAAGTGAACAGAAAATAATTCAATTAAATATTCTACCACTTGTAATGTGAATTCTATTTAGAGTTTTGTTGCACTTGGGACGCAAAACTTTGCTTACAGTTTATCTAAATATTGAACAGTGAAATTGGCAAAAATTGCGAAATAGTAAATAAAGTTTTTCTTATAAGAATTTAATCTTGTCTTTTAAACAATTGCGTTAGAATAGAACGATTTCAAGTTAAAGTTTGCAGTGTTCGTGGAATCACTGTTCTACCGTTCCACAAATGGAACGTTAGTCTGGTGGAACCACAAAGTTTTCTTTTTTAAAGCACTTATATCACCTGTATTTCTGGAACACTGGACTGGACTGGAGAACATGTAGTTCAGCGAACCACACGTCGAACCCCCTGCAGTCGGATGTCGTGATATCCACCCTGGTACCACGTTTGATTCCCTCGTTGAACCAAGGTCCGATGTCCCACATCGAACCAAGTCTTCTCTTCCCTCGTTGACAGGTGTAGATGATTGCGATAGGCACGCGTCAGGATTTATCGTATTCAAATATAATTGTAGAACACGAAAATGTTCAACTGACTTCATGAACTTTAGGAATGTCCTCTTTAACATAGCACATTATTAGGTAAAGTGCACACGATTGAGTTATTTCAATCACTGGCAGCCTATTTCAAGATTGTATGATGTATGATTGGTATTCAGCCCGAAGGCTCGTTTGATCCTCTGCAGCTCAGCCAACAGCTGTCATAAATAGCCTAGGTGTCACTGAAGAGGCGTACTAGGGAAATGAGCAGTGAGGTAATTTCCCGTTGCTTTCCTCACCGAGCCAGCCGTTGCTATTACATATCAGTCTGGCAAGCCCACCGAAATACATGCACCAACCGACCTTAGGAGCGATATTTTCATACCATTCATAACAGGGACTGGCTGCATAAGGAATGGTATTACTAGCATCACTCATACCTCAGTCACTTTCATATTGTCAAAGCCAAGGATGAGACTGAGACAGGTCAATGAAAGTAACAAATTTGATATAGCCCATACCAGAAGACATAGTGCACTGTAAACACTACATCTCACCAGCAAATGCATATTTCAAGACTATGTACAGGAAATCATAGTCCATTACACGCCAAATTCTGTCCTCCGTAATCAATGTCACTCGGATATCATCGTTTATTAAAACACCATTCAATTACTCGTAAGTAATATTACTCGGATATCACAGTCTATCTGTAGCACAGTTCAGTCATCTGTAAATCATATCACTCGGAGATTACAGTTTATTAAAAGCATGAATAATTATAAATGTCGTTACTTGTGAACGAAATTTTCTTCCACTGATAAAAATCGAATTTGAAAGTAATGTCACTAGAAAACAGAGTTTGCTGACGAAATTGTATTTTACAAATGCTGTTGCAGAAATCAAGTCTGATCGTGAAGCTCATTTAACGTAAATCTACAGGTGTTTGCACCTAATGATAAAGTCTCCTCATGAAGGCGAAGTGTATATCTCATAATATTTATTAGAATTAACACACGACAATCAAGTCCATTCGTGAATACAACTGTTTGAGAAGTTCAGAGTTTGAACGTGAAAGAAAACAAAATGCAATTCAATGCTTCACACTCGTCACGAATGTATCACAATTCAACACAGTATTTAAATGTACAAGTTAAAGTACGGTTGCGGAACAGTCTATTTCAGAGGGCTAAGTAGTATGTAATTCTCTAAGAATTCACGCGCGATTCTTTGCCTTAAAAGCTTTAAGTTGCTTCTATTCAAATACTGTTACTTGTTTAATTACTAACATCTTAAACTGTGGTTAGAAATATAAAGTTAATAACTACAACGATCACAAGTCACTGTGATATTCAATCGAAAGTTTCAAAGTGTCGTAGCACTCAATGAATTTACAAGTCCATTTGAAGATTCTCGCGGAAAGTACTGAGTTCGACCGTCGTGTATAAATCCCTTCTCACCAGCCTGCATAAGTTCGGCTGTGAGTGCTGAACTTGAACTGGTGATCCTGTGAATACTGCTCTCTTTTATATCATCCAGCGGGGCTGTCTTTTGTACCTCATGGAAAATTGCATTTCTATTTCATTTAATATCTTCTAATTCCATGTGTCTATTTTCATGAAATTTATAGGGGTTTATGTTTGAACTATGGACTACAAGATGATATGGTTTACTTTATAAATTGAAATACCAAAGGGTTTAGAATTAGGAAAATCTTCTGGCAGGTTCTCGATCGCCACGAATTGTTCACGTGCTATTACGTCATCGGCAACGTGGAAGGGGTGATGTGGACTGCACGCTGAATACCTGACTGTGCCGTGCCGTGTCGTTGAGAACTCATGTAAACTCTGGCCGTACCGTTACAAATATATGACTTTATATATTTATGTTACAGGTGACCAATGGTTCCTGGTACAGTACCTATACATACCCTTCAGTTTTTCACTAAAATTTGTGTGACCGCCAATTATGCTTGCCATCATGTTATCCTTAGCTGACTTCTTTGTTAGATTCAATTTACTGGTAAGTTCCTTCAATTTCTTCTTACTCCCATAGCCATTTCTAACTCAGTTCCTTTCCAACCCCGCACCTACAGTAGTTCTTAGTCTCTTTATTCCTCTGTTATAATATAGTGGGTGTTTACCATGCTTTCGTACTTCTCAACAATTGCTTTAAACCCATCCCAGAATCTGTTTACATTTTTATTTACCGTTTTCCACCGATGATAGTTACTTTCTAATTCTCCCTCATGCCTGTTTTATCAGTCATACGATACTGCCTAGTAGTCCTAATTTTAAGACCTTACTTTCCATCGTATTTATTTTACCTACTACAAAACGTCTTCGTGATCACTAATACTATATATTATTACTTCAGTTTCTCTACAGAGGTCATCTGGTTTTACACGCACCACGTCCAGACTATTCTTTCCTCTAGTTGGTTTTCTGAATTAGCTGTCCTTCCCATATTAACTTAATTGCCATTTGTTGGTCATGCTTCCTATCGTTCGCATAACTTACCTTCTAATTTACATTTGGTAAAATCACGTTCTTCCCATATCGTTTCCCACATTGCTGATTATCTTATCAAATAATTCTGAATCATCGTCAGCGCAACTTTTATTCCGGTCTGTACACTCCAAGACATCAAGTTTGCTTAGATATGACCCTAGTAGTATAACTGGAGAGCTCGGGCGCCTCCTCCGCCTCCGGATGTCGGAAGAAGCCTCCACCTCCCGCGGGAAATTTTAATTTTGGCGGGATATTTGAATTTTGGCGCGAGATTTGAATTTGTCAACAAAGCCACGTGCTTTTCGACAGCTGTCATCAGACAACAACGCATCGCTAACCTCAGTGCTGCCATCTTGATGGACCTAAACCTCAGTGCTACCAACTAAACCTCACTAGCGAGAGACTGGAATTGGTAAACAAATCCACGTGTTTCTTGACAGCTTCAAACAACAACGCATCACTAACCCCAGTGCTGCTATCTTGACCGGCCAAAACCACAGTCCTGCCAACTAAACCTCACTACCGCGAGATTTGAATTGGTAAACAAAGCCACGTGGTTTTTGACAGCTGTCATCCGCCATCTTTAATCATCGGAGCACCGTACTGCCCTCTTTAGCTACATACCTTTGAAATGTGGTGATGGGTAATTTAAATTCCATGTGCTTTCTTGACAGCTGTCATCCGCCATCTTGCATCGCTAACCTTAGTGCCGCCCTCTTTATGGCACTGCTCGTAATTTTGAAATCCACGTGCTTTTTTGACAGCTGTCATCCGCTATCTTGCATCGCAAACCTCAGTGCTGCACTCTATAGCTACTTAAGTTTGAAATGTGGTGGCGGTAATTTCCACGTGCTTTTTTGACAGCAGCCATCTCCAATCAACAGAGCATCGTGCTACCCTCTTTAGCTACTTACCTTTGATATGTGGTGGCGGACAATTTTAAAAATTCTACATACTTTTTTGACAAGCTGCCATCTTTAATCCACAGAGCACCGTGCTGCTATATTTAGCTACATACCTTTGAAATGTAGTGGCGGTAATTGTCATCCGCCATCTTGCGTCGCTTACCTTAGTGCTGCTATCTTTAAAGTACTGCGGGTAATTTAAAATCCACATTCTTTTTTAACAGCTGTCATCCTCCATCCTGCATCGCAAACCTCAGTTCTGCACTCTTTAGCTATTACCTTTGAAATGTGGTGGTGGCAATGTGAGAAATTCCGTCAGCTGTTATCCACAATCTTGCATCGCTTATCTCAGAGCTGCTATCTTTACGGTACTAAACCTTATCGTGATGGTGGTGGTGGTGGGAAATTTAAAATCCACATGCTTCTTGACAGCTGTCATCCGCCATCTTGCATCGCTTACCTCACTGCTGCTATCTTTACGGTACTAAAGCTTATCGTGGTGGTGGTGGTGGTGGTGGTGGTGGTGGTGGTGGTGGTGGCGGTGGTGGTGGTGGTGGTGGTGGTGGTGGTGGTGGTGGTGGTGGTGGGAAATTTAAAATCTACATGCTTTATTGACAGCTGTCATCTTTAATCAAGAGAGCACCGTGCTGCTATCTTTACGGCACTGCGGTTAATTAAAACAATTCCCTCATCTGTCATTCGCCATCTTTAATCAACAAAGCATCGTGCTGCTATATTTAGCTACATACATTTAACATGTGGTGGTGGCAATTTGAATTTTATCCAGCTGCCATCTTTAATCAATTGAGTACCTTGCTGCTATCTTTAGCTACTACTTTTGAAACGTGGTGGCAGGTAATTTTTAAAATATCCGTTTGCTATCATCATTAAACATTAGTGCATTCTCGAACCGAACCTCTCATCTACTATCTTGACGGAGACTATCCTTAGTTTAGGACAAGATGGCCTTTCCGACGCTAATTAGCTCTTAGAGGCTACTACACAAGACGGCGGTGGCTGTTATGGCTATCTCCTCCACCTCCCCCTCCTCTACTTCCTCCGCCTCCTCTACCTTCTCCTCATCCTCTATCAAGGCATAGCTTTATTGAAAATGCATCGCCAAGGCAAGAGTGTGCAGCGATAATATTATTGTGCATGTTTAGACTTGTGGATTACGTAAGAAACATAACAAGACTAGAATCGAATACTGCACTCGATGTAGTTAACTTCAACGTGTGATTAGAACATTGATCGATGTGTTCAAAACACTAAATAAGCGATCAAGACCAGAATCGAACACGGTACTCGATACAACATGTGTTTAGAACATGTCAGGGTGATACCTTTGTTCTAAGAAGAATAGATTGAAACATAACGTGACTAGAATCGAACACTGCACTCGATATCGTTAACCTCAACATGTGATCAGAACATTGATTGATGTGTTCAGATCAGTAAACAAATGATCAAGACTAGAAACGAACACTGTACTCGATACAACATGTGTTTAGAACATGTTAGGGGATACCTTTGTTTTAAGAAGATCAGTTTAAAACACAACAACACTAGAATCGAACACTGCACACGATGTCGTTAACTTCAACATGTGATTAGAACATTGATTGATGTGTTCAAAACACTAATTAGAATCCAACACTGTACTCGATACAACATATGAGGGGATACCTTTGTTCTAAGAATATTAGATTGAATCATAACACGATTAGAATCGAACACTGCACTCGATGTCGTTAACCTCAACATGTGATCAGAACATTGATTGATGTGTTCAGAGCAAAAGTACAAATTCAATGATTTGCCTAGTACGAAAATCAAAAACACACTATGCACTTGTCGCGTAGCTAACTCGCTCAGTAAACGGTATATAACTTCAATGTATTGCCTTGTGCGAAATTAAAAACATACTGCGTAGCTAACTCGCTCAGTAAACGATATAGGAACACTTCAAATAATTTGCCTTGTCTTCAGCGAAAATAAAAACATACTGCGTAGCTAACTCGCTCACCGCACTGCTAAGACGCTCAGTAATGGCAAATACACGGGTAATCGACTAGAACACTAATATACGTTAAGTAAAAAACATACTGTGTAGCCAACTCGCTCGGTCACTCGCTTAGTAATTGCAAATAATCACAACACGACTAGAACACTGATATTCGCATACACGTTACTCTTTTTTCGAAACACACGGACAAGAATGTTGCGAGATACTACACCAGACATACTTACATGTTAACAAATGGGAGGATGAAAATCATAAATTATTTGTATACACGGTGTCTCCTCCAACTTGTAAGAGCAAATGGAAGCAGTGCTGTGAGTTTCTGCTTGCTTAGAACGTGAACGGATGTGGCAAGTTATCTCAGCAAAAAATACGCATGACTTTGTTCCTGCATACACCCAAGTCAGACACTTACAGAAATAAAATGATGGATACCGCGATTCAGATTCTGGCAACTTATTACCTTTTGCCGTCAGGAAGGGCATCTGGCCAGATCCTTATGCTTTATGTAATTACACGTTGCCAGGAAGACGGACGATCGCGCAGGAAATGGCTAGGAGCAGCTATCTACCCCCCAGTATTTGCCATTTTCAGGGCTGCTGACAGTAGGGGTTAGAACCCGCTATCTCTATATTTTATTCACAGACATGATAGAGGTAGTGAGAATGATTGTGGGTACAAGATATTGATGGTGATTCATCTGTCGGATGGGTACGTTAAGCCTTGTGCAGGCTTTTTCGACAGGAGTAGCATATATGCCGGCACCGGGTTTTACTCTCTTCCTACTGTCGTATATTACATCCTCAGGGAGGTGGTAGTATACAATTTCTAATAACTAAAGGGTATACTAAAAGCCTGCATTAAATTCTATAAGAGTAAGGGGCATATAACGCTGTTGATGCTGATTTACATGTCGGATTGCGGCGTTAAGCTTTGGGAGTAGGCTATGTGCCGGCACTGGGTTTTACCTTCTCCGTACTGTTATATATATATTACATCCTCGGGGAGGTAGAAGTATACAATATTTAATAACTATTGGGTGTGCTAAAAGCCTGCATTAAATTCTGAAAGATTGAGGGCATGTAATGCTGTTGATGGTGATTCACATGTCGGATGGGGACTTAAGCTCTGAGCAGACCCCTTCGACAGGAGTAAGCTATGTGCCGGCTCCGGGTTTTACCCTCTCCGTACAACCATAATATTTTACCTCAGGAACTTACACCAGCTAAATGCTAGAAAGCAATACTAAGGGAATTACCTACACGGTCAAGAAAATGCCATTGCACTGTTAGCGATTGTTGAGTTACTGGTGTCGTATCATACACACAGTTTCCTCGCTGCTTGCTCAAGGTTACTACAGCCAGAAAGCAGTGTACAATTTCAGTCAACGCATGCATTCTTTACCTCGTTCTGACTAACTCTGTAACATACACAGGTACTACCGCAAAGTCAGTGTTCTTTTGGTTGGGACTAGTACTCCACCTAAGCGGCTTTACCTGTTATGCGGTACATGGATCGAACCTGCTATGTTAACAACAAAAGACGTAACCCGATGCTAGAACTTATTTAAAACTTAGTGTCAGCACATAGCCTAGTCCCAAAGCTTAACGCTCGAACTACACTAAGAGGCGGCTAGCTGCTTCCTAATCCTAGCCCTGTATACAGCCGGATACCCTTCCTGACGTAACGGGACCGGGATCAAAAATCTGTTTTACAGCCTAGTGCCCTTCTTGACGCAACAACTAAGATTTTAAATCACAAGAATCTGTTTTAAAACTAGTTGCCCTTCCTGACGCAAGAATCGGAGTTTTAAATCCCGAGAATCTGTTTTACAGCCGGATGACCTTCTTAACGCAACGATCGGGATCAAGAATCTGTTTTACATTCGTATGCCTTTCTTGAAGCAAAAACAATGATTTTAAATCGCAAACATTTGTTTTACAACTAGTTGCCCTTCCTGGCGCAAAACTGGGATTTTAAATCGCAAAAATCTGTTTTACAGTGAGATGTCCTTCATGACGCAAGATTTTAAATCGCAAGAATCTTTTTTACGACTATTGCCCTTCCTTACGCCAGGACCAGGATTTACAGCGTTATAAAGTAGCAGGGTTCGAACTACATGGTTGTCAGCTCTGCTAATTTTACACTAAGCAAATTCTGGGACTCGTTCCACATCTTGAAAATCAACACAAACGACCGCCTTCATGGTGTTGCAATTTCCATTTTCTTAAGTGCATTAATTATAATTCTGTACCGAAAGCAAATGTGAACTGCGAAGTTATTTATATATATGTAAATTAACAATGGCGACATACGCGACGGAATAATCATGGGTATTGAAAAGTCGTCGTCAGGGAATAGATGAACGCATTTAGGTTTATTAATGTCAGATAAAATGATACATTGCATTGATGATAATTGAAAATAATAATATAAATAATATATTAATAAATAAAATAAGTCGTATAAATATAACAATTGAAACGTGATAGGCGATATGAATCAAGTTTAGGAATTGAATAAATACGATCCTATCCAGAATAACTCAGTTGTTGTTTATGTAATGTAGATATTTTCAACCTTCCATGATAATACAATTTGAGATCATTTCCAGTAATATTTATGATGTGACGTTAATCTGGAGATCTGAAGATCAATCTGGAGATGATCATCATAATTATACGCGATTATGAGGCATAACATTGAAATTTAAATTAGCCACCATATGCAACTCATTTGATTGATTTGATAGGTCAAATTTTCAACTTTGGATACCGATTGCCCAATAGGATTCTCAATGCAATTCCACTTCATCATCATTTTTCATCGTCAATCCATTCGTGAATGAATGTAATCGTGTTTTTCCGGCATTCTGGCACCCTAGCAAGCTGAGGCGTTCGATTACCTCAATTAAACCTCGTAGTAACCTGTGCATGACCCTGAGTGCGCAGCTCCATGACGCCGGCTGTACGGGTGCAACGTATGTTTTGTTTTAGAAAAGTTTCTCTTCAGGGGGTGAATAAAGGTGAGAAATGGGTGAATATCGTTTTTGAGGACACTTATATCTCTAAAACTGAAGATGTTACAGCCATGAAAAGTGGTATTTGGAATCTCCAGTTAAAAATAAAGAAACACGTATTCTTTTGTTTTTGAAAATTTGCTTAACGGAGGGGTGGGTAAACAGGCCTGACAGGGGGGTGAATTTTTAAAATGAGTATATTTAGAATATATCTCAAAACAGTAATATATTACAGACGTGAAAATTCGTATTTTAATCTCTTTTAAAAATAAAGTAACATATACTTTTTTGTTTTCTGAAAAAGCACTTAAAGGGGGAGGGAAAAGAACCAAAGAGGCACGAATATAACGTTTTTTAAAAATAGTGGTCATCTATATCCAAGATCTTAATAAATATTTCAAAACATTCACCCCTTAAAAATATATTCATTCCACCATTACTGTTCGACGTACAAAATAAAAATTTCACAGGTTGGTTGCTTTTACGTCCCAGATATTAAATACGATATCGTTTAAAACTTTCATAGTCTACCGTACGGGGTTAAAGTGAGTGGCAGATTATAAAATAAATCATCATTCCCCCAAAACTGTTTGACGTACGAACTGGGGATATATTTCACAGGTTCAGCTGACCCTGGACTCTCCAAACTGTAAAGCTTTGGATAGTAACTTTAATTTTTAAGCCGTAGCGAAGCACGGGTATCTTTCTAGTAATATATAAAATAGGACATTGCTCAGAAGTAAGAAAGAATGGTATTTCTGTATCGGCCATGTCCACAGTAATCAGGAAATGCACTTTTGAATTTTCCGTAATGTCTGTCTGTCTCTACGCACGCGCATCACGAGAAAACTGCTGAAGATAGATAGATAGATAAGGAATGGGTGAGCCCTGCCTTAGCAGGGCTCCACACGTAGGTCTGTGAAGACCCTTTGTGTCCCTTAAACGGGTTTGCCTAGTCCAGCCCTAATGCTCCTATAAAGGGTACCAGCGTCCGGATGTTGGCATTCCTGATGTCTTCCAGGCTCACAAAATGTGAGCCAAGATATCGATGTCTAGTGCTTGCAAGAGCCTCTCACTGACACAACACATGCGTGGAGGTCTCATCCTCCCTACCGCATCTTCTACACATCGGATCCTGACTGATTTCCATGAAGTGTAGGTGTCTCTGTAAGGTATTGTGTCCTGTCAACAGTCCGACTACCATTCGCATTCTGGTCCTATTCGAATTTATCAGGACATTTTTATAACTTTGGCTAGGCCCTTTGATAAGTTCACGTGCCTGCCTTGCTGTGGTTAGCCTCTGCCAAATGTCTAAGTGAGAGTGGTTTGTCCACTGGGATATCACCAGTTTCACGCTTCGGAGTGACACTCCTAGGAAGGGCTCTGGTCCTATGAAAGGACCTTTTGAGCCCTGTTTCGCTACTTTGTCAGCTTCTTCATTTCCACTGATACCTGAGTGCCCAGGTACCCATAATAGGGTAACTGAGCTAAGTTCACACAGCTGATCTAACATCCTTTGGCATTCCCATACCATTTCTTATTTTGTTCTAACTGCGCATACGGCTTTTAACGCTGCCTGGCTATCACTGCAAATGGTGATGCATCTCCTATGTCCAGGCACGTTCCATATACGTACAGCACAGGCCAGTATTGCATATACTTCGGCCTCGAAAACAGTAGTATATTTGCCCATGGGAAGGGAGAGCCTTGTCTTAGGTCCCCTGACCCCGGCGCCTATGCCCGTCTCTGACCGCGATCCATCTGTGTACCATGTACAGCCCCCAGACGTAAGACGGGCCCCAGCATCCGCGGACCACTCCTCCCTTGTGGGTATAACTACTGTGAACTTATAATTCAGATTAAAACTAGGCTTCATCAGGTCCCCGATCATCATTGTCATTGGGCAGGTCTGGTGACGCCTTGTAAGAATAGAAGCATGACCTCTATTCGGATTTTTAAAGGACCATCCTCCGAGTGACAAGAGGCGGTAGGCACTCATTCCCTCTATTTCCTTAACATATAAATGTAAGGGGGGAAGACCTATAATGGCCTCCTTTGCACATAATGGTGTGGTATCCAGTGCCCCTGTTATTCCTAGACACGCAAGTCTCTGGTCACTGTTTAACTTGGTGGTCACAGTTTTACTCTCCGATCCTGGCCACCAGACTAAAGATGAAAAGGTGATCGTGGGCCGTACAATAGAGCCACTGGACCACCTTAGGCCCTAGCCCCCAAGTCTTTCCGACGGCCCTGCGACAGGCCCACATAATCTTGCGAGCCTTTTCCACCTTATAGTCTATATGTTACTTCCAACTCAGCCTTCCCTCGAGAATTACCCCAAGGTACTTAACTGAGGTTGTCTTAACTAATTTTTCCCCGAATAGGAAAGGCTCTGACAGTCCGTCTAGCCTCCTCCTCCTGGTAAATACCACGAGCTCCGTCTTGTCGGGCATAACCGACAAGTACGTGTCGTGGCACTATCTTTCCACCCTAGGTAGGGAGCTCTGTACGAGCTCTGAAACCGTACTGGGGAAATTTCCCACCGCCATCAGGCTAATGTCATCTGCATAGCGTTGGGCGTAAATTCCTCCAACATTTAACCTGGTAGGTAGTTCATCCACTACCAGGCACCATAATGTTGGTGATAATCCTCCTCCCTGTGGACACCCCCTGTCTCTATTAGCTCTACACATTACTGCGTTGAGGGTAAACAGAACTTGACGGCCCTGCAGTGAGACCATAATCCATTTTATGAGCATTCTGCTCACTCCTCTTCTCTCTAGACTACGTTCTATGGAGCCCAAAGATGTATGGTTGAAGGCCCCTTCTATATCTAGGAATACCACCATAGCAAGTTATTGCTGATCCAAGACGCTCTCCAGCCTAGAAATTAGCTGGTGTAGTGCCGTCTCAACCGACTTCCCTGGTTGGTATGCATGTTGATGAGGATGCAGGGGACAGTCTCTTAATACTTTCTCCCTGATATGTCTATCCACCAGTCTTTCCAAAGTCTTAATAAGAAAAGGGTCTATAATCCTTAGGTCTAGCCTTTACCACTCGTCTGTCGGGTGAGGCCCGACATTACGATATTACCGTTCCGGTCGCATGTCGGGCGAGACCCGACATGACATTTTATCCCCCACCGCTCGTCTGCCGTTTCTTAGCCGACAAAATAAACGATGCTATACTGTACTGCCATCTTTTGGTTCAGCGTGGAACTTTTTAGAATCCAGATATTATTTGACAATCAGTCAATAATATATTATTTAGAGGGCAGTGTAACCGTCAGCTGTCCACTCACGCACACGAAAGGTCGAGCGATAGTAAAAAACATGGTCCCCATGTGCTCTTATAGTCATATATATTGAACCCATGACCTTTGTGCCCTAAGAACATTATGCATAAATTAACAATTAAAGTAAAAGTTGGATTCTTGATAGCATGGATTTGACACGTGACGAGGGGGTGATTACCTTCCGTCCCACGCTCTGGGATACGTGACGTCAGCCACACATGTCGACGGCGGAAGAATCTCAAGTCATTTTTGTGAACTATTTCGAAGCGCGTGTACATGGCGTGACCCAACCCAAGTCAAAAAATATAGTGCCTATCAAAGGGGGTCAATCATCTCACAAATCGAACCCGTATAAATTTTAAATGTCCATGAACACTACCGCCAGAAATGTAGCAAGCATGTAGTCACTTTCAAAACTCTTGAAATTACAGTTTAGTTAAGTCAGAAAATTTATAGAAATGTTCTTGGCGGAGAAGGGAGATATCCGAAGAGAGGGGGTAACTGCTATAAATATGAAGGGACGCCATGGCGAAGTCTCCTTCTCCGGCATTTGTGATACAAAGCGGACGAAAAATTGTTGAGCTGCTCTGCGAAATCAAACAACAAAAGTAGACTGAGTTCAACTGCAGATTTTAGCCATTGTGGCTAGGTCTTGACTCCATGAGGAGATAGTTTTCTTGAGTGAAATAATTGTACCAGATAGGACGGTCAAAGTACTGAATAAATTCTAATGTGATTAAGTAATTCGTGTGCGGAAATAATTATAGTCCATCGTGTGCGCTGAGCAAACAAGTGAAGGGTATTTTCTTTTTTTTTATGCTTTATTCCAGGAAACCTGAAGAAATATAATAATGATATGGAAAGCCATGAATGTAAAAATGGCTAAATAAAATGCCAGGGTCGCAGGTGAGCCCTATGACGAACAATGGTGTGACTACATAAGGTAATGTGACTTTCCATCTTACTACCTATTATATCTTGTTTCATGATCTCTAAAAGTGTATTTGAATGGGGATATACGACGCAGTGGTCACCCCTACTAAGTTTTGTAAATGTGAGAATACGACTAAACGAGTCATTTGTTTTATTTTCCACTTGGATAAATTTTTGAAGCCTTGCGAGTGCCGTATAATGTTGTAAAATGTTATTGAATAGGGTTTCGAAGTGATATCACGTCCAGTGTAGTTCGTTATCCCTGTGAGTGTACTGCCTATATTTTGTGATGTCAAATTAATATGTTCATTCGACGTAAATTTTTCCTGTCTGCAATTTGACGTTAATAATGTAGGAATCCATGGTTACTCATTTTCAATCGAGTGGAAGCGCGCTGTCGGGTGAGAATCTAGGGTGATGAATTTGGTCACGGAGAGAAACGTTTTTCTAGGCCATTTTAAACTGTGTCTGACTGACAATAAAAAGATCTAGTAGAATGTTTCAGTCATTTTTTTTGTAAAAATCAAGTTATTAAATACGATATCATTTATGCGAAGTTATTCATGATTAATGCATTGTGCGATATTAGACGTCGAGATTTCTAGTAAGGATTTTATTTCAGTTCTTTGTCGATGATAATTGTGGAGCTGGGAAACAGAGGTTAGTTTTGTTTATATGAGATTTGTGAATCAGGTTGGACCTGTCATTGAAGCCGGGACACGGAAGCCCGAGGAATGTTTTATATGAGTTGAGATGAGATGTGCGAATCAGGTTAGAGTCCTGTCATTGAAGCCGGGACACGATAGCCCGAGGTATATTTTATAATGTTGGGAATGGAAAGAAATACATAGAAATCCATAGCGGTATTAATTTGCGACGCGTATAATTAGTGTGGGCATCTTGAAGCATAATCTGTGCATTTTTGGTGGTTAGAATATCGTATTTGTTTAATTATGTCGGCAGAGTTTAAAAGTGAGCATTTTGAGAAGCCAGTCAACTGGAACAAACCAGGTGTTTCATGTTACTGCCAAGCGAACTTGGGGACGAGAGGCCTCAGCTGTGAGGGTTACCATATGATAACGGGACAGGCGTGGAATTGAGATTGTACTGTATTCTCGGCCGGGGAGAACGTTAAAATGCTGGATTTAATTGAAATTCATAGCCGGTAATAATCTGAGTATTGTGAAATACTGTAAAATTTGTTTAATTGGGGACGTAACGAACATTTGAAATCACGAACTTTGAGTATAAGGAACAGAGTAACCAAATTCAGGGTTGTCCAAAATATAGAGCGATGGTTGTGATGATTGGTTTGTCCGTGAGGGGTGAGCAAATTCATAAATTTTATGACGAGATACGACATCGTAATTATATGGCGAGTTGTTTGGTTTGTACGTAGATTATTAGGATATCCAAGTGTTAATAACGGTTAGGACTAGATTAGATCAAAAGTGTGAGATCATGAGACAAGATATATAACTGGACATGAATTATGTAACAATTCTTTTACAGGCAGATAAATATCACAAGATTGAATTCACATCACAGCTGCGTAGGAATTTGTGAAGAAACCAGAGTCCGCGGAGATAAAATTTACTGTTCTTTGACATTTCGTTAAATCATTTAAATTTATTTAATTATTAAATTCAGGGAAACCGCATTTTGAAATAACTTTAATCAAGCGAATGACTTGGAGATGCATTCTGGAAATTTTAGTTTGTTTTCTGGGGAATATTTAAATGTAAAATAACGATTAAGGGGACATATCCGGAGGAAATGGATTTTACTGCCACAAAGTTTGTGAGCATTGCTATTGTTGTAATTATTGAACTTTGATTGATTGAGCAGTGAATGTGCTGGGGATATTAAAGTGGAAACTTTGGTCATCAACCGATGTAACTTGATTGTGTTTAGCCTTCAGCCTAGAAACGTGGATGGTCAGGGGGTCATCAAACTCAGTGACTTAGATTAGGGCCATATGCCATTGTAGCATCATGTCCTTGCGGTCATCATCCACAATGACTTTAAAGTAACTTAAAGATTAGATGTCAGTCCATGACATAGACGCAGGTCACATCGATTCAATTAAGGGTCCATGCCGTAGAACCACTGTGTGGCACACACCGATTGGACTGCCTTAATTATACCCAGAGTCCAGAGTTCGTGTTACGAGGGCTGGACCATAACGAATCACTATGATGGTACATGTGGTCTCACATGGAAGCCGAATTTAAAGATTTCCAGACTTTCCTTTCTTAAATGATTAATAATTGAGACAATGGTTTCTAGTAAGAATGCCCATCAGGCAGTTACGTTAAAGTCTCACACCAGTGTTCTGACCTTTATGTAAAAATGATTGTGGTGTCCAGTGGACACAATTGACTTCTATGATACCGTTGACATATCAGATTGCTTCAGAATTTTCCTGAATAAATAGGAATCTTTTAAACAGACCTTTCATTCCAGTAGATAGATTAGAATTACTGAACCCTACCTTTACCTCAGCAAGTGACGAAGAACCCGATACGACCCAAGAGACAGATCTCATGAACTTTGCTGATAGGTAAGAAAGGTAGGTATCCCTCAATATGGACCAAAGGGTTCAATATAGTTTACTATTCAATGTTGTATATGTCGTGTAACACACAAAACCACAGTATTTTCGCACCTCTTCACCTTCCTTGTACCCTAAAAGTGAACTGGCGATTTTCGGCTTGTGTACCGTAACCCAACATGTGCCTGATGCTGACGGCAGGCACAATTATAAATCAACTGATCCCGATTTCAAGAAATCGCCGTTCAGCCTAAAATCTACCGTGATGTATGAAATCAGAGACTGAATAGAGTTTTTAATTGCTTTTTACCGATAATTTGTTCATTGAAATAATTAACGAAACCAATCGGCATGTGACAACGATAGTAACAGTAATAGTAATAATAATAATAATAATAATAATAATAATAATAATAATGATAATGCAAAATAATTTGTCTTAAATTGCACATATTGCTTTTATTTGCTCCAGTATAGCTTACTTAAAATGTTTATAGCCTAAATTCATCATTTAAAAGCAAATGCTACCTCCAAAATCGTGAAAGATGAACACAGGTCAAATAAGATAAGAATTCGCATTGAAAATACGAGTAGTAGAGACAACACAGACAACTTTAATTAGAGGGGTAAGGGCTAGTATATGAAGACCTTCCGGGTTTAGGTATATACACTACCTTCGCCTGACGCCACAAGGATTACACGTACCCCATAGTGAGACAGGCTCTAAAAATTCTGACCAGGTATGGTATAAGGACCGGGCCCGCTTCCTGGAGAAATGCTGGGAAGATCCCATCCATTCCTGGGCCTTTATAAGGGACAAAAGATTCTAATGCCCACTTCACCCTTCTTGGGGTAACAATCTCTGCGGCTTCCTTCCAGTCACTTCCATCGGGTCTGAAGGATCCGCTCGATTCTACTTCACTATTTGTGACTACTGAATCTGGAAAGTAGGCATCAAGCAATAAGCTCAGCCCTCCCACCCTCTGTGTATGTATTTCCACCCGAAGGTGACTCCAACGAGCCCAGCCTTGCCCGTCCATCCAAAGTTAAAATTCTATGAAGCCTTGCCGCTTCATGTTGACTCTCGATGGAGTCACAAAACTGTCTCCAAGATTTTGTAGAAGCATTTTTGGCTTCTGATTTGTACTTTCCTTGTGATTCTTTATAGAATCTAGACTTTCTTGATCCTGAAGTTCCCTGTATTTATTCCAGAGCCTTCATGTGTTTCTCCTCAGGTGTTCAAGATAACTGTTCCACTTGAAGCTTCCTGTTACTCTTTTTGCCTTAATGACTGGGCAGTTTATTTCATAAGAGGTAGCTAGTGTCTGTGTGAGAAAGCTCACACTGAGCTCCAGCTCCTCTTTGTTCTTAATTATATTTGAGGGTCCTCTTTCCAGTCCCCTTCTCACGTCCTCCCTAAAAGACGTCCAATTAGTTCGTCTAGGGTTTCTGTAAGATGGGATCTTGAATGTGCCCTCTATATGAAACACAATGTGTCTATGATCTGACTAGGAAGGCTCCAAAGAAACTTTCCAGTCTTTAAATTACTGTATGATTCCCATGGAACCCAGGGTAAGATCTATGATCCCCTCACTCCTATTATTGATGAAGGTAGGGGTATCACCTATGTTCATGATCTCAAGATCAGTTGTACATAGATATTCTATGAAATGCTCTCATCTTCGGTTTGAGTATTTACTTCCCCAAATGCTATGATGAGCATTGGCGTTACAACCTACTATGAGGTTAAGTCCTTGTTTCCTACAGTATATCACCAGTCTCTTGAACTCCTCCGGCGGGGGTGGAGATTCAGAGTCTCCTGGGAAATATGCAGAACAGACAACCAGATCTCTTGGCTGTCCGCCCTTTTCATATCTCACTAGAACTGTTACAAGGTCTCTAGTAATAAAGCCCGGTATAGCCCAAGCGTTATGATCCTTAACTAGTATGCATGCTCTAGGCTTCTTCTCCGTCACTCCACTGAATGGATTGAAGCCTGCAAATTTTAGTCACATGATATGCCCCTGTCTAAGCCAGGGTTCTTGTATCAGGGCGACCGAAGCCTGCCTTTCTGGATACTTCTTATAAGTACCCTAGAGGCCGCAATACAATGTTGTATGTTTGCTTGTATGAAAGTAATCATTCCATACTTTCATGCAATACTTTACCTTATGCGGTCTCCGGAACGTGCAACTCCGTCTCCCGCGATGAATCCTGAGGCTTGGCTGGCCCCGGCTCCTGTCCAGGCTCCAGCTCTTCGCCCCTGCTGTTCTCAGTGTTGTCTGTGGTGGGGTTGGTCCTCTGCTTGTCGCGTTTGCCCTCCACCAGCGTGAAGGTAGCAACATGCACCCCACAGAAGATCTTCTTCCCCACCACTTTTTCCACATCTCTGGAGTCCATGCTGACCACAAGTCGGACACCTCTCTTCTCTTCCTTGCGGTCGTAGACTCTGCAGCTCATGGGATTTAAGCCATGGTTCTGGCGTACCATTCTTCCCAAAAGGACTTTGTTGTCCTTTGGTTGTCCTGGTATCCAGATCGTGACTCTCGTATAGGAAAGGAGTTTATCCACGCCCATAATTGTGAGCCTGGCTCCTTCCCACGGTTGCATGTCTGTAACAAGACTAGAAAACCATGCTACAGTCTCGTCGTTCTCTGTGATAATGATGGCCACACCTCTCGAGAGCAATCCAGGAACTGAGGCTTAATGGACCCCTGCTCCGGAAGCTCATCTATCAGATTGGTGATAGCCTCCTCCACAGACTCTACCTGTTTCTCAGTTAGCTGCTGCTCAGGATATCCTACAGGTACTATGGCCATCCTGATCCCAGCTTTAGCTATCCTGGAATACTCCACCTTGGGTTTTTTGTGGGCCTGCCGATCTTCTTCTGGGGTTGCCCCCGACAGAAGTCGTTTCCCCACTGGCGTCTTGGTGGGTAGAGTCCTCTGTGCCCTAGAAGCAGAGTCCTTTTCAGGGTCCCGCCTCTTGTGCACATTGGATCCACCCACAATCGGCGTTGTCGTGGCAGTAGAAGGCCTCTCAGCTCCAGGAGTTATGCCCTCTTTGGCCTCTCCCGGGCCTTTAAAGCCTTCTTATACCTCCTCTTCTCAGCACCGGAGCGCGTATTCTTCTGGACCAGAAGTTTGCCCACCTCCAGTGTGAGCTCTCTTACTGTCGAGGTCATACTATCCGAGGGTATCTCCGAAGAGTCCCCATCGGTTATTGTTGAACTGGTGATTCTCTCCAAGGCCCCAGAGGAGCTCTCCGGTTCTTGGGTGGCTACGGTACTCATGTAGGTCCTACGAGTAGCTAGGGAAATATAATGTCCTCCCAGGCAGAGCCTCGCATACCCTGGTAAGGCTACTTAATTCGAGAGGGCGCCAAGTATCTCGAAGGCTCCGTTCAAGACACATCTCCCATGTGCCATGCAGCCCATCGGCACGGGTCGCGTTACGCCTTAGGGTTGGGTGGTGCTTTAGCTTCCTCCTCCTTGTATACCGAATGGTTACCCAATAGGGCTCCATTCGGCATCGCAAGAAAGGAGCTACTAGTCCCCCTCACCACGCAAAGGATCTTCAATTGAAGAGGGTAACCGAGGTTATCCCCCTACAATTGTAGAAGCACACACGAGGGGGAAAACTGCTGAAGGGAATTTAATGAAAATCTGTATGTAAATTTGGGGTATAAGGTGCTACAATCTAGGCCATAAATAATTTTATTCACGCTGAATGAAATGGTAGTTAAGGGGGAGACGCCTAAAATTGAAATTTTAATTACCTATGTTTTTGGTCCTATCGAAAAGTATTGCGTAAGTCATACTGAATACAATTTCCGATCATTTATGTCTCATTCTGTTTTACCGTACCGACTATGATAAGATTGGTGGTGCTGGTGATTATTGTTTTTTCTATTTGCTTTAAGTCGCACCGACACTAATAGGTTTTATGGCGATGATGGGATAGGAAAGGCCTAGGAAGTGGAAGGAAGCGGCCGTGGCCTTAATTAAGGTACAACCCCAACATTTGTCTGGTGTGAAAATGGGAAGTACAACTCTGCAACGATCCCCTATATAACACCAACCAGAAAGGAAAAATGGAAGGGGTCTGAGTTCGAGAGAAAGGAGGACTCACTTTAAATTTGATACCCTATTATCACAGAGTCGGAAGAAAACTGAATTTGAAGGCCTACAATATCGAAAGCTCATAAAATTGGTCATGAAAAACATTATATTGAAAATTGCTTGTTGTGATGTTCTTTGTCTCTTCTGCTGCCACTCATCTCCGACAGATGGGGTTACTGCTGCGTACCAAGTAAAATCTCCTGCTTGAGTATTGGAGGGATGTAACTGGGGAGTTAGATAACTCTCTTGAATAGCGTGACATTCCTCTGGTTCATAAATTTGCTGATACTAATGTTTCATTGTAGTATTCCAGTTATTCGACCCCTACGCTGAGGCACTGATTGTAATGAGCAGTGTGCAGAGTTTTCTCGGCTGTCTGCGGCCTGGTAATTCAAGCTCAGCAACTTTGGACTCTTAGATCGTTAAAAGTGAGAAAATTTGCGGTTTTTCGTTTGATAGAGCAATGATATAATTGCTTTTAATCGCGACCTTCGTACTGACGTCGTTGTAATGACCGTTGTTGACTTCAGTTAGGGAAACCACAAAGACAGTCTTTCTAAGGATGTAAAAAGGCAGGTGGAGAGCGAGTGTCGCCATTATAATGAAAAATGCTCATCTCAATTCTGACTGTCCATCATAAAGACTCCCCAACTTAATTGTGACTGATAGTGGGCAAGAAGTTCTGCCATTAAACTGAAAATTCTCTAACCCAGTCTTCACATGAGAAAGGCCGTTTGTGACTCCACATCGAGTTTCTGGGGTAACGTTAAGAGCTACGCAATTTAATGCAATCTTACTTACGAAAATTCTGTATAAAGTGTAGAATTCCGCAGCGAAACACGGGTCCATCAGCTAGTAGTGAACTCTATATAAATCTATAAGTTTAACATCAATGGAATCCATACTGTTACACAGTCAGTTAAGTTTCCAGCGTTTCTCTCCACATTGCAACGCATTTAGCAGTACAGCTAACTACACTCAGGATCGCGGCATGGGTTATGGAAATGGATCAGACGATGATGAGGAGGTGTTGTACTATGGCTAGGACACAGGCAACTAGTTCACGAGGTCGTAGAAGCAGGCAGGGCAAAGTGTGCCCTATTGGAACGATTTCCGAACTATCCCCTGTATTGTGAGCTTTTGCGAGGTTTGTCATCCAGCGGGCAGTTTACCCAGGTACAATATCAGTGCACCTCCTGTTGTAAAGTACGTGTTCGTCGTATCTACGCTCCTTTTACGGGCTCATAATGAATTAGTAGTTGCTCTCATGATTCATTTTGTTTTCTAGCCCGTAACGACGCATATAGTTACATCACCCCAGTTTAGGGAAAGGGGCGGCAAGCAGTGGATCGCAAGGGACGAGTGGATAACCCGGTATATCCTACTCAGCCGAAAAAAAAGTTTATTAATGTTACCGACGTAACGTCTTTAGCCTTCCCCATTTATGTTTTGGACTGGCTATCACTGTAGAAATTTGTGTCACATCATGATCATCTTTCAAACTATTCTACGACTTCTTCTAAGTTACTGGAGACCATACTCCTAACTTATTATTTTGACTTGCCTAAAACCCTCTGTTCTATTTTGTTCAAGAACTGTCTGTTTGTGTTTCGCGTATTCTGGGCCAAACAGCGCTAAACTAATGTCTGCCTTCTGCGCAAGCGAGCCCGACTCTTAGCCGCGCCTATGTCGCTGGCCAATCAGAGCTAGCGAAGATTGTTACGTAATGGACCTCTGTCTCTGGCTTGTAGTGGCCCGTTGTCTGTTGGAAGCTATCATGGCGATCAGAAGCATACTTCATTGTGGCTCTACGCGAGCAATCTGTGTAACCATGGATTATGGTTAAAACCCGTTGATGTGCGAGGATGTTGTTCATCCTCAAGAACTTAATTTATACTTAGAATTGGTTATACCTTCCTACTAGTGGATTAAGTATGACTACGGCGAATAAATTTGTGAGTATGTAAACAACGCGTTTTTCGAACATGGAAGCTACATTGGAACTGTGAGTTACATTTTCATGCATCAACTTTTCTTCATCAATGGGTCTGTGACTTCATATAAATCTTCCTCTCCGAATATTTTCCGAACTTTAAGCGGTGCTTTGGAAATCGTCTCATTCTTGAAATATTAATGTAATTATATTTTTTTAAAGGAAAGAACATTTCAGTTTTGGTAATTCTCCTACTGGAACATGGGTTTCTAATTTGTAATTTTCTAAAAGCTTGCTCCCAAAATTTTGGTTATTGATGTTATTTTATATTTAATGTAATGTTCTCGGGAGTTACGGGGTGGTTTTGTTTCGCCCTTAAGAAAAGTACAATTCAGTTGTGAAATGACTGAAAAAGTTCCCACAAGCGTCTCCTAGTTTTCGGTCCCTTGTCGATTCTATTTTTTTAGTGTCATGCTTTCTCTCAATTTTACCTTATTACTGATAATTCATTATCCTTGAGTCTTTTGTTTTTTTCACGTGTTCCGTTATTGTGGGACCCTTGGGATTGGTGCCTCGTAAAGTTTGCCTGCACCGTAACCATGGCGACGTTTATTAATTTTTAATGATTGTTGATTGATTGACTTAATGTTGAGGGTGGATTTTTCCTTTGGAGCATGAATTCGGTATTCTGCACTATTTTTTGGCTGTACTAGGTTTCTTTATTGATGTTTAAATTACCCTTTCGGGGAATCTATGTTTATTTTTGTCCGATTTTCTGTTGTGGTTTTTTGGGCCTATTTCGGGTTCATAATTGAGACCATTTAAAATCTTGACGCTTGAGAAAGCTCATGCCAATAAAATAGAATCTGGTCAAGTGTTTTCTGAATCTTTAAAAGTAATTGAGAATTTTGGTGGAAATTCATTGAGATTGCAGATAGGAAACTTAACTCATGCCGTAGACCTGCTTAAGATACCAGATTGTTTTCCTTTAATTTAATTTAATTGACGGCCGTCTTTGAATTTGTGAGTTAACCGTTAATTTCTTCTTTTCCCAGTTATCTAAGTTTAATTTATTAATTAATGAACTTCATTACGTTGCAGCTCTTTGAGCCTCATTTAATAGCAATGTTTTCCCCAGTTGTTAAACCCTGTTCAATATTTTAAAATTAAATCCTTTTAAACTACATACCAGGTTGGTCTTTCTTTCAATAATTAGTTGTACCGGTTAATACTGTACCAGTTCAATCCTAAGTATCCACGGGAACCTTAAGTTATCTAAAGGTAAGTTTTCTTTACATTGGTAATTATTTGCTGTGGAGTATATGCCCAGTGATTAATTTCATCTTTATGTATTTATTTACCTTGTCTTGTACTCGTACCAGCTCGGAGGACGGTACCGGCTGTAAGTGCATTGTCAGCCGATCTTGACAATGGATTGGAAATATATCTAGTTGAATGCGGTAGTAAATCTACAAAGCAAAGCAATGTTACTAATTCCGTTTGTATGTGTATTCACTTTCGTCTGCTGAAACCATTCCGAAAGGAAAAACGTCTATTTTACGGCTAAATAAATAATAATAATAATTATTATTATTATAATTATAATTATAATTATAATAATAATTATTATTATTATTATTAGTATTATAGCTGACTTTGTGGATCAGTGGTAGAGTGTCGGCCTCCGGATCTCAAGATACCGGGTTCAAACCCGGCAGAGGTAGTCGGATTTTTGAAGGGCGGAAAAAATTCCGTTTGACACTCCATGTCGTATGATGTCGGCATGTCACTCATTTGGTATTTACCCAACAGAATTCATTACAATCAGCCATAGACGCCCAAGAAAGATTCGGATTACTCTGAAATCTAGCAGGCCTAGAGGAAAACAGACCGTCGAAATTGACGAGCAGACAGCCAGATGGCGTCAAATTGAAATGTCCGAGGCCATACGATTATTATTATTATTATTATTATTATTATTATTATTATTATTATTATTATTATTATTATTATTATTATTATTATTACCGTGATTCCGTGGTGGCCAGAGGTGAAAGAAGGCGCGGGCGTGAATGGGCCTATCTACGATAGTCAGAATTTTAATTAAAAGTTTTAAAACCGGAGTTATTTTTCTTTTGGCTGGTTTTTTTTTCAGAAGCCAAATTTTAAGAACACAATTCGCTCAGCGACGGAACAAATTCGCAGCAGAGCACTAGCTCGTTAGCTTAGATACAAGATACGAGAAATCAGAAAAATCTACAAAATTGCCAATTAATTGTACTAACTCAAAGTTCCCAAGTTTACAAACGTTACTTGAGCACTGTAGCTCCATCCACTCAATAGTCAAGGAGACAGGTCTCCCGATTTTATTTACACAGTATACTAACACATCTACAAAATAGAAAGAGGATCTATGCTCTATGACTTAATATAGGAGACTGCGCTCCAAACCTTCTCAAGGCAAACTTCAACTTTTATATTTACAACTAGAGCATCTATGCTCACTGAAATTTACACTTTCCAGACCTCTCGAGGCACAACTCCAACACTATTCACTGCCTCAACTCTCAACAGTCTAACCTCTTAATATAAATGGTTGAATTTTACAGGAATATTCTACCGGGCTTTTGTGGGAGAACAAAAAACACAGGTTAAAGTTACTGGCCCAAAAATCAAAATGATGCGGAGGCAGACACTTGCACTCCTTGAAATTTACAAAAAAAAAAATTAAAACCCTATTTGGGCTTGAGGCCCGAAGTTACAGAGGCTAAGCCTAAACTACTGAGGTGACTAGATGGACAGAATTTAAGTTACAAAATCTACAGGCAGGGAATGGTTACAAAAACGTAGTCACCTCAAATTCAAGTTGATAGAGAACTCCACAGGGTGTCAAACTCTCTATTCTCGAATTTCGGTTAAGTTCCTAGGCTAGTTTTGAGGTATACATTAGAAGGTGAAATTTACATAATTGAAGATTGGAAATTTAAGGTCACATTATTAAAGATTTGAAACTTTCCCCTCGAGCTAGCTTTCAGAGGCTATCACATAGTTATAAATAGGCTGCTATTACCTTAATAAGCTGAAAACTCGATGATGGGTGAGACGTCCACGCCTCCACTATTAGCACACAATCAGTAAACTGGACGATCAATAACACAAGGTAGCTCGAAAAAGTGCCAGATTTTATACCCGAGAGGAATGTTCTAGAGAGCTCTGGGATAACACGCCTCCAAATTTTATTGGATAATTAAATAACCACAAGACCGATTTGATTGGTTACAAAATAAATATACAAAATTTTCTATTGTCCAGCATCCCCAGTTGGTGGGAAGAGATAGAAGCGTAGCAAACTGTGATACACGAAAAACAAATCTTATCAACTCGTTTTACGAAACCTTAAATTAACAAATTACTTTGGGACTTTAATAGTCCCTCTTCACACCAGAGGGCATAACATAATTTTTTTTGGTAGAGACATCTGTGAAGAAAAGTCCAAACTTCTTGCGCTAGTTGTTGCAAATTTTCTATTGAAGGTGCTTCATTTGAATGAACGGGGCGGGGGTACCTCGAGGTACAATCATTATTATTATTATTATTATTATTGTTATTACAATTATTGTTATAAGCTACGTGACCTGGGTCTAACCGAGCGCAGTAGCCAACTATGGAGTCAAGCTCTGCATTCTGGAGGCGAGTGGGTTCGATGCCTGGTCGGCTGAACTGTGAATGATCTGGTTTCCCATTTTTACTTCCTTGCCCATTAGCTCCTGAACTGAGGTTGTCGTCAGAAAAGGCACCCGGTCGTAAAAATATGCCCTATAATTTCATCACCGTATCAGGAAAACGGGACATACATAGGTGTCATAGGTTTGGGCAAGTATCAGAATAGCTGGCGTTGCTTCACTAGCCCCACAATAAACGGACTGCGCCGGCGGTGGATATCATAAATTTAAGAATTCTTGTTTTTAATCTTCTTAATAGCTTAATTTTTATACAAGCTAATCACCCTCTAGCACACATCCAGGGTGAAAGCTGATCAATTATTATGTATTACTAATGAAGTGAAGCAAATGTAGTAACCGGACTTCCCATAGAAAGTCTTTTCCACTTCGTCCATCACATATTTCGAGACCTTCATTTACGCAAATCTGAACGTAAGTCTTCCTGTTTTCATTACCGCAAAGTAGTACAATTCTCAATCTGAAATATATTAAGGTAAACAAAGAACTTACACTTGTCCGACTCGTTGGCTGAATGGTCAGCGATTCCGGGCCGGGTCGGGGATTTTAATCGCTTCTGATTAATTCTTCTGACTCGGGGACTGGGTGTTTGTGTCCGTCCCAACACTCTCCTCTTCAAATTCAGACAACATACCACACTACAAACCACCACAGAAACACGCAATAGTGATAACATCCCTCCATATAGGGTTGGCGTCAGGAAGGGCATCCGGCCGTAAAACAGGGCCAAATCCACATGTGCGACCCAGTTCGCCCCCGCGACCCCACAGGTGTGGGAAAAAGCGGTAGTTAAAGAAGAAGAAGAAGAAGAAGAAGAAGAAGAAACAAAGAACTTACACTTAATACTGGTGACAGTACACAGAACAATGTGATAGACCAGGATGATAATAATAATAATTATAATAATAAATTATTATAATTATTAATTATTATAATTAATTAATTACAATAATTATTATTAAGTGAAACTGATAACACAACAAGTCGGAATTCTAATCAGAAGATATCTCCACTGAAATATTAAGTAATTTTGTTACTGTGCAGTTTCCTAAACTGACTGAATTTCTCCTTGTTTTGTTGGCTATACATCAAGAAGTTTGAACAGTTTTCTACAGATGACACCACTAAAAACTATGATCATGCACCCTGGTGCAAGGTGAAAGAACTTACAATTTAAAGAAGTTTTGTATTTCTAGGTTGTGCGTAAATGATCTATGTTCATTTATTTATGGGTTGGCAATACTTCCTTTTATTTCCGCCAGTTTCGAAACTAAACAATCACTAATTTTTGTAATTAATTTTCAACCAATCCCACATTTCTTGTTCACTTTGAATCAGCCAATTAAAATTAAGAGGGTGTGTCCTGATTAGTCTTGAATGATCTCGAACCTTCCCTGAGGGTTTATAAACTGCGGCTTTTCACGTCTCCTTGCTAATTGATCGTCGTCTTTCTGAGTGTTTGTGTTTAAGCAGGAGGCGGGTGGCCTCCTTCGTCGGCAGTTGGAACATCTACAAGGTAATGGCCACATAATTCCATCTTTCTTGCTGAATCCGCAAATTATTCCGAGGCGAAGGTCCGAATCATCCATCACTGTAGTTTCATAAAACTATAAAATTAGCAAGTGAAACAGCTTTTACTGGTCATGAGAGTTCTAACACTGTCTCTGAAGTCTGCATCAATAGTCAATGTGAAATGCCTTATATAAGAGCAAGTTGAAGACTTAAAACAATATTACTTACTTACTTAGTATGTGTGAACAGAATATTTCATATTTTCTGACTATCATTGCTTTGTCTGTACAGGTTTTTCATCCATACTGAAAAATATGCCTTTATTGACTTGGCCGGTTTTGATACTAGATGAGTTAAGGTTGTCAATTTGAAGTAGAAGTATAGCACCATCATGTGAAACAAGATTATGCTTTAAAATCTTTAGTTATGTAACAAACTTTTCTAAAATGTAAATCAACGAAAGCGAGAGTGGTAAGAATAACATTATCTGCGTCGGTGCGGCGTACAGGCAATAGGAAAAATGAAGTGATCGATTATTATACGACAGACAGGGTGGCCAAACGAATACATGGTTCCAGGTATATGGTTATGTCGGACACAAATTGACCAGGCCTTCTTCACCGAATACCGTAGATCACTCTCCAACCACCACCTTGTCGACACCATTGTAAGAGATTTCTCCAGTCTACAGGGATCCCACTATCGGCAGCCCTGAAAATGGTTTTCCGTTGTTTCCCATTTTCACACCAGGCAAATGCTGGGGCTGTACCTTAATTAAGGCCACGGCCGTTTCCTTCCAACTCCTAGGCCTTTCCTCTCCCATCGTCGCCATAAGACCTATCTGTGTCGGTGCGACGTAAAGCCCCTAGCAAAAAAAAAAAAAAGGGATAAGTGCGAAACTATTCCTAGGGAAGAGTGTCCGGAGACCTAACCTCAGCAGATATTCCTGCCCTTCAGACAGAGATTCCTGCTGGAGCATAATGAGGATTGTTGTTGCGATTCGACTGGCAATTAATTGCAGTCCGTCTGATTTGCCGGTATTCACGTACTGAGGTCCATAAAACAGCACAGAACCAAGTTTCCGTGTAAGTACATCTGGACCTTGACGACGTAGAAGCAACAATGAACTGCCGAAAATTCAATTCTCGTCTTTTAAGAATTTTCTCATCCAACCAATCTACTCTTCTCCAACCACCACCAACCTTGAATGTGGAGGCAGCGATTCTTGTCTTCTTCGCTTGACACACTGCTCGGAAGTAACAACACCTACTGCCTCACTGAACTCAGCAGTGCAAATCTCTTACTAAATTTCCGAAGGAAAATTTTGAACGACGATGACCATATTGATTTTAATTACCTTTCCTGTAACACCATTCATTTGGAGTGTCACATTCGCATGGATTCACATAAACAAGGTGAGCCTCTTTTCTATGGAGCAGAAAAGCAAGGAGGTGATCAGCAAGATAACAAAGTCATGATGTTTAGTCCGATTCACTACCGTTCCTGTACTACAGCAGGTCTGCATCTGATGACTCTGGAGCAACTGTCAGTTCTTAGTAGCACTTAAGCAAAAGTGTGAATAATGGGTGTGTAGGAACCTTACCATACTCCAGTCTAGAGCTGAGGTGTTCACAGCATGAGAGTGGGCGGGCGGGTGATCAGGCATAGCAGCCTTGTGCGTACGCCACCGGTGAACGTTGTCTTCTTCTCAGTGGACAGAAATCCTGGTCATATTCATTATAACTCGGGTTCTTTACCAGAACCTCAAGATACTGTACATAATAATGACAATTTTCTCCGTCATAATTAGGAGGGATATGCTTTAGAAACATTCCTAATAAAATGAGTAAAGTGCATAAGCTGTGGCTCGTTGTTGCTTCAGTTTAAATAATCCGATGAAATAATTAACAATACAATCACGTTGTAACGTGTTGGCGAGGTAAATAACTAAGCACAGAAGCTGGCAAAGTTGTACTTCTAAGATTTACTACAACTACACGTCCACACACACGATTAATGTACAGGACACACAATTACGCAATTCGCGCTCTATCTCAACTGTTCATTCACACTAATGCACACAGACTCTGGACACCAACACTACAGCCTACACTCGTCCGACCCATGCCTACATTCCCACAGCTCGGTAACTCACTGACTGTAGCGGACAGCATTGAGCGACGTTGTGAGAAGCTCAGAAACTGCATATTTTTCTATGCTACAGTCATAATAATTAAGAATGCAATTTTAAAACATGAAATACCTCCTTCATAAACCTCCAAACGAACATTATACTAGCCGTGCATTTCGCTATGTCTTAGAAATTAAAGGCAGAATTTGTCGAAGGATACGCCCAGGCTCCAGCAAGTGCTACTCCCCTCCGGGGCACAATTTTGTATCGACCTAGCCTAGTTTTACGGCCGGATGAAAACTATTGCGTGTTTCTCTGGCGGTTTGTCGTGCGAAGCGTGTGAATACGAACCCGTTGTCTTCGAGCTATAAGAATTAACAGATACTATTAAAATCACCAACCCAGCCGGGATTCGTACCCGAGGCCCTCAGAACAGAAGGCCAGAACGCTGGCCATGCCGAGATGATGAATATTGTTTTAAGAGGAAGTACAACTGGTAAACCATTCTCTATTAGCACGAATGGTGGTGATGATTACAATTATAGGAGGAAGTAGAACTGGGCTACTATTCTCTATTAGCACGAATGGTGGTGATGATTACTGTTTTAAGAAGAAGTACAACTTCGCAACCATTTTCTATTAGCGCTAATGGTGCTGATGATTAAAGTTTTAAGAGGAAGTATAACTGGGCAACAGTGCTCTATTAGCGCTAATGGTGCTGATGATTAAAGTTTTAAGAGGAAGTACAACTGGGCAACAGTGCTCTATTAGCGCTAATGGTGCTGATGATTAAAGTTTTAAGAGGAAGTACAACTGGGCAACAGTGCTCTATTAGCGCTAATTGTGCTGATGATTAAAGTTTTAAGAGGAAGTACAACTGGGCAACAGTGCTCTATTAGCGCTAATTGTGGTGATGATTAAAGTTTTAAGAGGAAGTACAACTGGGCAACAGTGCTCTATTAGCGCTAATGGTGCTGATGATTAAAGTTTTAAGAGGAAGTACAACTGGGCAAGAGTGCTCTATTAGCGCTAATTGTGCTGATGATTAAAGTTTTAAGAGGAAGTACAACTGGGCAACAGTGCTCTATTAGCGCTAATTGTGGTGATGATTAAAGTTTTAAGACGAAGTACAACTGGGCAACAGTGCTCTATTAGCGCTAATTGTGGTGATGATTAAAGTTTTAAGACGAAGTACAACTGGGCAACAGTGCTCTATTAGCGCTAATTGTGGTGATGATTAAAGTTTTAAGAGGACGTACAACTGGGCAACAGTGCTCTATTAGCGCTAATTGTGGTGATGATTAAAGTTTTAAGAGGACGTACAACTGGGCAACAGTGCTCTATTAGCACGAATGGTGGTGATGATTACTGTTTGAGAGGAAGTACGACTGGGCAACCACGTCTATTAGCTATAGTCGTGGTGATGATTATTGTTTTAAGAGTAAGTACAACTGGTAAACCCTTCTCTATTAGCACGAATGGTGGTGATGATTACTGTTTGAGAGGAAGTACGACTGGGCAACCACGTCTATTAGCTATAGTCGTGGTGATGATTATTGTTTTAAGAGTAAGTACAACTGGTAAACCCTTCTCTATTAGCACGAATGGTGGTGATGATTACAATTTTACGAGAAAGTAGAACTGGGCAACCATTCTCTATTAGCTCTAATGGTGGTGATGATCACTGTTTCAGGAGGAAGTAGAACTGGGCAACCATTCTCTATTAGCTCTAATGGTGGTGATGATCACTGTTTTAGGAGGAAGTAGAACCGGTCAAACATTCTCCATTAGCGCTTGTAGTTGTGATCATTTCTGTTTTAAGAATAAGTACAACTTCGCAACCATTCGCTATTAGCGCTAATTGTGGTTATGATTATTGTTTTAAGGGGAAGTAAAACTAGGCATCCATTTTCTATTAGCGCTAATGGTGGTGATGATTTCTGTTTTAAGAATAAGTACAACTTCGCAACCATTCTCTATTAGCGCTAATTGTGGTGTAGATTATTGTTTTAAGGGGAAGTACTGTCCTCTTCAAATTTGGCCATCTTTAGAATATTTACGACGTGTAAAATGTTTCAGTGTACACTGAGAGCTGTATTTATTATTTGCAAAGCTGTGTGTGGTCACCAAACTAGTTTTTTCTATCATTCAGAAGGGCGATGTATTGATCCGTCTTCGACTGAGTGTGGGGTAGGTCACGTGACAAACCTATGTGTCCAGCCTGCCTCGTGCGGACGACCTGTGCTGCGAGCAAACTTCGAGAACAGTCGTAGCCAATTATAAGAAACCCCGAGAACCAATGATCGTCTTTAAAAAGTACACGCCTCCCGAGCCAAGACTATAAAATGCCATGTTCGAAGTAAATCGCTCTCTACTCTGATCTCTTCTACTTTGCTGTCACTTTGCTGTTGCTACTTTTCAACGTAACCACGTGGAAGGAGACCTCAGCCATGGAAGCAGACATCCGCTGTGCTAAAATTAGTGAAAGTTTGTTAGCAACTCTTATGGAGTGAATCTCAACATAGGAGATCTAAGTTAAGTTTATTTCTCCACGAGAACATTTAGTAATCCAGCGTGTGTGAACATATTTTAATATTTGTCGTCTTAGTTACAGCCTACACTTCTGGAACGTGACGGAATTCATCCCAGTGTTTCGTTGTGTACATCAAGATGGATTACTCCTCTACATTGTGCATCTTAATGTCATCGTGGGGCGTCTACTGCCGTGTCTCCATGACCTTCTAAGTAAGGCGCATCTGGCCAGAGAAAGTGACTGACCGGGGAAATGCCGGAATGACTGACTTCAACCTGGGGTCGAACCTCTTCTGAAGTTTGAGTATTATTTAAATGTTTATTTTTTCTCATCTTTGTAAAACTAGAGGATCTTTCTTCTCTAAATCGTAGCTCTATTAGCTCTTGTTGTAGATGGAAGTATTTCATTTTCTATTTCTTGAGGTGTCATGGTAGTCAAGTTACATGTGTGTTACTGAAATTTGAAACCTATTAGATTAGATGTGTAGTCTGTCTTTGAGTGAGTTCCCATACATAGGAGTTAAAATCACTGACCATGCAATAAACATTTATTTGCCTGTGATATTGGAATTAACCTGGATTGGTGGTACGTGTAAAATTTGTGATATAGGACCGAACCTAGTGTCATTTTGAGATCACTTGTATCCCTTAGGATCGAGTCATCTAATTTCATGACATTTCATGAGGATTGACAGATATAATAATCACTTGAATGAAAATGAAATTAAGTAAAGGTCGTGTTAAAAATGCAATTAAACGGTGGTGAGCTTTAAATTACCTTAGAGTCCTTGTATGTGAGATTTAATGTGCTCAGTTCACGATGCGCCTGGAATATGGCTTTCCTGCGGGATGTTAATTGAGTAATTTATTAATTGGAGAATTTATTGTTGGTGACTGACTTGTTGTTGTGTCTTTGGGAGCACAACGGGGTTAATCATAAGTGGAGCACATGTTGCATATTGTGCCCTTTTAAGGCATACGTTGCGGTATTCTTCTTGCTTGATTGTTGCGCCGGCTGCCCCTGTAAATAAAGACATCAAATAATACCTACCGCTCACATGGACTCTTATCTTCTTGGGTGTGGTTACGTACTTCATCTTCCTCGGAGTTGTCGGGCCACATGATCAGGGTTGAGGGAGTGAAAGATGGGGTCAACTAACTACCAAATAACGGTACCTACGAGACTGAATTAAATTGAAATAAGTAAAATAATTTATTAACAAAATCGGCAAAAGAAGTAATGGAATGAAAATTTAAATGAAGTAAAATTAACATAAAATGAAATAAAATTATAGGAAATAAAAACAATCCGAGTCTTCTCAACAAAAAAATCATACATCTGCCTTAATGAACCTGACTTAAGGTCAACAAAATTAAATAATGATCAGCACAAATCGAACTCGTGTCTTCAATGTTCATGACACAACAACAGACCAGAGATCAACCAAGATTCATCGTTCATGAATAACACCTCTTGCATTACGTTTAAACCGTCATTTTAAATAAATTTGACTTGCATAAATTATTAATTAATTGATTAATTAATTACACTGATTTCATTTGTGGGTATCCTAAGTTTTTTGATTCCAAAATACTTGTTAATTTGACAACTACCCAACTGTAAAACCACAATTATATAAAATAAACGTGGATAACGATAAAGAAATTCCATGAACACCGTATCTCATTATTACTCGTATGACTTTGCCATCACATAAATACCTGGTGGCTGAACAAAGAAAATTTACCACATCGAACATTGATTATGAACACTCAGTTATTTGTCAATTTACTCATTATTAGCTGTGATAGTCTGGACACTTAAAATGTCTAAATTAGGCCAAGCGCCTCAGTTTTATTTTTATTTAATGAACTCGACCCTTTTACAACATTAATTTTAGCTTGCTTGCCGCTGTCTGGATTTGAACTGTGCATAACCAAAATTGCATGATATTATTGTTGATGGAGGCAGATTCCATCTTATTTACTCAGTTTGCGGCATTTATCATATAACTTCTTATTAAAGGTCGGTTCCATTATCCTAATTAAATTGTAGTGGGGTCCAAAATCTTAGTGATTACGATGCCTTTGAGCATAAATATTTAATTTGATTCCGACTAATGAATAATCCGTGGTCTTACTAACCTAACACTTGAAATTAGAATTTACAAATTATACATGGTACTGGAGACGCAACTGTCCTCCCAAAGACATAATTCGAAATAACCTAACTACACCTATATTATTAAAATCATGTAACCACAACCATATTCACGTACCTTCAGTCTCACAATTTAAAGAAAACACAGTGACAAAAATATCCCAAAGGAACGAAAAGAACCGGAAAGGGAATCTCAAAATAAAAGTGATCACTGCCTATCAAAAATGAAATAGATCACGCGAAATCAAAATGCAGAACATCGCTGTCAAGCTGAAATTCAAGTACCAACTGAGGTGGATTTGACGGCAATCTCCTGACGACATTCGTAAATGTCTGGACATGATATTACTCCACTTTAAGGAATAATGATTAAGAAAATTACACATCATCATGATCACAAATGACTTTCAAAATATACATTGCTGGCTCGCTCTGTTCATGTCTCAACTCGGCCTCTGATTTGCATGTTTCCGAGTGTTACGTCGTCCCTGGAAAGTATTTGAATATGTAAGCCTTCCGCCTACAATTATCACATATGTCGTCGTAGATTTAACTCTATTAGTTAAACTGATTATCTTTTAATCCTCATATTCACCTCATTATTCTCATCGTAGCATTTACTTGACAACGTACTCTCGCCCATTTCCTCGGGCCAATATTTTATTAATTGACTGTGTCGTTCACATATTCATCAATACGACACCGTTATACGACATGGTCCTCTAGCCTCTATTCTCTATTTCTTTGATTATCCTCATCAGGGACATTACTACCTCTTTGATCACGTACTTTGATCTTTCATCTCAGATTCACATGCTGCCATAAATTACCAGAGCTGACCGGCAATGTTTCCCTCTTTAGTTATGACGGTAACAACAAGATTGCCTGTCAAATACACAACTACCGAAAACACGAAATCGCGTACTCCGAAAGAAAATAAAATCGCGTATTAACGCCACACTACCAAACATAAGGATATAAAATCCAAAGAAAACGGTTATCTAAAATGTGATCACTGAATAAATAAAATTGGATGTTCCGTAATCGTTTCTAGTTAAATAAAATAATATCTCGGCGGCATCCACCAGAATCAAAATATCACCATTACACATTACATTATTTTTACATTCAAATCTGAAATTACACTGGGCATGAAGTATCTACAGGAAATTAGGCTTCAATATTATATCAAAGCAAATAAACTCATGTCAAAATGATACAAATAAATATGTGAGAAAAATTTACGGGAAAAATACGAATATTATCATATTATTATTATTATTATTATTATTATTATTATTATTATTATTATTATTATTATTATTATGTTGACACCATTACATTTACATCCCGAGTCGTCAGATGTAATTGTCCTGGTCTCCCTCCTAACTTTTACTGCAAAACGACGGCTAAAACATATCTACACCCTCCAGTACGTGAAAATTTTATATACAAGAATGCATGAATTTACAGACCTAAAATTGACCACGAATTGTTCATGTCGTCCTCAATTACATGTTACAGAATTATAACATGCTCATTACCTTAGTGTTGGGAGGCAGGTTGAATCCTCCTTGGCCCCCGCTCCATTAATCTACTCCATCTTCCTCATCTTGCTGATACTATATGACACTTCATGCGCACGATTAGGATTCATGTTTAATATTAGCGTAGCACACGTAAGATTTATTTCGCAACACACGCACTCTTAACAATTATAGTAAAATGTAAATTACACAGCATATGAATTAACACCCGTTGAGATGTTGATCTTAGTCAAGAACAAAACTACCTGGGCCGGTGTCCTCCACGACGTGTCTCCACGGCTCGCCCCCTTACAGTTTGTTTAAACAAGGGATTTAGCGGTCATTCACCTTGCTCGGACGTGGAAATAGACGAGCAGTCCTGGTCCCGTTATGTCCCAGTAGTAAACAAGTTTCCCTGTAATTAACACAACTACTGCTCGCTCCCACTGTCTCCAATGAAACAGTAATTTTCATAAACTGCGGAAATTTAATTACACTGCTCCCATGTAAGTCACAGAGAAATTTTATGCAAATAATATTCCTCCTAGAATAATAGTTTCTCCACCCAAATACTAATGCATAAGTTACGTGTGAGCTAAGGAAATGTTGTACAACCACATTGTTCTGAAATATCCCAATGTTCATCTGCGTACTCCGCCGTGCTCACCACATTAAGTGTTCATTTAGGAAGTATTTTATAAAAATAAACATCATCGTCATTACTACTGTAGTAAAATGTTTGAATGTTTCCTATAACCTGATGTTATTATAAAAGTTCTCCCCAACTGTACACTGTCTGATCAAAGACTTTACTCACTCCAAACTATGGCCGTCACTTAGCGCTCCACCTACTGAAGAGTCACCTGTACACACAGAAATTTCAACTAAGACTGGAGTATCGGCACATTGTCGCTGCCGGTTTTGTAAATTCACACACCTCCGCCTCAAAGTAGCTCCACTGGAGGGAATGTGGCGTAGTGATATTGCACCTTGGGTCACTTTTCCACTTGTCAGTAGGTTAAATGTTCGGAAAATGCACTCCAGATATTCCAAAATTTGGTTTGATTCGCATGTCGCACTGCGTTATCAGAAATGATCGTAGATTATTTTATGAATTGAAATGCGTCATAGGGCCTATTTACACTCGCAGCACGGCACCTTCCCGCCATGACAGTTAGCTTCCCGGACGAAACCACTCTTCCACACAATGTTGAAAAATTATTTACGGAATTGCTAATCACGTATTTGCGTAAATAATTCCTTAAATATTATTTGCAGATCAGGACACAGTATTTCTCTACTTCTTCCGACACCAAATCACGAAATACTGTATAAATATTCCCGCTGGTGTAGGACAGTTTAATTTCGGAATTTCTGATTGGTTAGAATTTTACCGCCGCACGTTGGCGTGGGTGAAACCATTTTTGCCAAGGTGTGACAGGTATTCGTTCCGTCCTTGTCACACGATTTAGGCGCGCCGCATTCCTTACTGAGGTTTCCCGTGAGAAAACTTGTAGAAAGTCCGATACTCGGCGGTATCATAAACATTTATTGGAGAAAGCTTTTAGCCACCCTACTTCCTGTACGTGACTTAACGTGGTTTCAGGGGATATTTTTCAGCCAGAGTGGTGCCTGTGTAGTGCTTTGTGAAACTGTCAGCTCTTCCCTGCTTTCTGCAGTATTCACATATATGAATTTCAATAATTTAATTAATGCGTCCATTAGGCCAATGAGCTTACGGGTGCAATATATATTTCACGAATTGGGAGTAATAATGCGATTGAGGCTCACGAACGCGACATTTGCGATTTGTAACCCATGTGATGGTGATGATTATGGAATCTTACTGGAACCTTCAAATGAATTTCAGAAATTTAGATGAATCTCCATCATTGTTTGAGGAATATTTCAATCCAAGTGATACCACGAATTTCTATCACTAGCCACTATTGAAGAAAGAGTAGTTCCATGTACGAATTAATCCTCCGAAACTATTGACGTGACCATGCTAAAACAATGAATAAATTTATAAGTGTAGGATCCGGTGTAAATAGTGTATATAAAAAAGTACGTTTTAAACGGAAGTACAACTGGTCAACCAATCTCTATTAGCGCTAATGGTGGCGAAGATTGCTGTTTTAAGATGAAGTACAACGGGCAACCGTTCTCTACTACCGCTAATATTGGTGCAATTGGGCAACCATTCTCTAATAGCGCTAATGGTGGTGATGATTACTTTTTAAGAGGCGTACAACGAGGCAACCTTTCTGTATTAGCGTTAATGGTGGTGGTTAATATTGTTTTAAGAAGAAGTGCAACTGAGAAGCATTCGCAATTAGAGCTAAGGGTGTGATGATTGCTGTATTAAGAGGAAGTACTTCTAGGCAACCATTCTTTATTAGCGCTAATATTGGTGATGATTACTGTTTTAAGACGAAGTACATGTGGGCAACAATGCTCTATTAGCGCTAATAGTAGTGATGATATTTGTTTTAAGAGGAAGTTCAACTGGGCAACCCTTATCTATTTGTGGTAATGGTGGTGATGATTGTTGCTTTAAGAGGAAGTACTACCACTACTATTTTAGGGGGAAGTAGAACTGGGCAAACGTTCTCTATTAACGCATGTGGTGGTAATGATTTCTGTGTTAAGAGAAAGTAGAATTGGGCAAACATTCTCTATTAGCGCTAATCTTGGTGATGATTACGGTTTGAGAGGAAGTAAGACTGGGCAACCACGTCTATTAGCTATAGTCGTGGTGATGATTATTGTTTTAAGAGTAAGTACAACTGGTAAACCCTTCTCTATTAGCACGAATGGTGGTGATGAATATTGTTTTAAGATCAAGTAGAATTTGGCAACCATTCTCTATTAGCGCTAATGGAGGTGAGGAATAATGTTTTTTGAGGAAGTACAACTGGGCAACCATTTTCTATTATCGCTAATGGTTGTGATGATCGTTGTTTTAAGAGGAAGAACAACTGTGCAACAACTCCCTATTAGCCCTAATGGTGGTGCTGATTACCGCACTAAGAGGAAGTACAACTGGGCAACCATACTTTATTTGCAGTCTTCGTGGTGATGATTGTTGTTATGAGAGGAAATACTGTAACGAGCATGAATGAGACGCTGGGCGTGTGCCTTTCTGATTGAAGTGCTTACAGATTAAGAGGGGTTTTTTGAAAGAAGTTCTTCTTAAGTTCCTTCTTAATAAAATTCTGAATTTATTAACAATGTTCAAAATTATATCACCTTCATACATCAGATATGCAGGAAATGGTTCTTTCCTCATCCAGGTTGGTGATGTATTCGAAATCCGGCTGCTCTCCTCGTACTGCCATCAGTCTCCTCTAGGCACCATGAAACCACGATTTCTCCCACGATGGATATTCTAGAAGTTTTGAAATATCCATACGACGTCCAGAAGTTGGAGATAACGTAGTAATGTGAATATTAATATTTGGTTGCACTGAGAATGACTTATGACTGTACACAGTAGCACCTGGGACACGGAAAGTGTTTCTTGAATAACAGATTTGAATGTTGAACACAAGAATCACTTGTATTGTAACGTAACCAAATGTCAGTAATACTGGCTAAAGAAAATGTGAAACAACTAAATATTCGTTTAGGGTTACGTGAAATTTTAACTCAATCACTTGAAAAAGAAAATGTTTCACTTTTTAAACCGATTTGGTTCATTAATTTGAAATTAAATGAAATATGTTTCACTCTTCCACAGCCCGTGGTTTGATCACACAAAAAATACTGTATATTGAAAACCCACAGTTTAAATACACAGTTCATTGCTACGTCATGAATAAACAGTTTAATTTCACGGTAAATGTATTCCTTAAACACAGTCTAATGTCTACCATGAATGTAAAGTTCGAATACGTAATTCACTTCTTAACACAGTTCGATGCCTACCACGAGTGCACGGCTCAATTACTTGTTTCATCTCTTGACACAGTTCAATGTCTACCTAAAATGCACGGCCTAAATATACACTAACTGACAGAGCAAATGCAACACCAAGAAGGAGTGGTTCGAAACGGATGAAAGTTGGGGAAAAACAGAGACGGCATGGACGAATAATTGATGTTTATTTCAAACCGATATGCAGGTTACACAATGCGCACGGCATCGACTCAGTAGGATGTAGGACCACCGCGAGCGGCGATGCACGCAGAAACACGTCGAGGTACAGAGTCAATAAGAGTGCGGATGGTGTCCTGAGGGATGGTTCCCCATTCTCTGTCAACCATTTGCCACAGTTGGTCGTCCGTACGAGGCTGGGGCAGAGTTTGCAAACGGCGTCCAATGAGATCCCACACGTGTTCGATTGGTGAGAGATCCGGAGAGTACGCTGGCCACGGAAGCATCTGTACACCTCGTAGAGCCTGTTGGGAGATGCGAGCAGTGTGTGAGCGGGCATTATCCTGCTGAAACAGAGCATTGGGCAGCCCCTGAAGGTACGGGAGTGCCACCGGCCGCAGCACATGCTGCACGTAGCGGTGGGCATTTAACGTGCCTTGAATACGCACTAGAGGTGACGTGGAATCATACGCAATAGCACCCCAAACCATGATGCCGCGTTGTCTAGCGGTAGGGCGCTCCACAGTTACTGCCGGATTTGACCTTTCTCCACGCCGACGCCACACTCGTCTGCGGTGACTATCACTGACAGAACAGAAGCGTGACTCATCGGAGAACACGACGTTCCGCCATTCCCTCATCCAAGTCGCTCTAGCCCGGCACCATGCCAGGCGTGCACGTCTATGCTGTGGAGTCAATGGCAGTCTTCTGAGCGGACGCCGGGAGTGCAGGCCTCCTTCAACCAATCGACGGGAAATTGTTCTTGTCGATATTGGAACAGCCAGGGTGTCTTGCACATGCTGAAGAATGGCGGTTGACGTGGCGTGCGGGGCTGCCACCGCTTGGCGGCGGATGCGCTGATCCTCGCGTACTGACGTCACTCGGGCTGCGCCTGGACCCCTCGCACGTGCCACATGTCCTTGCGCCAACCATCTTCGCCACAGGCGCTGCACCGTGGACACATCCCTATGGGTATCGGCTGCGATTTGACGAAGCGACCAACCTGCCCTTCTCAGCCCGATCACCATACCCCTCGTAAAGTCGTCTGTCTGCTGGAAATGCCTCCGTTGACGGCGGCCTGGCATTCTTAGCTATACACGTGTTCTGTGGCACACGACAACACGTTCTACAATGACTGTCGGCTGAGAAATCACGGTACGAAGTGGGTCATTCGCCAACGCTGTGTCCCATTTATCGTTCGCTACGTGCGCAGCACAGCGGCGCATTTCACATCATGAGCATACCTCAGTGACGTCAGTCTACCCTGCAATTGGCATAAAGTTCTGACCACTCTTTCTTGGTGTTGCATTTGCTCTGTCAGTCAGTGTATATCCATAGTCAGTCATTAACACACGGCACATTGTCTATAATGAATGCACAGTTCGAATTAGTGTTTCACAGTCTATCATTAACTCACAGTTCAATGTCTGCACAGATTAAATGCGTAGTACACGGATTGAAACTAATCACAGTCCAATGTCTACTCTGAATGCAAGAGATATTGGAAAATCCCACGATTTCTATAAGTTCAATGACACAGTCATAGATTGAAATTAATTCATTAATTAATCACTTATCACACTCTGAAGAGTTCTAAATCTGATACACAAAATTAGCGAAATATTTCAATCAGTTTGCAAGGCGAATATCGTTCACAATTTATCACTGTTCGGATTGTTCATCAGACATGGGTTATGAACACTTGTAAGAAATGTAAGTTTGAAATATTTGTCCGAATAGATCACCATTAAAGTTTCAATCAATCTTAAATAAGGTTAGATTCTGTCACTCGTGAATCACGGGAAATTCTCAAGTCCACACACAGTGTTATAAAGTTTACGTCGGAGACTCGGCAAAATAAGGCTATCACTTGCAAATCGCTGAAATCTTTATAAAGTTCGGATGTGGGGTTTAAGTCTTGAACTCGGCGAAATGAGACTATCACTCGCGTAGCGTCGCGGTCCCCACGAGCCGACCGACTGTGGCATAGAGGATCCGTGTTCTCGCCCACTGCTCGCCGCACGTACTCCACACACACTACGACACACACGGTTCTGCTGAGGGAAGCAGCTCTCAATTTATACACGATCAAAGCCACATATGTCTTTACATTTCGCTCAACAACTTCGTTGTCTCCTGCCGGATTTTTACCTTGTAGGAATAGAGATAAAGTATGGAACTACAAGATGATGTAGTTGATTTAACCCAATTATTACTGTGAGGGATGTTATTAGCCGAAGAAACTTTCGAACAATCCATGCTGACGTAGGCCCTCTCTGTCACAGGGAAGCAGGCTATGACGTCAACCCGCTCTACGTCACACGCACAGGTTGCTCGCCGTCCCTGGCTGTCTTCTGCTGCTGGGCCGGCGCGTAGCGGGGACTTAGTTCCGTACCGCTGTTCCCGGTACAGTACTACTGGGCAATCATTCTCTATTAGCGCTAATGCTGGTGATAATTACTGTTTTATGAGGATGTACATCTGGGCAACAAATCTCTATTAGCGCTAATGGTGATGATGATTACTGTTTTAAGAGGAAGTACAAATGGGCTACCATTCTTTATTAACGCTAATTGTGGTGATGATTACTGTTTTAAGAGGAAGTACAACTGGGCAACAAATCTCTATTAGCGCTAATGGTGATGATGATTACTGTTTTAAGAGGAAGTACAAATGGGCTACCATTCTTTATTAACGCTAATTGTGGTGATGATTACTGTTTTAAGAGGAAGTACAACTGGGCAACCATTATCTATTAGCAATAATGGTGGTGATGATTACTGTTTTAAGAGGAGTTACAACTATGCAACTATTCTCTATTAGCACTAATGCTGGTGATGATTACTCTTTTAAGAGGGATTTAATCGGAACAACCATACTCTATTAGTGCTAATGGTGGTGATGATTATTGTTTTAAGAGGAATTTAATCGGGGCAACCATACTCTATTAGCGCTAATGGTGGTGATGATTATTGTTTTTAGACGAAGTACAACTAGCTAACCATCCTCTATTAACAGTAATGGCGATCATGAATATTGTTTTAAGAGGAAGCACATCGGGGCAACCATACTCTATTAGCGCTAATGGTGATGATGATTACTGTTTTAAGAGTAAGTACAACTGAGCAACCATTCTGTATTAGCGCCAATGGTGGTGGTGATTACTGTTTTATGAAGAAGTACAACTGAGCAACCATTCTGTATTAGCGCCAATGGTGGTGGTGATTATTGTTTTAAGAAGAAGTACAACTAAGCAACCATTCTGTATTAGCGCCAATGGTGGTGGTGATTATTGTTTTAAGGAGAAGTACAACTGGACAACCATTCTGTATTAGCGCCAATGGTGGTGGTGATTACTGTTTTAAGAAGTACAACTGGGCAACCATCCTCTAATAGCACTAATGATGGTTATGATTATTGTTTTAAGAAAAAGTACAACTGGGCAACCATTCTGTATTAGCGCCAATGGTGGTGGTGATTATTGTTTTAAGAAGAAGTACAACTGGACAACCATTCTGTATTAGAGCCAATGGTGGTGGTGATTATTGTTTTAAGAAAAAGTACAACTGGGCAACCATTCTGTATTAGCGCCAATGGTGGTGGTGATTATTGTTTTAAGAAGAAGTACAACTGGACAACCATTCTGTATTAGCGCCAATGGTGGTGGTGATTGTTGTTTTAAGAAGAAGTACAACTGGACAACCATTCTGTATTAGCGCCAATGGTGGTGGTGATTATTGTTTTAAGAAGAAGTACAACTGGACAACCATTCTGTATTAGAGCCAATGGTGGTGGTGATTATTGTTTTAAGAAGAAGTACAACTGGGCAACCACTCTGTATTAGCGCCAATGGTGGTGGTGATTATTGTTTTAAGTGGAAGTGCAACTGGACAACCATTCTCTATTAGCACTGATGGTGGTGATTATTATTTTACGAGGAAGTACAACTGGCTAGCCATCCTCTATTGACGGTATTGGTGATGGTGATTATTGTTTGAAGAGAAAGTACAACTGGACAACCATTCTCTATTAACACTAGCGGTGATGGTCTTTATTATTTTAAGAGTAGGTACAACTGGACAATCATCAACTATTAACAGTAATGGTGATGGTGATTATTGTTTTAAGAGAAAGTACAACTGGACAACCATCCTCTATTATCACTAATCAGATGAAATCCGTAACTTTGAAGAATGAAGGTATCGTCAAAAGAAAGAAAATGGCCTCGAAGCTCTGACCATTCAGCCAAAGAGCCGGAGGGCTCAGACAACTTAACAACATGCATGCTTTATTAAGATTTCAGGAAGGGGAACATGTAATAAGGAGTAGGAGTTTTCTTTCATTCTTCTTCTTCTTCTCTTCGGTACTGCTGATCTTCCCGAACTCTACAGAGGAACTCGCCCCATGCTGCTATCTCGCTATTGTTATACTTAGAAATTTCTTTCTTACCTCTGAAGATAGAAATACATAATTCTTTTTGGGGTTACGTGAGTGAACTACGATGTTCCTGACAAGGAAGAAGAGATGAGAATTTCCTGCTAAAGTCTCTCTCACAACTTTTATGCATGAGGAATTTCCATACACACGTCAGTTGGACTGGTGCTCGGGTCTATGCCAGTAATATACCGAAATAATTTTCTTGCGGCGGACTGAGTGCCTCAGACCGTTGCGGCGGTGGCCTTCTGATCCCAATCTGGCAGGTTCGATCCTTGCTCAGTCTGGTGGTATTTGAAGATGCTCAAATACTCGTGTAGGTATATTTACTGGCGTGTTAAAAAATCCTGCTGGACTAAATTCCGCCACCTCGGCGTCTTTATAAAAGCGTAAAAGTAGTTAGTGGGACGTCAAGTAAAATAACATTATTATTATTATTATTATTATTATTATTATTATTATTATTATTATTATTATTTTCTTACAGTAAAGAAACGACTGGTTTCGAAACTGATGGCCTTCAATATCAGGACTACCGCTGAGTGGTTTTCCGTGATTTTCCAATTCACAAATGGTAAGAGTCCTCTCAGTTTTAATTACTGCGTCGATGGTGTGAAAGTTCCTTTTGGGGATCATTGTAAGTATCTAGGTGTTAATATAAGAAAAGATCTTCATTGGGGTAATCACATAAATGGGATTGTAAATAAAGGGTACAGATCTCTGCACATGGTTATGAGGGTGTTTAGGGGTTGTAGTAAGGATGTAAAGGAGAGGGCATATAAATCTCCGGTAAGACCCCAACTAGAGTATGGTTCCAGTGTATGGGACCCTCGCCAGGATTACTTGATTTAAGAACTGGAAAAAATCCAAAGAAAAGCAGCTCGATTTCTTCTGGGTGATTTCCGACAAAAGAGTAGCGTTACAAAAATGTTGCAAAGTTTGAGCTGGGAAGTATTGGGAGAAAGAAGAAGAGCTGCTCGACTAAGTGGTATGTTCCGAGCTGTCAGCGGAGAGATGGCGTGGAATGACATTAGTAGACGAATAGGTTTGAGTGAGGTTTATAAAAGTAGGAAAGTTCACAATATTAAGATAAAGTTGGAATTCAAGAGGACAAACTGGGGCAAATATTCATTTATAGGAAGGGGAGTTAGGGATTGGAATAACTTACCAAGGGAGATGTTCAATAAATTTCCAATTTCTTTGAAATCATTTAGGAAAAGGCTAGGAAAACAACAGATAGGTAATCTGCCACCTGGGCGACTGCCCTAAATGCAGATCAATATTGATTGATTGATTGATTGATTGATTGATTGATTGATTGATTGATTGATTGATTGATTGATTGATTGATTCTCCAGGCAAATGCCGGGATGGTACTTGACTTAAGTCCACGACCGTTCTCTTCCCACTTCCTTATCTATCCTGTACAATATTCCCATCTCGTTTTGGCCCCTGTTTTGCGTAGTAGGTAAGGCCTCCTGGGCGAGGTACTTGTTCTCCAGCTCAGTTGTATCCCCGACCAAAGGAAATAGAGATGGGATCCCTCCGTCAGTCCGGGGAAAAAAACTATCCTGCGCCGTAAACGGATTAAATAATAATTATAATAATTATAATAATAGTACCGGTAATAATAATAGTAATAGTAATAATAATAATAATAATAATAATAATAATAATAATAATAATAATAATAAAATAATAATAATAATTGTAAAAATTGTATCGGAGGTACATCCACCCCGTGCATTTAAAAAAGGGCCTTTTAGAAGGCCATCTCTAACATAAACCCTGAAACTGCTAGTAGAAGAAGTTCGAACTTTTTTCGACAGAAGTCTCTACTGTCAACCTAGAGGCTCCTCTGATGAGAGGACGGGAAATTAAAATTCAAGATAAATTTGGTATTCATTAGTTGGTAAAACGGAATTGTTTGTAGATTATTCTTGCTATTCTAAAGTTATCAACACTTCGATCTCTTCCCGCCAACTTAACCAGCGTCTTAGGTCTGACACTAGACCCTTCAGAGTCTAGAGCAAACGCCTGAAAAGCCATACATCTAATTTTTGATCTGATTTTCAATATGCTCTATTGGTGGAAAAATATCTTATTCCCTCCATGGGAACTTAGAATTTCCATTCGGAATTGCTAGGCGGGCATTATTCCATTGTGGAGTTTTATCTCCCGTATAAAGTTATCGGACTGTGCCTCTTAAATAGGCTTGTGATAAATTCACCTGCATACACCCCAGCGTCAGTGGGTAGGGTGTGATACATCCCACTGTGAAGAGTCTAGTGTCAGACCTAAGACGAAACGCTGGTTAATAGAGCAAATGCCTGAAAAGCCACCCATATAATTTTTGATCTGACTGTTTAGGATATCCTGGATCATTCAAGGACACCGTTACAATCGCCTGAGGAAGGCCCGAATTCTAGGAAGAGAAATAGACGTATTAATAAGATACAGATTAATAAGAAGAGGCGAAACGAAGGAAGAGAATATGTAGAGCGTAAGACCGGAAAAGTTGTTCCAGGAACAGAAGTTGGAGAGCTATGTCGCTGTCCCCTGAGATGTTTTGAACTTAAAGAACAACAGATATTGTCAATATTTAATGGGTTTTGGGATCTCGCTGATTTTGATAAGCAAAATGCTTATTTCTTTGGATGTATTGAAGCTATTCCTGTAAAACGGATATACAGGACACCTGAAGGAGGGCCAAGCTACGGAAATAGTGGACGTACAATGTAGGCATTCATGACTGTGGTAAAGACTTAGGGTGCATGTTTTTGTGGGATGAGAGTATTGCAGGAAGAGGCAGTGACGAAATAAGTAGTACAGTTTTGAAGTATCTGAAAACAAACGCCCTCGATGATAAAAAGCTTGTGATTTTTTTCTGATAACTGTGGGGGCCAGATTAAAAAACTGGAAAATAATGGCACTCTGGCCTTATTTAATTCATACTAAACGATTTAAAGAGATCAAAGACTGGTTTTTAACATCTGGCCACACATTCTTGCCATCAGATAGAGACTTTGTCGAAATTGAGAAGTACCAACGAAATGAACCGCAAGTGTACGGAATGTGGGAGAAAGAAGTAGTAACAGACATGAAACAAGACTACTAAAAGTTGGACTCCTGAACACCAGTAAAAAAACATGTGTAAGTGGCATGGAATTTAAATTCACAGACTTAATTTGATCAAATTTGAAGCAAGTAATCCATGGTTTATCAAACTAAAAACAAGAGTGAATATGGATTTTGAAGACTGTAGAGTGCGAGAAAGAGGCAACACCACAACGTTGAGCTTGAAACGAAAGTACACTACTGTGCGAAAAATAAAGAAAAACAAACTGCAAGATGTGTTGAAACTCCCGGTCTATGTCCCACCTGTCCATCACCAGTTTTATCTCAGCTTGATTCTTGATTCTGAAGACACTAATGAAGTTGAAGAAGTGTAGAAAAGGAACAGCTGATCTGATAGTTATAATGTTATGCATGCGCAGTTATAAGTTCCTAAATTCCATATTTTGAAAAGAACATCATAGATAAACGATACAAACAGATCTTTTTCCGTGACGGATTTATGTTGATTTATTTAAATTTCTTTTCAGTTGCCAGTTCTACCCCGATTTCCACTGCTACCAATTTAAATATTATTGGTGGAAATTTTATTTTAATTGAAGATTGGTGTTAGTTTTCATTTCTGATTAAAATAGTTGAAATATCAGACATTGTTTCATTATCATACAATAATATTCCTAAGATAAGTGTCACTCCCATTGGGGCAATAAAGTGCCAAGCCACAGTATTCTGTGACGTGGTATTAAAATTACTGACTTTAGACCCTACAAATAGCAGCCCAAAAGAAATTATGCCTGCAAATCACATGCAATGAATATTACTGAACCTTTCAAAGCTATTAATACATCATTCCCGTGAATGGTACGATTTCACGATTTGAACAAACTTTCTAACTGCTCTCCCTTAAAATTAAGAAAATGTAGCTTGGCACTCTTTTGCCCCGACCCCTTCAATTGTGTAGAGCAAGGACGCTCACCCTACTGGTGTAAAATTTGGACCTCCGTCTTCTTGAGAATGTGTTGAAGGGAGCAATTGTGCGCTTGTTAAATTTGTAACTAGGGAGCTTCAAGCTCAGGTTGTGAAATTGTTGTTACCTGATTAATCTAGATTTTCTAATATTGTAACTCAAGCTAACGAGCTAGACTTTGTAAATGATTATTTGTTATTTGCTTAGCAAAGTATAATGTTTAAAATTTGAAAAGAAACAAAACATCAAAGGAAGAAATTTTATTACAAATTTTAAAGTTTTAAATTAACCTTCCATATTTTCTGTATTCACCCTTGTTTTCACCTCTGCGTTCCACAGAATCCGCGGAGCAATAAGAATAAAGAGATCAAGGTCAAATGGAAATTTGAGCTCTAAACGTTTCAAACTCTGAAGATTTCAAGGACATTTCTAGTGAATGCAGTATAACTCTGTCTACAAGAATGAATGTTTACGAGTAAACAGTAGTGGCTCGAGAAGATTGTAGTAACTGTAATTGAACGTTCCTGGATACTGGCGTAAATTCCTTAAAGTCTCTGCCGTACAGAAATAAGTAGGGGACTGAAACTTCCAGACCAATGTGCTTGTGTTGCGACAGATGTGATCGTCACTCCAGTCACGGCTAGAATTCTCGTGTGGGATTAACCGTGGGAGTATTTTTTAAAGATAATAATGAAGGTGGCATCGAACACAGGACTGAATGATTTACTCAACCACAGTTTATGGACTTCGCGCGCAAACCGCACTCTTTATGACAAGAAGAAAGCCGCGACGAGTGGGCGTCGGCTTTATGGCGCTCATTGTTAAAGCTCGCCAGTCAGTGCTGAATTTCAATAGACGCTTTATCTGCCTCCTTGTAGTACGTACATGCCTCCGTTTGAATTCATTCCAAATGCACCTTGCTGCACAAGACTTCCTTTTGGTCTCAATGGACTTGCAGGGGACCTCGAATTTACGTTTCTCGCTTCCTAATTCTCGTGAACACGCACATTATTGGTCACATAAATGGATCTTCTTATTGTTTTTCTACCGCATCTCGCACATCTGTGAGGTCGCGGTTGCGAACTGTGTCACTATATTGATTTGGCCCTTTTTTACGCCGGGATGCCGTTCCTGACGCTAACTCTATATGGAGGAATTTCATCACAATTGCGTGTTTCTGTGGTGGTTGGTAGTGTAATGTGTTGTCTGAATATGAAGAGGAAAGTCTTGGGACAAACACAAACACCCACTCCCCGAGCCAGAAGAATTAATCAGATGTGGTTAAAAGCCCCGACCTGGGCGGGAATCGAACCCGGGTCCCTCTGAACCGAAGGCTTCAACGCTCATCATTCTATCAATGAGTTGGACTGTGACATAAATTGATATTATGCTATCTTTGATGATGAATTCATATATTGCCAAAATATAGCTTTGGTCGCGTTATAATTGCTGTAGCCATTCTCCAAGTATTATACAAATGTTTTGTGTCAAGTGACTTTGTTCGTGCTTGTTGTTATGGATTTCCTTTCCTTCGAAATAGTTTTTGATTAAATTAAGTTTGACGGTAAAATGATTCGCGAGCGATAAGTTGGCAAAGAAGAAACGACAAATGAATGTTGGAAACGTGGCTAGTTGACTGCTGGTTTCCTAAATACATTTCAGACAATATCCTATATTTTTGCTCCAGATTGTATGTAATATTTTGGTAGTTTAAGGCATAACGTCATACATATTTCTTGAGTTTTCAGGTAATAGAAATTTGATGACAAAGATGACTGTTATTTGAGGTCTTTATAAGTAAAAAACTGTATTATTCAATGTATTTATTTCTCCGTAGAAACTGCTTTCCTCTGTAATCTATTGGAAGAAAAATAATCTCCACTCCTTTCAAGCGTAAGTTTGTGAATGTCAACCAATGTCACTTGCTACGCCTACTTTTCGTATACCTTTGCTACTTATATTTTAGAATTTTAATGTTTATGCTTGGTTTTCATAATTCAACAACTATTGAGCTTATTTGAATTATATTTATTATGACAGATTATTTAATTTAAGAGTCTCCGTGGCTCAGGCGGCAGCGCGCCGGCCTCTCACCTCTGGGTTCCGTGGTTCAGATCCCGGTCGCTCCATGTGAGATTTGTGCCGGACAAAGCGGAGGCGGGACAGGTTTTTCTCCGGGTACTCCGGTTTTCCCCTGTCATGTTTCATTCCAGCAACACTCTCCAACATCATTTCATTTCATCTGTCATTCATTAATCATCACCCCAGAGGAGTGCGACAGGCCTCGGCAGCCGGCACAATTCCAATCCTTGCCGCTAGATAGGGGCTTCATTCATTCCATTCCTGACCTGGTTGAATGACTGGAAACAGGCTGTGGATTTTCATGACAGATTATTTAATTTATATGAGCTGTATGATGTATGCTATCTTTTTTATACAAGTAATGTAACCTCAAAAAATAATGAGTGATACAAACATTTGAAAAATTGACACGGAAGGAAGCGGTAAATACACGCGTACTCCTCCTTCAGTCTGCAAGCTTCTGTGAATTAACTATGCTTTCCCAGAACCCTGTTCCACAGGCTCCGTAGACCATTATTTTCCTAGGTAACCTACCCCATTCATTTGTCTCCTATAGTCGGGCTGAGTGGCTCAGACGGTTGAGGCGCTGGCTTTCTGAGCCCAACTTTGCAGGTTCGAACCTGGCTCAGTCCGGTTGTGTTTCAAGGTGCTCAAATACGTCAGCCTCGTGTTGATAGATTTACTGGCACGTTAAAGAACTCCTGCGGGACTAAATTTTGGCACGTCGGCATCTCCGAAAAACCGGTAAAGTAGTTAGGGGACCTGAAGCCAATAACATAATTATTATATCATTCTTTTCCCCTGACCCTTCTATCGAAACTGGTTTATGCACACAGCTTCATGTATAGAGTTCTTTCCTAACTTAACTTTTATCTTCACATTTTGAGTACCCTCCTGCCAGTGTTCCTACTTGTTTGTACTTGCAATCATTCTCGCTACTTTCATGCCCATTACTTACAAATTACGAATTGATATTGTTAGTTCACACAGCTTGCACTCCCGCACAACCAAACCTGTCCGAAAACAGACCATACTAAGAATTACGTCCAAGACCGACTTCTTTCTTACAAAATACCGTCGAGCACAAATGTGAGCATTGTTGCACCTTGATTCAATTTCTCTGGGTGTACTACCATCCTGGGAGAATACAGACCCTGCACACTTTAAGCAGAAAAGCAAAGTCATCTCCTTGCAGGCCATGAAGACCCTTCGAGGGGTGGAAGGTAAATGCTTCCACTATCCGTAACCTCGGCACTTGGAGGAGTAGAGTGGTCAGCTCTACGCCCGGCCACCTTTGCTGAGTGAACCTCAGAACCATATGCACCTCAGGAAGTGGAAATCTCGTTTCTTAATTTTTTCGACTTCCTGACAGACAATCGAACCCACGTCCTTTCGGGTGAACCGGACACGCCTTTACCGCCTCTAAACACTTCAAACATCCTAATATCCATTAGTGGAAGGATGTCTTCATTAGCACGCCCCAAGTTGCTTTACTTCAAACGTTTCAGATTCTACATGATGTCCTGTGAGTAAATTAGATTGCAACAGCGGTGTTTACTTTCTGGAGAAATTTGGGAATGGCGGAACGCTCCAACGGTGCGAAAAGCAGAACATATCACAATTCACCCAGTAAAGCCCAAATTATGTTCGCTTTTGACGCAAGGATGGGAGAAGGCCAACTCGCTCTGTCCCTACATGTTTAATTTCTAGTAAAAACATATCACTATAGGGGTACTGATAGCTGAGAGAATGTGGGTCGTATCAACTTCTGTGATGCAGGGATAGCGTGTCTGCGTCTTACCCGGAGGCCCCATGTTCTGGAGTGAGGTTCACTCAGCTTAACGAGAAGCTGTGTGATACGAGACAGCGGATCCGGTCGAGAACGCCAAGCAATACGTCTGAGAATGTCGTCAAGCTGACCACGTGGAAATCCAATACCTGCACGTCATTTTATCTGGGCAACGGTTGTCTTGAAACGTCATGGTCGATTCGTTAGTTTTCTTTTCTTTATTTCAATTCAGTCGAGAAGAGAAGAATGTCTGCTTTGAAGATGTCAGGGAGCACAAATCGTTTAGTTTATGGTAGATTAAAGAGAGGAAAACAACGGGAACACAGCAACTGAATTTATGCTGCTGGAAGAACGCAAGAGGTAGGAGTAAATTAAGCGTTCACAACATACATTTCTAGCCAAAGCATTTTACTTCATGTAGAGCTGCCTCCACACAGGCCGTGGAGGCCGTTGGGCAGACGCCCAGGTTGAAGATTTCCTATCTGCTGTTTAACTATTATTTTCTTAAATAATTGCAAAGAATATGAAAATGTATTGAACATCACACTTGGTAAGTGATTCCCGTCCTTAACTCCCCAGTTCATCTTCATATTGGGAACTCAAGCTTGTTCGTCTAATAATACCATTCCACGCCATCTCTCCTCTGACAGCTTGGAACATCCAACCAAGCGAGCCAGCCCAAACTTTGCAACATTTCCGTACTGCAACTATTCTATCGGAAATCACCGAGAACAAATCGAGCTGCTTTTATTTTATTTATTTTATTATTTATTTATTTATTTATTTATTTATTTATTTATTTATTTATTTATTTATTTATTTATTTATTTATTTATTTATTTATTTGAATTTATTATATTTCTCCAATCAAGTAATCCTGGTGAGGGTCCCATAGACTGGAACCATACTCTAGGTAAGGTCTTACCAGACACAGATATGCTCTCTCTTTTATGTCATTACTACAACCTCTAAAGTAAACACTCATTTTATTGTAACAACGTGTGTGTATTAAGAGAGTATCTTTGTAAATGACGTTTCACTTTTTTAAAGTGTTGATACCAGTTTTGATTACAGCTGGAGATGGCCAAAATGTAAGGCCGAAACATGTCCTAGTATTTTAAATGAATGGCAAGTATTGAATAGGTGGTTCTATTTAATAAATTATTTCTTAAGAATTAAATCTCTTTGCCCATAAATACCCTCAACAACGTGTGCAGAGATCTTTGCCATTTATTAGCAATCCCATTTATGTGATTACCTCACTTACAGTGATTCCCATAAGAAACTTTCACCCCATCAAATCAGTAATTAAAACTGAGAGGACTTTTCCTATTATTGAAACCGACAACCCGTCTTTTAACCCCGTTTATCATCATACCATTGCCTGCAACATTGTCAACGTCTTTTTTGCAGTTGCTCACAATCTTCAACTTATTGATTTCTCGATACAGAATAACATCATTCCCAAAAATCCTTATCTCACATTCCACATCTTTATTCATAAGCTCACCGGACTCACCCTGTACAGAAAACGAGACCCGCACTGCCACTACGTGAGCATAAGGCAGTAGCGTGTGTCTATGGAACACAGTGTGAATTATAATAAAGTGGAGCACGTGTTGAATACATTCCATGAGTAGGGAATAATAATAATAATAATAATGTTATTAAGGCTCACGAACGCTACACTTGCGACTCGTAATCCATGTAATGGTGATGAATATTGAATTCTATTAGAATCTTCAAGTTAATCTCTGAAATTTAGACGGATCTCCGTTGTTATTTAAAGAGTATTTCATTTCAAGTGATAACACTAGTTCGATCACTAGCCACTAATTAAGTTGAGAACGTTACCAGACCTGAGTTCATCTACCGAACCTTAAACAAATTTACTCCAAATGGTAGATCTACAAAAAGAAGTTGTAAAAGTTGTAGAAGTACTAAGAAATATAATTTTAATTTCTTCGAATTTGAGACATATATATTAACGGAAGGAGAACATAAGTTACTGGGCGAATTCCCAAGTATACCAGACGAGAAACCAGAAAAAGTTTGTTAATTATGGTGGCGAATATTAGTTGATAATCAATGTAATTTTACTAAAATAGAATATTACCGAGCTCGATAGCTGCAGTCGCTTAAGTGCGGTCAGTATCCAGTATTCGGGAGATAGTAGGTTCGAACCCCAATGTCGGCAGCCCCGAAAATGGTTTTCCGTGGTTTCCCATATTCACACCAGGCAAATGCTGGGGCTGTACCTTAATTAAGGCCACGGCCGCTTCCTTCCCACTCCTAGCCCTTTCCTGCCCCATAGTCGCCGTAAGACCTATCTGTGTCGGTGCGACGTAAAACAACTAGCAAAAAAAAATAGAATTTGTATCACCATCACTAGATCCCCAACTAAAGTTGTTTACAGAAATATTTCCATTTGACAAATCGTTGATTAAGAATATTTAAACCAATTACAGAACCTTTTTGCGATAATATTATGATAATATTATGGTCGTTAAAGTGACAGATTCTACAGACTGTGGAGGAGAATTAAAAAAGGAAATTTTCTCGTAAACAAAGAAGCATGAGGTTCCTTTAATAGTTATCTAAGAAGTAAGTTCTCTAATTTTAATTCACCAAGACATGGATATACCATATTTATTAAACTGCAATACACAAACACTTAAAGGTGTTAACAGATTTTTAAAAAGTTATAGATATTATAATTTTTAAAAGCCTCGAGTCCAGTTGTTATTCCATATACAATAGAATTAACAGGTGTAAAAATAAGTACCCTTTTTACAGAATTACCAGCTATTTTAAAATAACTTAACAATGCAACACAATATTTTAGGTATGTTTAATATTTTTAATATTTTTAATAAAGAATAAATGAGCAAGTGTTTAATAAATAATTTCCATTTTCGAATGCAAGGATAATATAAAGAAGATTATAATGTATTAGTTAATAATAATATTTCTGTTGTAAATGTTTGTCTAACTTGGTTAAATTCTAATTGTAGATTTAATACCTACCATAAATTTATTTGCCAGCTAACAAGTCCTGGAGTTAATAAACAACTAGGAAACCATATAAAAGACTTTTTAAGTTGCCCTGATAAAAGATTAAGAGGAACGTTTTGTTCCCCTTAGTTAAGGATAATGGAATAACAAGATTGGAAGCAACAATTGGATGCCGTTATTCATCAGTAGACTAAGCGCCATTTGACGAAAATGGGGCCCCATTTAGTTTTCTTTGGTGTATCACAGGAGTTTGCCCTCGAAAATTGAGATTTTAGCCCCATCTTGTAGAGGAAGGCTTGAACTATTTATAAAAAATTCCCCAATGCTTTACAAGAGGCCGTTAGTTGTTAGTAAACAGAAAACCTAAGCGACAAAGCGGGAATAAGTAAAAATGTAAATTGCATCAGTAGACTATGCGATGTTCCTGTCTGCATCATTAGACCAAGCGACACATTCCTCACATGGCGCGCGGATGACAGCGAGGGAGCCCACGTTTTGGATAGTGCTGACATTTTTACGTGGTGATACATTGAGTGGTTTATCAAGTGACGAAGTTCAGCGATGTATCAAGTACTTCCAAAAGTAAGGAGAAGGACAATGCTATTAATGTAGCTTGCTAAGAAGGTTGCGTCTGAAAATCATTCTCTAGAATTTGATGGTGAATCTCAGGAAGTAAATCTAAATAAGTCAAGACAGGGACGACCACGGGAAAGTAGAGTTCCCTTTCACCAGGCATTAATACCTCTGTGGCCAAAAGGGGAAAACCTATCTCTGAAGCCAAACTAAGATACTTTTTTTTGCTGATGCACCTAATACCTGCAGATGCCAAACAATTTTACCAGAATCTTCAAGCAGATTCTGACATCGTGGATGACGTACATGGATTTAATAGAGATCCTGATTTCAGGTTTATTATGTTTCTTATCAAATGGGAAACGTTGTCTATATAAATCTTTTAAATCTTTAGGGCAATATGCATCCGTATTAATATATTCAAAATAATTATATTTTAAGCCATCACTCGCAACTCTCCACCATAATTGAGAAATATTTTTGTTTTTGTTTATGGAACATTGGAATTTTTACTTAAAAATTCTAATTCGGCTTCAGTTAAAATATATGTTTCAAGATCTTTATATTCGAAGACTTCGCAGTTACATTTATCTCGTTGCTTTTTATTTCTACATTGTTTACATTCGTTTAGTCTAGATTCATTGATTAGGAACAAAAACTGTGTCCAATATTAGATAAGAAAAAATTTATCAACATAAAAATCGATTCTTTCTAAACAACTTTTTACGGTTTTTTCTTAAATTTACTTCATTTTTCGATTTTATTTTTATTTTTATTGTACTTAATTTACTTAATTTTGTTCCATTTTTATTTCATTTTTAAATTGAATGTTTTAGTAGAAAAATGTGCAGGATTTTGAGCAGCAGAACGAAATATTGCGATTTTTAATTTTTGTGCGAATTGTCGAAAAACTCGTAATTTTAGGATTTTTTCATGCTTTTGAAATATGAAATTCTGAGAATAAATGGGAAAAAATTGAGTAATTTAGAAATGCGTTTATAAGTGCGCCAGAATTGCCAAATAGTACCTACTCACCGAACTTGAACACGAGCGACTAAACAGTAAGGATCAGTCTCCATTAGCTAGGTTTCCGCGTGGTACAACCCTGACATTCATGGCACTACTGATGCAACGCTATTATGGGTGCACCTTCTGGGTAGTAAGAATTATGCCGAAACATGGCATAAATAGTACCTGCTATTACGTTCACGTTCGTATCCACTACTGCAAACACTAACATCGTTCAAGTCGATTCGCAAAAATGATTAACCTATGACTTCACTATGTACAGACAACGCCCTAAACCTGTCATTGAGCTAACGTTACAGTGTCTACGCATCCTTAAGTTATATAATACGCACGGCATCCTAAATCTATCGTTGAGCTTACGTTATGGTACCTACACATCATTTATACTGTCAGGCGAAGTCGAAACTTTAAACACAATCTGATCTTGGTTGAAACTCTAACACATGAAGTGAAATTCGCTACAAAATGAACTCGAACCTGGAAGTGTAACTGTGTCCATTTCTTACAATAAAGCGTGAAATGAAAATTAAGCAACAAGTCCGAATAATTTAATCTATTCCTCAATACAATCTCAACTCATGTAGTGAAGTTCGCTAAATAAAAGCGAACACAACTCTCGTTTGATTTTACGCTATATCACTGAAAACAGTAATCAGTACCATGGCGTTATCTTGACCTCATTTTTCCGCCAGCAATCTCGTATTTAACCCCACATCATTGCAGATCACATTCATCTCTTAAACATACTTATAATTACACAGATTCTAAACTTTACTTCATTCAGCACACGTAAATTATAAATTATTCTAGACACATATAACATTGACAACCGCTTCGCTTCTTGCCGAGAACTCAACTTTTACAGTTGTGGAATCTCCAAATCCTCCTCCACCAGGTGTTTTTAAAGATAAGGCTGACCGTGAAATCTGAAGCTTATCTCCGCCAGTCTACAGTTCCCCTTCACCGATTACAAAAGTACACGGTCCCTCAGTAACTCACGAAAGCTGTCTATGAATTCGGTGTTTCCATTTGAGAAGTTCAGCAACCCTATAATAATTCAACAAATGATTTTCTTTACTGATCATGATAGATGTCGTCTGTATCAAGAGCTAATTCAGTCTTCTTTTACCATTTATCACTTGGTAAGGATATTCTCCCTCGAGCCAACTGACTATAAAAATTTCACAATTTCATTATAGACCATTTGAAGCCTTCTTATTGATGTTGCCCGACGCAGATCCACACCCTCGGAACATGGAATTACGATTGACGCTCCTGCCCGGGCGGGTATTTAAGTATTTTCTAGGGAACCTTCGCTTGGCATGATATACTATGGTACAATCATTCCGATTGAAGACCAGTCGACCGATTTCTTCGAGAGTCACCTCAAACATTTCGCCTAATTTTCCAGTCATGATGATGTTCTTTGCTAATTTTTCCCGTTACTTTAATTGGCGTAATTAATTATTTTCGTGCATTAGATTTGCCGCACATTTTTACTGTATGTCCTTGAAACTTGTTCCCCTCACGGCCAACATAGATGCCAACATATCTCCAGGCCTAATTAAATACATTTCCACCATGTGGACTTTAACTTCATCAACTATTTCCTAAAATTCTTAATTACTTATTTCTTTGTTAATGATATTGCCGAAATCTTTCACAATGAGGGTTATTATCTAAAATGTCATTATTTATTACCCCAGGACTGCCGAAATGTTCCGACCTCGTTCGAATGGGTGGGCCGCTTGCTCTCCACGGCGAGTTGTCACGCCACGGAACGTGAGATGAGCTTGCAATAAAGAACTAGGGTTGCACTCGTCTTGTAGTTGCAATATTCTAGCTGCATTATTTAGCAAGGTAGAATTATTGTGACTGGTTTTATGAACACTCTCCCACCCAATTTCATATCAATTGGCATGCAAAATCAACTGAGTTGAACCCCATTGAATATATGTGGTACATGTTTGAACAGCGGGCAAAACGCTGGCATCAGCATCCCCGCAATTTGTTAGAATTGCGCGATCAAATCCTCAACGACTACCTGCACAACTCGTGGACTCACTTCCTAACCGAATCCAGGCGCTTATTAAGACGAGAGGCGAAGTTACAAGGCATTAAGAGATGATTGTAGTGATTTCCCTACAGTCGACTAATGTTTTGCCCGGTGCGCTTATCATTTACATATGAGGAAACATTAAGGTCAAATAATACTTCCTTGAGGATTCCCCATCTTAATGATCACAGGATCAGATAAAGCTTCTTCTGCTCTAATTCACTGAGTTCTATTTTCTAAAACTATAGTCACCCATTCATTCACTCTACCGTAACCTCGGCACTGAGTGTCATACGCCCGGCCACCTTTGCCCCTAGGAATTAACGTGGTACTCATTTTTGGTGTAAGATGAATGAACCACACAGAAATGTACGTCTACACAGCGGAAATTTTATTTCTAAATTTTTCTACTTCCTTGACGGTGAATCGAACCAGTGTCGTTCCGTGTGTACCAAGCATGCCTTTACCGCCTCGGCTTCGCAGCCCCTTTACTCTGTACTATTCAGTAAGAGGTTTAATAACTGAAGTCGTGTGTAAGCGTCATCTTCAAAAGTGGACACTAGGTTTTTTGTTTACAAGTGGTTCAACGTCACACTATAATTCACATCGGCTTTCGGCGACGATGGGATGGAAAAGGGCTGACAGGGATGAAATATATCGTGACATTTATTAAAGTGGTGTGAAAAATGAAATACAACGGAGAACGAACTTCAGGGCTATAGCAGATGGAATTCATACCCACTAACCCACATTCCGAGCAACGAACTTACTATGTGACATGATTTGTTGTCCACAGCATATCAAGTGATATGTTGTCCGGCTCCTTGGCTGAAATGTCAGCTTAGTCGCCTTCCGTTGGGAGGGCCCCGGGTTCGATTCACGTTCCGGTCGGAAATGGATAGTTAACCTGCCTCGAGGTGAGGGTGTTTGTACTCTCCCTAATATCCCTAGAACTCACGCACCACAAACAACACAATCCTCCACTACAACACGCAGTGTCGTACACACGGCAGATGACATCCACCACTGTCAGAGTGTCTGCCTTACAAGGGCTGCACAAGGCAAGCAATATAAATAAAATCCATAGCCTGTTTCCAGTCACTCGACCGGGTCAGGGGTCGAATGAATGAAGCCCCCACCTAGCTGCGAGGATAGGAATTGTGCCGGCTGCCGAAACACACCTCTGGTGCAATGATTAATGACTGACAGATCAAATGAAAAGATACAGGAGAGTGTTGCTAGAATGAAAGGTGATAGGTAATACCGGAGTACCCCGAGAAACACATGTCCCACCTCCGCTTTGTCCAGCACAAATATCACATGGAGTGACCGGGATTTGAAGCACGAAACCCAACAACGAGAGACCGGCGCGCTGCTGCCTGAGCCACGAAGGTTATACGAGGCAAGTAATAGCTACACGAAGTTATTACAGTGATATGTCGTTAATTGCAGGTCATAAAAAGAAATAAGTACAATATGAAAAAAAAAAAGTGTTCGCCTCTGTGGTGTAGTGATTCATGTGATTAGTTCCAATCCCCGAAGGCCAGAGTTCGACTCCCAGCTCTGCCACGAAATTTGAAAAGCTAAACGAGGACTGCAGCGGTGTTCACTCAGCCTCAGGAGGTCAACTGATTAGATGGGTTTCGATTCCCACCTCGGCCATCCTCGAAGTGGTTTCCGTGGCTTCCCACTTCTCCTGACAAATGACGGGATGGTACCTAACTTAACGCCATGGCCGCTTCCTTCCCTCTTTCTTATCTATTCCTTCCTATTTTCCCATCCCCCATAAGGCCCCTATTCAGCATAGCAGGTGGGGCCTCCTCGGCGAGGTACAGTACTTGTCCTTCTCCCCAGTTGTATTCCTGACCAAATATCTCACGCTCCAGGACACTGCCCTCGCTGAGTTCGGGCGAACAACCAACCCTGCAGCGTAAGTGGATTAACCCTGGAACTGCGGACCGTCTTTCTGAGAGACGGTGTCGTTCTTCCGCCGTAGGTTTGTAATTGGTCACCAGATGGCAATAATAAAGGTACCAGCTGAATACTTATACTTGTATCTTCAATATTGAAAGTCTTTGAAACACAAACATCGGTCGGGACAAGTTTATTTAGCTGTAGAAGTGAAAGTACTTGCACATGTTCTTAGCATCAAGATGGCAGCCCGCTTTGTTGACGATTCTGAAATCAAGCGCTCGATTTTCGAAGATCTTAGTGACAATACTGATGGTGACAGTGGTTATTGTTTTAATTCCGACGAGAAAATTATTCCTGAAAATAGTGAAAGTGACAGCGAAGTACAAGGTGCCTTGGAAGTAATGGGAATTTCCGATGACCGGTATGATGTGCAAGTCGGTGCAGGTTATGTTATTATTGGCAGTACGTCAATATTTGAAGAAACCAGTGAAGGGATAAGTGTGAACTGTTGATATTTTTGTATATTGTTATAAGGAATTTGATCACAACACAGGAAAGAAGAAATTGACCTAAAGAAAACAAAGATAAGCTGTAGGTTCGAAATTTGTGAAAAATTCAAATTCGTTTCGATGAAAATTTGAGTTTTATTTTGCAAACGAAATGAAAAGTGGATAAATGTGGAGGAATACGTAAGAAAATACTTGTTCGTTTCAGAATATCATGTTTCAGAAAATTATCTATCACAAATTCCTTTATTTGAGCAAAATATTTCAACAGTTTCCTTTGTCTAAAAAAAATTTGAATTGCATTTTACGATAGTTAGAAATCGTGGCAATATTTTTCGTTATTTGTATTATCTTCATTTAGATCAGTCTTTAAGTTTTCTATTGGTATATAATATGGATTTCTTAGGATTAATATGTGATTACAGGCATGATTTTATTTTCATGGTGTATGTTGAGGAAAATAACTGCAGCATTTGACAGAAAATCCTGCAGCAGTTCTAGGGTTAAATAAAGTAAGTAAATACTCTGCATATACCAGAGATAGTATGTCACAGTAAACAAACAAGTCGCAGAAAATAATGTTCTGAAGCAGTGAGTTATTCCAATAGAAGCGCAGCATTATATCAGAACCCGGATGTATGGCCAATTACATTGCTAGGAGAGGCTGCTATCTCTAAATCAGATGTAAAAAGTGTACCGCTACTATTAAACTGATATCAACCATTCATGGACGTCGGAACACTTGTAAAGAGGAAAAATACAGCAAGAAATGAAATGGAGACAGACGCTTTCCATTTGGATCTCCCTCATTCTCTCAGCTGGAGATAATCTCTGTTAACAAAAATAACTAATTTTATTTATGGATCCTTGAATCTCCTGCAGTTGAAACAATTCAATTTTAGAACAAAGCACTAATTTGAAGTCAATTACACCGGAATTAATTGAACTTCAAGGCCAACATTTGATTTACTAAACAATTTTAAGAGGTAAAATGAAATGGTGTGTGGCTTTTAGTGCCGGGAGTGTCCGAGGACAAGTTCGGCTCGCCAGATGCAGGTCTTTTGATTTGACACCCGTAGGCGACCTGCGCGTCGTGATGAGGATGAAATTATGATTAAGACGACACATACACCCAGCCCCCGTGCGGGCGAAATTAACCAATTATGGTCAACATTCCCGACCCTGCCGGGATTCGAACCCGGAACCCCTGTGACCAAAGGCCAGCACGCTAACCATTGCAGCCGGACATTTTAAGAGGTAAATGTGTGTAACTGAAATGAGTTTTGGCGTAACTTCAATTTTCTGAGCAATGGCCAAGTAAGGACCATAAAATTGCACATTTATATTTCATTAAAGATCTAAGAATAAAACGTTTTTCTCAGTATATATCTGAAGAATTGGAGGATCAAATCGTTTACGTCCCACTAACTACCTTTTACGATTTTCAGAGACGATGAGGTTCCCAAGTTTAGTCCCGCAGGAGTTCTCTTACGTGCCAGTAAATCTACCGACACGAGGCTGACGTGTTTGAGCACCTTCAAATACCACCGGACTGAGCCAAGTTGGGCTCAACCGTCTGAGCCACTCAGCCCGGCTGGAATTATGCCCGAAGTGCTTTTGCTGTTTTCGTAAAATTCAATTCGGAAATGATTTCAGTATGTATGTATGTATGTATGTATGTATGTATGTATGTATGTATGTATGTATGTACTTTCTTGTGTCTCCTCTAAGGATCCCTGTACACTTTAATAATTAATTCATCACGAAGGGTATACACATCATCGTTGGCAACATAATCCTGTTTCTCCACTTTATTTCTAACCTGCTTTTGAAAGGTACAGTTCCATGTAATTACTGCCACAAACCACGTTAACCTTGGAAGTCAAGTCGGACATCCATGAGATTCATGGCCTGAAGGGTGATCATGAAGAACAGAGGAAAGGGAGAAAGGCGATGTCTGTTTATCAGTTCGATGCAACGCCGCTCTACGCTGCATGATGGGCTAATCCATCATGTAGTCCTCTCAGGTTTGAAGTATTCTGCTAAGAACCTAAACGCAGAGGAATCTCTCTTTATGTATAAAGTCCTTTGTTGCAACAATAGCATAGTTTCTTTCCTTCTTTCTTTCTTTCTTAATCTGCTTACCCTTCAGGGTTGGTTTTTCCCTCGGACTCAGCGAGGAATCCCACCTCTACCGCCTTAAGGGCAGTGTCCTGGAACGTGAGTCATTGGGTCGGGGATACAACTGGGGAGAATGATCATTACCTCGCACAAGCGGCCTCACCTGCTATGCTGAACAGGGGCCTTCGTGGGGGTTGGGAGGATAGGAAGGGATAGACAAGGAAGACGGTAGGAAGCGGCCGTGGTCTTAAGTTAAGTACCATCCCACAGAGCTCGATAGCTGCAGTCGCTTAAGTGCGGCCAGTATCCACTAATCGGGAGATAGTGGGTTCGAGCCCCACTGTCGGCAGCCCTGAAGATGGTTTTCCGTGGTTTCCCATTTTCACACCAGGCAAATGCCGGGGCTGTACCTTAATTAAGGCCACGGCCGCTTCCTTCCACTTCCTAGGCCTTTCCTATTCCATCGTCGCCATAAGACATATCTGTGTCGGTGCGACGTAAAGCAAATAGCAAAGAAGGAGAAGAAGTACCATCCCGGCATTATCCTGCAGGAGAAGTGGGAAACCACGGAAAATCATTTCCAGGATGGCTGAGGTGGGAATCGAACCCACCTCTACTCAGTTGACCTCCCGATGGACCCCGTTTCAGCCCTCCTTCCACTGGTAAAGCCGGGTGGCAGCTAATCACACAAACGGAGCGTAGTTTTTAAAATAGCCTGTCTCTCTCAAGAGTCTTCTCACAACCTTCGCCAATTCATTGACAGCGCTCCAGTAATCTCATTTTTATTTGCAAAATATGTATACTGTTGTTTCTGCATGGTCTTCTGAACCTCACAATGAACTGCCCGAGGCACCTTCTACCAGTCAAATTTTGAAACAAATTTACACTATTTACCTTAAAAACGTGAAGCTTCAAATCCAATTAGCGCGGTCGTTTGACTAATATGGCAGTTAGCCTCATCGTACAACTACTCAAATCACATCATAGGACAGGGACAGGACGATGAGCATGGGATTGGAATACATTTCCTAGTTCTTTGAGAACGTTTAAGAAAAAGCTAGGCGAACAACTGATCAAGAATCTGACCCCTGGAGCACAGCCCTCAATGCTGATCATTGATGATTGCACCACACCAACGTTGAAGAAAAACACGGAACCGATGGGCAGTACTTTAAAGGACAACTTCTGCAAGAAGTTCGCCGTCTACATCTTAAACTACACGCCATAGATATTTATCAGCTGAAGATTTCTGTTCTTTTGTCAAACAAAATCCAACCTGAGAATGCTAGGGCTATATTCAGCTACCTTGTAACTTTTGTTTAAATGCCATATTTTCCGAGTCGTTAATAAATATATACACAGTGCAAGAAAATCCCGGGGGAAACTTCGTAAATGAATTGTTCAAGAAAGGGGCCTGGAAATGCTGCGTACTCACTACACCGGGCACTTCGCAACAAGAGGCCAGGAGGTGGGTTGAGGGAGGGGAGCTGGCCTTCTGACCCCAGGTTCGATCTTGGTTCGGTCGAGTGCTCAAATACGTCAGCCTCGTGTCCGTAGATTTACTGGCACGTACAAGAACTCCTGCGGGACAAAATTCTGGCACCTCGGCGTCTCCGAAGAACGTCAAAAGAGTAGTTAGTGGGGTGTAAAAGCAATAATATTACCATTATTAAAATGTATAAACAACGAAAAGTACGGGGGTGAATATAGTGGGGATGATGCTCTCTGAGCGAATTTCGACAGAGAAGTTTTACCAACTTACTGTGGTAATAATAGTTTTTTGACATTTTGATTCAATAAACTGTCACCAAAGGAACAATTAGACATGTTAAGCAGAAATACGAAATGATTATACAATAACACGCCTCTTAGTATTTGACTAGACACTAAGAAAGTAATAGGCACTAAATATAACTACAGACACATTAACTGACTGACACTGCCAGACTGATGAATGCGCACGACCTTGGCTATCCTTCCCGACAACCCATGTACTGCTGAGCGAGTCTCCACTACTTGCTGCGTCGAATCACATTTTTTGCGTATTTCCGCTAAGTAATCTATATATATAAAGTAGCCTGTCCTGACTGACTGACTGACTGACTGATTCATCATCGCCGAACCAAAACTACTGGACATAAAGAAATGAAATTTTGGAGATATATTCATATTAAGATGTAGGTGCTCGCTAAGAGAGGATTTTTGGATATTCCGTCGCTAAGGGGGTGAAAAGGGGGGTGAAATTTTAAAATGAGTGTGTCTATATCTCAAAACTTTAAAAGTTTACAGATGTGAAAATTGGTATTTAGAATCTTCTTTAAAAATAACGAAACACGTATTTTTTGTTTTGAGACAATCCCAATAGGAGGGGCACAAAAGGGTGAAAAAGGGGTTGAATGCCTTTAATCGGGATACCGGTACTTATATCTCAGAAACTGAAGATATTACAGACATGAAAATTGGTACTTTTGATCTCTTTTAAAAATAAAGAAACACGTATTTTTTTGTTTGGGGGAAATCCAATTAATGGGAGGGTGAAAAGGGGGTGAATTTTTAAAATGGGTGCATCTATATCTCAAAACTCTTAAAGTTTACAGATGTAAAAATTAAAAACAAAGAAACACGTATTTTTTTGTTTTCGGAAAATCCCAATAGGAGGGGTGAAAAGGGGTGAAAACGTGGTTGAATGACTTTCATGAGGATACTTATATCTCAGAAACTGAAGATATTACAGACCTGAAAATTGGTGTTTAGGATCTCCTTTAAAAATAAAGAAATACATATTTTTTGTTTTTGGAAAATCCAATTAATGGGGGGTGTGAAAAGGGGGTGAATTTTTAAAATGAGTCTGTCTATATCTCAAAACTTTTAAAGTTTAAAGATGTAAAAATTGGCATTTAGAATCTCCTTTAAAAATAAAGAAACACGTATTTTTTTGTTTTCGGAAAATCCCAATTGGAAGGGTGGAAAAGGGTGGAAAAGGGTGAAAAAGCGGTTGAATGCCTTTAATGAGGCTACTTATATTTCAGAACCTGAAGATATTACAGACCTGAAAATTGGTATTTGGGATTTACTTTAAAAATAAAGAAACAGGTATTTTTTTGATTTTGGAAAATCCAAATAATGGAGGGTGAAAAGGGGGGTGAATTTTTAAAATGAGTGTGTCTACATCTTAAAACTTTAAAAGTTTACAGATGTAAAAAAATGGTATTTAGAATCTTGTTTAAAAATACAAGAACACGTATTTTTTGCTTTCTTTAAATCCCAATAGGAGGGGTGTAAATGGGTGAATAATGGGATGAATGCCTTTAAAATGAGGATACATATTGTCCCCTTCAAAAGTGGTAATATTTTATTAGAAAGAAAATGATTTATTTCATCAGTGTGTTGGGACATTATTTTAATCGGCAAGAGGGTGAGATTCCGTATTTCGTGCCAGTACGAGCTAGTCACTTCGCGAACCGGTTTTCCCGACCTACAGAGAGCACGAGGGAGCAGGCTGGAATTCCTGTTATGTGGCCTTCAGACACATGTGTGCGTACCACGTGACACGGCGAGCAGGCAGATCTCAATCGATCAATAAATGGAAAGTCAAGTGACGTAAAACTGGAGCAGCCAATAAAAGTGACAACCTTCACTGGAATTCAACAAATCCACCAATTAGATGTAATTAAGAGACACACCTATGTCTTACGACAGGAAATTAATGGTAATTCCAGAGGAAAATTTGGTAGAGGGTTTTATACTTCTGAACGCTAAATTTGAGCATTACTCTGACTGCAGCAACCGAAGAGACTGGACGTCGTTTGCTTCATCGGAAGACTTTACATTGGAAAAGGCATCGAGGACTATATAAACAGCAATTCAGACACTCGAAAAATTTCACTACGATTAATTTAGGGTTGTTCTAAGATAAGTGTCTTCAGCCAGATTATAAAGCATCGAGAGTGAATCCTGGGCTATTTCTAAGACTCTTTGTTAGTTTCAGCTTTCTACAAGAACTTGGAAGAAGAAAGGTCCTGAGTTCGAGTTTACGGCAAGATGGTTATCCAGCTCCACGAAGAATACTGCAAGTTCCTGTACATCGTCAACGCCTCCATGAGTCACTAAACATGTAAGGCATCGGACATGGGCGAGACTTCGTTCGATGGAAGGTGATGTGACCACGTGCTAGGTCATCAGCCGCAATCCAGTTCACACCAGTCACATGAGTATTCTTTAAGAATTCAATTGCTTTCTATCTTTGTAAATATCTGTAAACGTAGCCTTACTTATTCCTTTGGATTTCTATTAGTTTTGCAGTAGTTTGATTTTTCATTCTTCTTTCTTTGGTGAGAGGTAGTTAGAACCCTTGGAATGAGTGTGTGTTTGCTCTATTAGTTAGAAATGAATGTGAGTCATCGAGAGAGACCTTAACTGTCCTAAGAATTTAGAAGACAGGTGAGATAAAAATTAAATGAACCCCGCGTTAATTTTGATTAGTTTTGAAATAATTTGAAAGTTATTTAAAACAAATTAGGACAGTGTTCTAGTGTTTTCTTCGTGTAGAATTTCATTCTATGATTGTACGACATGTTTATGGGTTCGAATTTATTTAGAGTCATCCGAATAACTTCACACGACAACTTTACGAATGAGATTATGCACGGTCAGGAATATAATAATAATAATAATGAGTAAAAATAATTAAAGCTAATTACGGGCTAAAATGATTTAATAAGGTCATGAGTTTAATGTTAGTTATTTTTGGAAAGTATTATCGTGTGCTCACTTTATGTAAAGTAAGCCTGGAACATGGCAAATTCTCCGGACGGAGTATCGACGAATTATAGGTATATTTCTGCGCTATGAATTTGAGTATGACTTGCAGATGGGCATTATATTTTGAGTAATAATTTATGCACCCATTAGAGTCAATTTTGGGAAGAGATGTGTCACTGGACATGATTTCTTCGAGCTTCAGTGCAGAATAATTGAGAGCCACGACATTATGATGAATAAAAATAAATGCCGCAACTCATGTACCGTTAGCGCGTATTCTATTACTTTGACCTGTGTTACAATTATTCTATTCGCTAAATTAGGATGATTTCTGTTTAAAATACTCCTTGAACATCGTTGTATAGTTAATTTCTTTGTATAAGTGATAACCTTAATTCTATCACACTCTGAATTGATACCTGGGATGTGTGTGATAGTGTCATCTGGAGAATGATTTCCCTAATTCGCAGTAAAATCCTAAAATTAATAATAATGGGTTAGTGTTCGTGTAAATAATGTTACAATAACGCCGTGTACCCCTGTGTGAATGTGTGATGTGAGATTTGATCCTATTCTGTGTTTTTTGGAATATTTCATGTACGATTTTGTGAAGGTAATTTTCATTATGTGCGTCAAAGTTTTGACCGACTTGTATTATTTCGCGTGTCCGTAATTGGATCAATTTTGAATCTTTAGAAGATTTTATCGTAATTTAAGGTTGATTAGGGCCTAATTTACTAACTCAAAGTGAATAAGAGAAGGCAACGTCCGTGGACTGATGTCACGAGATTTAATTGTTAGATGTTGTACAGTCACTTTCTGCATAAAATTGAGCAAAAGTTAAGGTGATATAAGTTCAAGTAAAAGTTATTAGAAGAAGTTTATTCAATCAATAATTATATAAACGAAGTAATTGTTGAAAGGAAAGTCTAGGGAAGACTTGCTAATCATAAATTAATGAATTAAATAATTTTCAATAATTTAAATAAGAAGGAGAAAATAGTCATTTTCTTGGAAAATAATTGAAACCCAGGAGGGAAGATTTTAATTTTAATAATTGGATTATCATCATAAGAGAAGGATATTAGATATTATTTTGTTTTCCACTCAATTTTTCAGTAAGTTAATGGTTTCTATATTTATTATTGCAGAAAAGAACAATCATTGAAAATTTATTTGAGCGAGATCCCTCACGAATGAAAGCACGAGGAGAAGATGTTTTTCAAGAATCCAACCCAGATTTTGTTAATTTAATTGTTTTCTTTAAAAGAGTGTTAGTTTAATAAATGTGTAAACCTAATTTAGTCTCCTTTCATTTGTCGCTAGTCCTTCATCTATCCCTGCCTTTAAAATTTTCTGCGCAGCCGATAGCGAACGGTCCACCACTGAGACCCTCGCTCTCCGGCGAGCTGAGCCCGGCATAAAGGGGGCAATATATCTCAGAAACTGAAAATATTACGGAACTGAAAATTTGTATATGGGAGCTCCTTTAAAAATAAGGAAACACGTATTTTTTTTGTTTTTGGAAAATCCAATTAATGGGGGTTAAACAGGAGTGACAAACTGGGGTGAATTTTTTGAAAGACTATATCTACAGAATATCTGAGAAACGTAAAATGTTATAGACGTAAAAAGTGGGTATTTGGAATCTCCTGTAAATGTAAAGAAAGTTAGGTGATTTGTTTTCGGAAACTCCACGTAAGGGGAAATAAAAAGGGGTGAAATTTTAAAAAGCGAATTTCTACAGTATATCTCAAAAACTTAACATGTTACAGAAGTGAAAAATGGTATTTTTATCTCTATTAAAAATAAAGAAACGTGTATTTTCAGCATTCGGAAATACCACTTGGGTGGAAGGGGGGGGGTAAAAGTGACTGAAAATGGTGTTGAATTCTTTTAATTAGGCTACTGATATCTCAAAAATGAAGATATTACAGACGTGAAATCTGCTTTGGAATCTGCTTTAAAAGTAAAGAAACACGTATTCTCGGAAAATCCAATGAAGGGGGGGTGGGGGGTGAAAGAATTGAAAAATTAATTGAATTAATTGTATGAGAATACATACATCTAATAGAAACTAAAGTTGTTACGGACGTGAAAATTGGTATTTGAATCTCCTTAAACAAAGAAAAACGCCTTTGGGGGCGGGAGTGAAAAGGAGTTGAATTCCTTTCATGAAGACACATAAATCAAAAACTGAAGAAGTTAGAGTCGTGATAATTACTATTTAGAAGATCCTTTACTATTAAGGAAACAAGTATATTTTGCCGGAAAATTCACTTACGGGGTGGGGGGGAGGGGAGTGTGAAAGGAAGTGAAAATAAAGTGAATTATTTTTATGGGGATACTTATATCTCAAAACTGAATGTAACAGATGTGAACATTGGTGTTTGGAATATCTTTTAAATATAAAGAAACACGTCTTCTATTTTTTTTTTGGGGGGGGGGTGTAAATAAACTTAACGGCGGTGGGGTGTAAAAGGAGGTGAGATCAATTGATTTTACTGTTCATAATGTACTTAAGGAGCCTCCGTTGCTCAGGCGGCAGCGCGCCGGCCTCTCGCAGCTGGGTTCCGTGGTTCAAATCCCGGTCACTCCATGTGACATTCGTGCTGGACAAAACGGAGGCGGGACAGGTTTTTCCCCGGATACTTCACTTTTCCCTGTCATCATTCATTCCAGCAACACTGTCCAATATTTCATTTCATTTGTCATTCAACGATCATTGCCCCAGAGGTGTGCTTCGGCAGCCGGCACAATTCCTATTGTCGCTGCTAGATGGGGCTTTATTCATTCCATTGCTGACCCTGTCGAATGACTGGAAACAGGCTATATAGTTTCGATGTACTTATTCTGATCATAAACCGATCATTTTTAATCTTTCCTGGGCTGGTTTTCAACAGCCATCTTTTCCTTCGGAGAACGTTCTTAGATTACAGTAGATCCTCCTGGCATGTAAATAAAAATTTAAACACATTTGAAATAAACGATAGGAATGAGATGGACCGTCAAATTGTTCACCTCTATAATAAGGTCAACAATGCACGGAAGTATGTCATTGGTATCGCCAGAAATCCCGCACACTTGCCTACGCGCGACGATGGTGCTGGTCACATTGTAACAATGACACTGGCAGCAGATGTAATTTACCGCCAAGTAGCGATCTTGCAGCTTGCTGTGGGGTTCAGAACATCTTTTAATAATAATAATAATAATAATAATAATAATAATAATAATAATAATAATAATAATAATAATAATGTTCTGGACCGTTGTCAAATGTGCGTACCCCCCTGGAAAATGGTCCTGGACGGGTAATGACTAAGAATGCAGTCCGGCCGCGGGTTCAGTACCGCCAAGGCACCTAAGACGACACCACGCCGGATCTCCTGAAGGATTTGATCCATATTAAAAACGCTTATAGGAAAAGATGGCAAAGATTTAGGGACCCAACTGACGGGGTGGAATATCTGGACCTAGCCCGGGAAGTACGAAATCGATTGCTGGAAAGAAAGATTGAAAAATGTGAGGAAACATACCGTAATCTATTAGAAAACGAGTCAGATCGCGAATTTCGGCGGATTATATATCTAAAACAATTAGCATTCAATTATAAATTTCAGTATAATACCGTAGCGAAGCACGGGTATCTTGCTAGTATTGTAATATTTTAAAAAGTTAAAGGAAACAATTAAGTCATAATAATTCTTACCTTGAGATGGCGACAGCCTTCCTCTCCCCCTAATCGCCGGCACGTGTTCTAGCAATACCTGATCTATTGTGACGCAGCCTTTCTTTCTTCTCCGTGTATGAGGAGTACTTTCTTTAAACAGCCTAAAATCGTTGGCTTTCTTTTTACGATTGGCTTTACGTCGCACCGACACAGTAGGTCTTATGGCGACGATGGGACGGAGCCCTTAATTAAGGTACAACCGCATTTGGCTTATGTGAACATGGGAAACAAGGGTAAACCATCTTCAGTGAAGCTCGAACCCACCATCTCCCGAATGCAACCACAGAGCTAGGCACCCCTGACCGCACGGCCAACTCGCTCGGTCCTACAGCTGTGTTCAGTAATTGAATTCAAATCACTATAATGCATTATAGGCCAACCGTTACGCTTTAATTAAGTCCACTTCTAAGTTTCCCAACAAATCGATTGTCTAGAACCACACTGTCCTGAGTCCATTTCTATGAGGCTCAGCGAATGTTTTATGCCCAGACTATGCTGTAGATGACAGGGAAGTAAAAAAACACCCGATATCAACAGAACCGTTTTCTTCGATGTCCTTATTTCTTATTACTTATGGCCCATACTCTTCCGTGTCCAAGAATCACAGTACTAACGTAACGTCAGACACAACATTTCCATTGTCTTAATTAATTTTCAGAACGGAACAACCATAATATAAACATTATAGAACCTCGCCATAGGGCTGTTCAAGAAGACGATTCAATGAACGATACATTCGCCGGCGTGGGAGAGGGACATATCCGCTAAGGTAGAGAATGCCTATAAAGGTGTATATATCTTTCATTGATAGTTGAGGAGCTGTATTGTTTCGTTGTGTTGCATACTGCACTGTATCTTTCAATAATGACTGGATTATTTCAGGCGTCAAAAATATTTCCAAGAACGCTAACGGGTGAGAAGATTCAGTCAAGTGGGACGTAGTAGAAAGTTTGTTCTGCGGATCTTGTTGTGGTATTGACGGTGAAAACGGAAGGTCACCCTTCTTCCACTGGAAGGAAGTAGACTCGCTGCCACTTCTGCTGTTGCCGGTAGCAGTTGAACTTTCATCAGTGGTGGTGTTCAGTGAACAATTTTTTGGATTTTCGTCATCGCTGACCTCTCCCGCATGTATAATCTCTATTTCAGATGGGGCCCTAAGTTGTTTGCTTGATTGTCTGTCCGGGTCATTACGAATTTCATCACCATAATCTTCATCCGGGCCACCACCTTCAGGAGGTCCAATAAAAACATCGGCACCAAGAACATCCGGCGAATCCTCGATTTTCTCTGCTAGAGTCAAGTTCCGTGTGCTGGAAAAAAGATAATGAGATATAATGCCAATTTTCTGTGCACAAACCTTAGACCTACGGTGCTTCATAAACAGACTAATTATACTTCAAAATGCAACAGAAGAAATAAACAGCACACTGACATAAAAATAAATATTCTTCACAATTAGGCCCTAAATACGTAGGTGGATCAAAATGTTAGTTGCACTAACGCGCCGCAGCAGCGCGCTGTGTGTCGCAAACATGGGCACAGCGGAGAAAGGGACAGACACTGCCCACACTTCTGTTAGGCAGGTCGCTGTGGTGTCTCGTCTAGTATTGTGTGAATAGCGGCCAAATGCAATGGCGCGTCAACTGGACGTTCACTCCAAATATGAGGTGCGTGCGACAATCCGATTCCTATGGGCCAAAAGGAAGAATTGCACGGACATCCATCGTGAAATTAGTGCTGTCTATGGGGAGCGGGCCATTTCCCGGCAAGGTATCGTAAAGTGGTGTCAGCAATTCGAAGCCGGACGCACGGATATCACGGACAACCATCGCGAAGCCAGGCCCGCAACGTCCAGGACCCGTGCAAAGGTGAACAGTGTGAATGCGATCATTAGACACAACCGGCGCATTAAACTGAGAGAAATCGCGACGCAGTGAACATGTCGTATGGCAGTGTGTTCGCCATTGTTCACAAGGACCTTGGATATCGCAAGCTGTGTCAAAGATGGGTCCCGCGTCTTCTCACCGATGAGCACAAGGGACAACGTTTCCGATCCTCCCTGGCATTTTTGCAACGCTATGCCGCAGACGGCAACGGGTTTCTGCGGCGAATCGTCACAGGCGACGAAACGTGGGTCCACCACTACACCCCCGAAACGAAGCGAACATCAATGGAATGGGTGCACCCATCATCACCACAACGAAATAAGGCCAAGGTTCAACGTTCAGCCGGTAAGGTCATGGCGACAGTGTTCCTTGACATGGAGGGTTTGCTGCACGTGGAATTCATGCCGAAAGGAACGACTATCAACGCGGCGTCGTATTGTCAAACGTTGCACCGGTTGCGTAAATCGATTGAAGAGAAGCACCGGGGGAAATTGAGCGCCGGTATGATTTTGTTGCACGATAACGCAACACCTCACAAGGCCCGGCAAACGAGAGAACTGCTGCAGCGTTTCAAGTGGGAGGTCTGGCAACATCCACCCTACAGTCCTGACCTAGTGCCATGTGGCTTTCATCTGTTCGGTAAGCTGAAAACGGAGCTCGGTGGTCGACGTTTCCAGGCCGATGAGGAGGTGAAGGCCGCTGCCTCCGAGTGGTTGCAGAACGCTGGAGGAAATTTCTATGCATCCAGCATCGACAAGTTGGTTGTGCGTTCGCAGAAATGTTTGGAATCTCTTGGAAACTATGTGGAAAAGTGACACTACAGTGTATGTCGTTATAGTCGTGTTGCTGTTGTATAGGTGGTGTAAAAATGGCCATAACTGGGAAGTGCAACTTATTTTCTGATCTTCCCTCGTAATTGACTAAATCCATATTTTCAAGCATGCTGTGTCGGAAATGTTGAAATTACATTGGTAAACAATGCCTAATCAAGTTCAAACACAGTTTTAGGACTCATGTCCAATGGGCACTTTCATGCCCACCTTAAGTTATTTGTATCATAGAATCACGCTAAATGAATATGAAAACAATCTAGTGACACTGGCATCATTGCACATCCTAGTATGATCTTTCTCAGCTATTAGTTCAATAACACAGGTGACAAAGTGTATGAAACTTACCTCCACTTTGGAGCTTGTGATGGCATTCCAAACATCCTTCTTTTCTTGTAACTGTCAAGAAGTGATCAAACACAATTGTTGCTCGGCACGCACACATAACAGCTCATTGTCATGTCCATTTCTTGCTGACAATGCCCAGTTATATTTATAACATTCCAGACTTGTCTAATAATGAAATATCCAAGAGGGCACAAAAGCGCCCATTGGGTATAAATGGGTTAAAATTAATAGCGAGTTTAAAATCTGTGTAATTGTAAATAATGTATAAGAAGATAATGTATTCTCCAGTCATGTGTGGCTGATCTGAAACAAGCTGGCTAGCATGTAGCCAGGACTCCAGGATGACTTCATTATCAGGTCTGTCTTCTTTGTATTAATGTTGTAGTCAGATTTTAATGTGCTTGTCTCACTTTTTTAAATTTCATTTCAATATAGGCACCTGAGCCAACGCTCTTCTTGATGCAATACAAATAAATTAGAACGGCAGCCATATTCACAATGTAATTACAAAATAAAATACAGTAAGTATATAATTTAACATGATGTAATAGATAAGATAGGACAAAGCTTCCTAAGCATAATTACCATACTACTTCTAGTATTTAGTTACATTACTCTGCAAAATAGATAAAGTAGGTAACATTTTTTAATATTTTTTGGAAGCGAGTTATACATAGTTATAGCAAAATGCCAAAGAGAATTTTGATCATAACTGGTGGAATGAATTTGATTGTAGTGAATATTTAAATAATTATTGTTTCATAATTATGAATCTGTGAATTGGTAATTACTGATGTGTTTGAGCGGACTAATTTGTTTTGAATTTTATAGATCATAATTATAGAAGCATTTATGCGGAGGTTTGGAAGTGATAATATATTACAATGCTTATACAGATCTTTAGTCGGTGTCAGAATGGGAAGTTTGAAAATTATTTTTAGTGTTCTCTTCTTAAGGACCTCTACCTTTTCAAATAATTCTTTATTACAGCATGCCCAGACATGTATCATATAAGAGATGTGGCTTTCAATAAGAGCATAGTAAATACCCTTCAACAACCAACGATTGAGCATATATCGCAATCTACTGGGATACCAATCACAGGGATAATTTTATTACAAACAGTCTCCACGTGATTACTCCACGACAGATTTTTATCTATAATCAGTCCTAAGAATTTAGTATGTGCACTTTCATCACTCTGTGATTGAAGAAAAGCAGATTTTTATCCAAATTTAATACACATAAAGGTTTGTGAAAATTTATGTAGTTTGTTTTTGTTAGATTTATAGTTAATCGGTTGGAATTAAGCCATGTTTCAAGTAATCGAATATCCTACTGCATATTTTGTTCACGTTCATGATTGCTAGAGGCTGTATAAAAATATTAGTGTCATCAGAAAAAATGGAGAGTCTCCCATTTAATTTAAGTTGACCAATATCATTAATGAAGATAAGAAACAATAAAGGCCCCAGCACAGTACCCTGAGGCACACCAACTGAGATCACCTTTACATTACTCTGAGTATTATTACATGTAACAAACTGCTCCCTATAAGAGATGTAATCAACAAACCAATCCAATGCAATACCTCTAATGCCTGCTGCTTCTAAATTATGTAATAGAATTTTATGATCAACTGTGTCAAAAAGCTTTTTAGATCTATAAATAAACCAGCTGCTAACACACCTGAGTCTAAAGCTTGTTGTAGTTTAATAATAATATCCTCAATAGCATTACTGGTACTCGAGTGAGGTAGGAAACCATACTGAAATTGATAAAAATATTTATTATTTAAAAAATCTAACAATCTTTTTTAACCACTTGTTCTAAAGTCTTAGATAAAGGACGTAGTACCGAGATTGGTCTGTAATTACTGACATTAAATTTATCCATGCCTTTATAGATTGGTACAACTCTGGCGATTTTAAGTTTGCCTGGTACTTTACCCTCTGATAGAGATGTGTTAACTAATTATGTGATGTGAAGTGTAAGAAATTTACAGAGTCTCTTTATAAGAATATTACTACTACCAAAACAGTCAACACTACAACTGCTTTTAAGATTATTAATTATTTGTTCAATTTCATTTTCATTAGTAGGGGTTAAAATAAGGAATTAGATGGGCCAGGTTTAAGGTGAGGGTATTTACACTGAGGAATGTTCTTAGCTAAAAACAGACCCATATAAGTTAAATAGTCATTAAATAGAGTAGAAATTTGACTAGAGTCAGTCACCAACTTATCATTTATTTTCAATTGTATTTATTCATTTTTACAGTTATTAGTTGTTAAAATATTCTTAATAAGTTTCCACTGATTATTTGTGCTGTTTAACTTATTGATATAATAATGATTTTCTAAATCTCTTTTCATTCTAGTAACCCTGTTACGTATGTCTTTATAGTCTTGTATTAACTGTTGTGAAATATAGCCATATCCCGTACTAAATCTCATCTGTTGTCTTTTAATTTTATAATATAATTTATTTTTTGTTTGATTTAATTTAACAGCTCTGAAGTAAACCGTGGGCAAAAGGGTCTAACTTTCTTATTTAGATTAGGACTTTTACTTCTAACTAAAGCAGTACTTTCTTTAAAATACGTCATTAATTTATTTGTTATGATATACGAGCTATCCTCTTCATATATGGTTAATGGCGTTAGAGACATGTATTTTTCCATAGATGGGACACGGTATTTTGTAGGTTTCATTACATCATTTCTTTGAGTATTCATTTTGGGTCTAATATATGGAAGATTAATAAATTGTGATCACTCAGATCATTTATTACGTTATTTATTTGATATTTTCTGACTCTGTTTACGTAAAAATGATCTATAAGTGTACTAGTTGTCAATGAAATTCTAGTAGGAAAGACAGTGTTACATGAATTTTGATTATAACACCCACAGAGATTCTGAAGCTCAGTAGATATATGACTCTGTTCTAATTTATTTATATTAAAGTCACTAACATTAATACAAAATGTTTTACCATCTTTATTCCAAATATCTTCTAAACATTTTAGAAAACCTTTGGAAAATTGGGTATGAGGGTTATATACTGCTGCTAAGTGAATGTCATTTACAAAACCCTTTATCTCGATTAATAATATACTATATGAACTGGCATTACCGTTAATAGACAATAATACATTACCTTTATACGGCTGCGTTATATAAATGGCAATTCCACCACCCCTATTATGTGATCTAGAGCAAAAGAGACCATCATATCCATTCAGAATAAAATATTTTTCTTCCTCAGGAGAAACCCATGTTTCAACAATTACAATGATTTCAGAATATTGTGCTTCCTGTATTGTATAAATTACTCCACTTGTTACGAATACTTTGGGAGCTGATGTATAGAATTCTAGTTCCATCTTTGTTAGTAAGCTCCTGTAGTTCACTTAGTTGGAATTCAGAACCTTCCATAAAGATTAACGTGGATTATTCATGTACCTACAAGTAAATAGCCTACCTAAGTCCTACGGGGAGGAGAGAGATAAGACATCATCTATGTTTCTGATATGTATAATGTTAGAAGTATCATTTCTCCTTACAAAAATGTTCCCTTCCCTTGACCACGCATACTTGAAGCCTTTTGCTCTAAGGTCTTTAGCTCTCTTGAGAAGACCGTTAGATTTAGCTGTTAGGTGGTCAATGATGTAAATAGTATGGATAGTGGCATTGATATTAAGTGCAGTGGATGAAAGTTGCCTAACATTTTCTTTGCAAACATAAGTTCATGCTTCTTCCATCTATTCACGAACTTAACCACAATAGGTCTAGGCAGAGATTTATTGGATGTTGGAATTCTATGAGCAATGTCAATGTCTGTTTTATTGATTACACAGCCAACTGTAGACCCAATATCCGTGACAAATGTATATACATCTTCACTTTGTAGTTCTGGTATACCATGAATTTCCACGTTATTACGTCGTGAGTATTAATTCAATTGATCAATCTCGTCACATGATTTGGATTTCATAGTTTCAAGTTCTAGTTACAGTCCTTTTCTTTTTGTATCTTTTTCATTTACTACCTTACTAAGATCTTCAATAATCTTTGTACTGAAGTCGATGCTGTCCTTAAGGCTATCAATTTTACTTTATCGATTAGTCGCTCAAGGATACAATCGAAGAACGTAGAAGTACTCAGTATTTCACGAACAGTTGATTCTAGATTGTCAAGTCCACTTTCAGCAACTCGGATGTTAGTTTCGTCCACTTCGAGACACTTTAACTGACCCTGGGTAACCATCATGCTGCTGTTCTTGTTCTTATTCTTTTGCTTTTGCAAAACATAATTACACTACCACAAAGCGAGAATACGACAGTAAATAATTACACAGCACTTTAAGGTTAGCCAGCAGTACGTGATTTTTCCTTTCAATAGTCACTAGGAAATGTACATTATTATAACGTAGGAAAACTTCAAATTCCTTTTAATTACCCGCCACAGACACTATTTTAAGAGACAAACATACATCACACAATATTAGAGCCGCCATGTTACTTGATCATTCCCACTGCGTGTGTCGAATAAGTATTTCATAATGGTCAGGCGAAGTGTCTATTGCTCTTGTCGGCGTGCGAAACTCTTATGTGCGGAAAAAATCGCGTTAAGAAACTGTAAAGTGCGAAGATTAAATATCGTGCTAAAAATAAATGAAATATTGTTCAAGCTGATTAAAGTTATGAATATGATGACGATAATATAGTCGTGGTGAACATGATAAATTCAAATATCATATGAGTTCAGATAAAATTAATTGAATAATAATAATAATAATAATAATAATAATAATAATAATAATAATAATAATAATAATTTCATCAGGATAAATTTATCTATGTTATAACATGTATTTAACAGTAATGTCGAGTGAGATTTGGGCTTTTACCGAAATCCAGTGAAGTCTGATAAAGTTGACATTTATTTTTGGAAAGCTTAAATTTTTTGACGCCGTGTATTTGTGATACAGAAAATCGCGGTATATTATTTTTGTTCTTGAGGTCGAAAAGATGTAATGAAATAAATTAAAAGATTATTTTATCTTGGGATTATGTGTACTAGAAAAGTTTTGGACAGGAAGAAACGGATTGTGTTGGAAATGAAATGTTATGAGAATAGTTAGGAGGACGTTGAAGGCAGAGGAAGCCTGTATTTTATGCGCATAGCCGTGATGATAGGCTATGTTTGTCGATGGAGAAGAATTTTTGAGACAGGCTGTCTGCTAAAATATGATATTTCTGAGACAGGCTGTATAAGATAATGATGTCCTGTTATCAATCCGGAACAGCTGACTGATTTAATAGTGGTCAGAATCTAAGTGAGAGCGTTGTAACGCCTATTATAATTTCAAGTCGAGAATCTCCCATGCTAACCAATGTCTGTAGTTGACAATTAAGTCCAAATGACGATTCTATGTAAAACCAGCCTAGTGCATTTTATGATAGGTGGCCTCACGGAACAAAGTGCATTCTGAAACACGGTCGAGGTGTTTTTTGATTATTGTAACAAAATTCCTTTCTGTATATTTTTATGAGACGAAATTATCATTTAATTGGAAGCTTTGTGGGATAGAATTTTGGACTTTATTACAGTGATAGTCTGACTTGTGTAGATCGATGAAAACTTGCTTCATTGGATAGTTCATGGATAGAACAGTTTGGACCGGGCGAGTTGGCCGTGCGCGTAGAGGCGCGCGGCTGTGAGCTTGCATCCGGGAGATAGTAGGTTCGAATCCCACTATCGGCAGCCCTGAAGATGGTTTTCCGTGGTTTCCCATTTTCACACCAGGCAAATGCTGGGGCTGTGCCTTAATTAAGGCCACGGCCGCTTCCTTCCAACTCCTAGGCCTTTCCCATCCCATCGTCGCCATAAGACCTATCTGTGTCGGTGCGACGTAAAGCCCCTAGAAAAAAAATTCGATTTCACGTTTTATTGGAAGGAATGGACATAGTTAAATTTCCAGACTTGAGTTCATTCTGTGGCAAGTTTCATTTCACTGTGTTAGAGTTTCAACAAGGTTTAAAGTTAAATATCAGCGATTGTGTTTGAAGTTTCGATTTCGCCTGACATTCTAGAGGATTTGTAAATATCCCAGTTTTCGCACAACGATAGGTTTAGGATTTTGCGCGTATCATATGAATATACGGATGAGTAGAGATCCCAGTTCCCTCTCAACGATAGATTTAGGATGCTGCGTGTGTTATAAAAGTTTTGTTAGGATGTGTAGACACTACGTAGGCTCGACGGAAGGATTTAGGTGTCGTCTGTAGACAGTCAAATCTTAGGTTAGGTGTTTTGCGAATTGACTTGAACGATGATAGTGTCAGCAGTAGTGAATGCAAATGCGAAGGGTGTTAGCAAAGTATTATTGAGGCCATGCTTCGTCATAATCCTTACTAGCCAGAAGGTGTTTCCATAATAGCATGGAAGCAATAGTGGCATAAATATGAGGGTTGTCCAGCGTGGATACTTAGCTAATGGAGATTGATTATTGCTGTTTAGCCACACACGTTCGGGTTCGATGAACTTTAGTTTTTTATTTCTCGACTTAATAATTTATCGTTCAGATATCCGATATACCTTGATAGTGCCGTGTGTTAACACTTAGCTGATTTACGTAGGACTTGCGTTGCGGATGCGGTTGCGATTCGTCAGCTCTTAATGCATTTTATTTTCAATTTTCGTTCTTTCACTTGATATTAGGTGAGACATTGGTCTACCAATTACTTGTAGTTTGGTTTAGTGGGACAAACATACGTAGACAGATTTGTAATGGTAGTCGTAGTTATTGAAAATGGAAAGTTTTACATAGATTTTGTTTATAGTGTGGGCTTGTAATATTATTAAACTTAACATAACCGTTTTATAACCTGAAAGCTCGTTTTATAAGAATATTTTCAAATGACTTTTCACTGTTGTTTAACTTCACTATTTAGCAATTCTTCTAAATGCATAATGAATAAGTGTTTCCTGCATTTCGCAGTTTTGTTAATTCAGAACGACGTAACGTAAGATCCTCTAGGGTCAAGTTGTTGTTGGTTCCTTCTGAACAGCTGTTTGGGCATCGGGATTATTCCATAAGTTAAGGGTGTCACGAGATGACAATACATGGTGGAATTTTATTTTTTAATTGCGACTATTGCTGTTAACTTGGAGTGAACACCATGCTTTCTAGTAATATTTCCAAACCTATCCAAAGCAACTGATAATCAATTTGGTTCCATTAAGGTTCCGTTCGGCGGGTGTTCCAATATCCGGTAGGGTATCAGACTGGTAGATAACCTTAGTTAAATGTAAATCTGGAATTCTACTTGTTGAAGATCAGATTTTTCACGGATCGTGAGGATTAAATCTCAGTTATCGTTTGGATGAAATGCTGCCCGATTTTCAGGTTTTATTTTCGTTTCTAGTTTGGCTGTTCACGAATTTCATGATATTTTTACTTTCCTCTGAAATAACCTTAGACAATAAGAAGAAGACAACGTTCACGCATTGCAATGTGACTGCGTTTAAATATTATAAATAATTAAATGATTTGATGGATGATTTTTTATATATATTTTGAATTTGATAATTGAATAAAATTTTAGTAAGCACATTTTTGTTCCTCATTTAAAGTAGTTAGGCTCTCTTCTGAACCCCATCGTTTGGTCAATATAGTGACAGAAATAAACCCACTATGACCCCAAGATCTAAGAGTTCAATATTGCTCTATTGCAGCAGCTGTGGCAGACGACCAACGATGGAACGGTAAGTCCAAGGGTTCACTATCTCATAGATCAGTAAACCAGGCAATGTATTCACTGGTATCTTGGAAGGGAGGGTGCGATCAGTGGTTGAGGGGAGTTGAATTAAAAACCAGTGTGGTTTCAGACCAAAGGGGGGCTGTCAGGATCGGATTTTCAGTATGCGCAGGTAAATGTAAAGTGCTACGAGAGGAATAGACAGTTGTGTTTATGTTTCGTAGATCTAGAGAAAGCATATGACTGGGTACCGAGGGAAAATATGTTCACCATACTGGGGGCCTATGGGATAAACGATAGATTTTTGAAATCAATCGAAGGCATTTATGCTGACAATTGGGCTGCAGTGATAATTGATGGTGGAATTAGTTCTTGGTTCAGGGCACTTACAGAGATTAGACAAGGATGTAATCTTTCGCCTTTGCTGTTCGTAGTTTAAATGTATCATCTGCTGAAAGTTATAAAGTGGCAGGGAGGGATTCAATTAGGTGTAAATGTAGTAAGCAGTCTGGCATATGCTGACGACTTAGTCTTAATGGCAGATTGTGCCGAATATCTGCAGTCTAATATCACGGAACTTGAAAATAGGTGCAATAAGTATGGTATGAGAATTAGCCTTGCGAAGACTAAATTGATGTCAGTAGGTAAGAAATCCAACAGAATCGAATGTCAGATTGGTGATACAAAACTGGAACACCCAGATAATTTCAAGTATTTAGGATGTTGTTTGCCCAGAATGGTAATATTGTAAATGATATTGAATCAAGGTGCAGTAACGCTAATGCAGTGAACTCACAGTTGCGATCGACGGTATTCTGTAAGAAGGAAGTTAGCTCCCGGAAGAAACTATCTTTACATCGGTCTGTTTTCAGACCTACTTTGCTTTACGGGAGCGAAAGCTGGGTGGACTCAGGATATCTTATTCATATGTTAGAAGTAAGAGACCTGAGAAATGCGAGAATGATTGCTAGTACAAACAGGTAGGAACAATGGCAGCATCGTAGTCGGAATGAGGAGATAAAGGATAAATTAAGAATGAACTTGATGGATGAAGCTGTACGGGTAAACCGTCCTCGGTGGTGGGGTAATGTGAGGCGAATGGAAGAGGACAGGCTTCCTAGGAGGGTAATGGACTCTGTTATGGAGGGCAAGAGAAGTAGAAGGAGACCAAGACAATGATGGTTAGACTCAGTTTCTAATGATTTAATCATAAGGGGTATAGAACTAAACGAGGCCATAGCACTAGTTGCAAATAGAAGATTGTGGTGACTTTTAGTAAATTCACAGGGGCTTGCAGACTGAACGCTGAAAGGCATAACGGTCTATAATTATGTATGTATGTATGTATGTATGTATGTATGTATGTATGTATGTATGTATGTATGTATGTATGTATGTATGTATGTATGTATGTATGTATGTATGGATCAATGATTATTGGCATTATGAAAACAAGACTCAGTATATTAGAATGTCATTGGTGGTGTTTTCAGGATTCTGGTGCAAGTATTTTATGAGTTGTCGTAGTTTAAAAATTGTAATTACCAACAGTTGCCTGCTTAGTTCCGAGGCTACGATGTTCTTATGTTTGTTTCCTTTACGGTTCACTTATTGCATTCCGACTTCCTTGTCAAGAAGTAGGACCAGTTACCCAAAAGTAAAAGTGCTGCTGCTGTGGTTCCCAGGAAATGACATGTCTCCCTACATCAAGAACTGTGTGGAAACGATTTGAACACTCGTGGGCATTAAGACAAGATGCACTAGATTTATCATTGTATTTGTTTAGTGATGAAGGAACATTTACAAATCTTGGCCAAGTAAACCTCCGAAACATGCACTAATTGGTCCTTAAATCAATCGCAGTTAACTTCGTCAGGTGGAAAGTCAGGGTCCATGGTGTTTTAATGTGTGGTGTGGAAGAGTGGACCATCAGCTCATAAGCCATTTTTCATAAAATGAAAACTAGATTCTCAAACGTACCTCAACCTCCTAACAAACCAGCTTCCACAGATGTTAGAAGATGTTCCACTGTAGACTAGGAAGAGCATGTGGTATCAGGATGATGGCTGCCTAGAGCAGGGCCTCTCAGGGTGCATGCGCTTGGTGCATGCAATGTGCATGGTGCAAACGAGGACTTCCCTTGGTTGACCAGAGTGCAGACCGCCCACTCCTCGATTTGGAGCAATAGCGCTTACTCTCTCTTTCCTCAAGCCTGTCTCGCTCTCTCCCCCTGTCTCCTTCTACCACACTTGCTCCGTAGCGCTCTAAATCCGAGCGGACTTGAGCCGAGTAGAGCCTAGCTTAGCCGAGCTTAGCCGAGTAGCCTAGAGACGAAGCGTTGGTCAGAGCTGAACCGAGCGGGACCGATGCACAGTGCACGGAGCTCTTGCGCCTCGATTTGCTCGCGTGAGATTTTGGGCGTTTGAGAGGCCCTGGTCTAGAGCATAGCGCACGACAGCTGGTCTTCACCGGCTGTTTCTAAATCGTTGACTTGTACGAGGGGACCTCTACCTTTGGCCGGCCCGTTCACCGGATTAGACCCTATTAGATTGTTTCTCTCTGGAAAGCTAAAATATACTGTTTACAAGGTCATATCGAATACACCAGATGATATGAAACTACTGCGCTGAAATTATTACTGTGATATTACCATGTACAATGCGGGTAGGAATTATAACAGTAACAGTTTTCCCCTTGTTTGTTACATATTTTGAAACACCTGGGTTGATCTTATTCCCATACTCTCCTCGAATTTTGATATTGTTCCTGGTTTTTGTCATGTAGAATATTTTAGACCGGTTGAATTTGAAGTGCCAAGATCCTGTGGTCTTGAAATATTTCGTTGCTTCTGATTTCCAATTGTACACTTGCACATTATTACTTCCTAGCTTATATAGGGTAGCATGCTCACTGATAATTCTATCAGAGGTTGAGGGCTCCACAACAACTTCTTTCTTATTCAATACTTTGTCTATTCGTGCAAATACCCTATCTTGGGGAATGAACGAATGTCCAACAACCGGAAAAATTCTATAGTGGCTACATTGTGAGGAGCATCCGAATAGAGCCATTTGCTAGCCGTAGCAATTACACTTGAATTCTTATTTTGCCCTCCGCAGCCATCTGCTACTAACCTAACTGTATCTATTTCTTGCATGTCTGTATGTTTAAGTCTATGATAAACACAAGTAGCTATTTCATTCGAACCTTTCGGACGATCCCTGTCATTCCAACAGTAGCAATGGACGTTCTGTTTTGACAAAGGACTCTTCGAACTTCCACTTAAAATAGTAAAATTGCCAAAAATATACTGTCTACTAAAATAAGCATCCTAATCAGGTAGTTTCGGCAGTAACATATTCTTTTGACAGTCGTAAGGGACAATCGAAAGTCTCTGTCATTCCTCTCGTAACATATCATATATCACACATCACTTGCTTTCAAATTATGAATTACTTTCTGTGTATTAAGTTTTTGCTTTTAACTAGTACTTGTTTCTACCTCAAGTCTTTCTCCCAATTCCAAGCACACAGAACAAACATCTGTTCTGCGACTCCCAAAATCAATATTGTAAGTTTTACAGAATACTTGACGAAAAAACACACCTTAAACTTAAGTTCACTTTCAACAGTTGTGTTATACATTTGCCAACGATTGTAATGTTTAATTATGGTGCCAAATATAACCTACAATCACTTTTCCTGCTTCGGCAGTAGTGAGGCTCTGCACATTTCAAGGACTCTATGTATTTGCCTAAAGCTTCTCTACGACTTGTATTTTTAACACTTCTTCTTATGTCCCCTCCCCTTTTTTCCCTTACAACTTGACGTCCACTAATAGGTGATCTTCTAACAACACGTTGCACACGATCCTTCTTCGACCCCAAGATATTGAGAAGTGCGTCACGACCCACAGGAATGAGAGAACTATAAGTTGTCTTCCGCACATGGTACGTGAGTTATATCCCTCGCCGGGAATAGAACCCTCACCCATTAATACTAGTGGATTCGGCTTCTAAAAGCTACTTTTATTATTATTATTACTGTTGCTGGCGTACTGTATGAGTGTCATCAGAAACCCCTTCCTAAACTCCTATCTGTTTGCTACACATATCCCCCTCTTCCCTGGCAATCAACCAGTATAAAGGCAATGTATCCCACCCAGAGAGATTGACACGTGACTGCCCTAAATCATACAAAACCCTGGACTCCAAACGGAAAAGGTCTCTTGTAATGTAGTCTCTTAAGAACTACCAACTGATTGAGTTGGCTGTTAGGCTTCAGGTCTCAGAACTTGTAAATATACTTTAAATCTTCAAATGTAATAAGTGTTAGTCAATTAATAAATACAACATTGGACATCTTCGTTTAATTTGGAATAAGATATATACTCAGACTCGTGGAGGACCTGTGAGGACCTAGCTTAACAACTCAACAAGCTAACCACGAACTTGTTAAGCGACAAACCTAACTCGTGAACGTTAGGCTTCGTTTTGAATCTCCTCAATTCTCCTTCTCATTGGTTTTGAAGTAGATCAGTGCTATCTTATGAAATTTTCCTGCTCTAATTTATTTTGTGTTGTGTAAAATGCACGGTTTAATTCTGTGACGTCCTCAATCTGCAGCGTACAACACTGTAACGCCTTGCTAATATGCTTGCATTTTGGGTATTCAGGTGGAAAACTAAATCTCTATCTGAAAGAAATAATATGATATACTAGCAAGATACCCGTGCTTCGCTACGGTATTATAATGAAATTTATAATTGAATGCTTAACGTTTTCCATTTAATCCGCCGATATTCGCGATGTGACTCGTTTTCTGAGAGAATCCGCCGAAATTCGTGATCTGATTCCTTTTCTGAGAGATTACGGCAAAGTTCCACCCATTCTTCAATCTTTCTTTCCAGCAATCGATTTCGTTCTGCCCGGGATAATTCCAGGTATTCCACTCGGTCAGTTGGGTCCATAAATCTTTGCCATCTTTTCCTATAAGCATTTTTAATATAGTTAGTAGTATAATTGGATGGTTCGGCCGCCTCCTCCCGCGGGAAATTTGAATTTCGGCGGGAAATTTGAATTTTGGCGGGAGATTTGAATTTTGGTGCGAGATTTGAATTTGTAAACAAAGCCACGTGCTTTTTGACAGCTGTCATCGACAACAACGCAACGCTAACCTCACTGCTGCCATCTTGATGGGCCTTAACCTCAGTGGTACCAACTTAACCTCACAAGCGCGAGATTTGAATTTGTAAACAAATCCACGTGTTTTTTGACAGCCACGTGCTTTTTGACAGACAACAACGCATCGCTTACCTCAGTACTGCCATCTTGACGGGCCTAAACCTCAGTGCTACCAACTTAACCTCACTAGCGCGAGATTTGAATTTGTAAACAAATCCACGTGCTTTTTGACAGCTGTCATCCGCCATCTTTAAACTACAGAGCACCGTGCTGCCCTCTTTATCGCAGTAGCTACAAATTCGTCACCTGTCATCCGCAGTGCTGCCACCTTAACGGGCCTAAACCTTAGTGCTACCAACTTAACCTCACTCGCGCGAGATTTGAATCGGTAAACAAATCCACGTGCTTTTTTGACAGCTGTCATCCGTCATCTTTAAACTACAGAGCACCGTGCTGCCCTCATTATCGCAGTAGCTGCAAATTCGTCACCTGTCATTCGCAGTGCTGTCACCTTGGCGGGCCTAAACATCAGTGCTACCAACTTAACCTGACTAGCGTGAGATTTGAATCGGTAAACAAAGCCACGTGCTTTTTTGACAGCTGTCATCCGCCATCTTTAATCAAGAGAGCGCCGTGCTGCACTCTATGTGGTGGCGGCAAATTCGAAGTGCTTTACAAACTCACGTGCTTTTGCCATCCACCATCTTTAATCCGGAGAGGACCGTGCTGCCCTCTTTGTGGCGGTGGCAAATTCCACGTGCTTTACAAACTCACGTGCTTTTTTTCTGACAGCTGGCATCCGCCATCTTTAATCAAGAGAGCGCCGTGCTGGACTCTATGTGGTGGCGGCAAAGTCGAAGTGCTTTACAAACTCACGTGCTTTTGCTATCCTCCATCTTTAATCCAGAGAGGACCGTGCTGCCCTCTTTGTAGCGGTAGCAAATTCCACGTGCTCTTGTTTGGAAACAGACTCACGTGCTTTTTTCTGACAGCTGTCATCCGCCATCTTTAGTCAAGAGAGCGCCGTGCTGCTATCATGCGGGCAATTTCGTCAGCTGTCATCCGCCATCTTTAATCTACAGAGCACAGTGCTGCAATCATTAGCTGAAATGTGGTGGCGGTAAATTCTACATTCTTTACAAAGCCACGTGCAGCTGTCATCCGTCATCTTTAATGAAGAGAGCACCATGCTGCCCTCTTTCGTCAGCTGTCATCCGGCATCTTTAATCTACAGAGCACCGTGCTGCCCTCTTTAGTTGCAATGTGGTGGCGGCAAATTCTACATTCTCTTGTTTGGAAACAAACCTATGCGCAATTTTGACAGCTATCATCCGCCATCTTTAATCTAGAGAGCACCGTGCTGCCCTCTTTAGCTAGATACCTTTGAAAGGGCTTGGTATCTACATTTCTCCAAAAAACTAAGAGTATAATTGAACACTGTACTCGATACAACATATGATCAGAACATTGATTGATGTGTTTGGGGTGCACCTTCGTTCTAAGAGAATCGAACCCGAGACTGCCGGGTGAGAGGCAAGCACACTAAACCAAACCGTAGGAGCCGGCAATTCTCTTTCTATATAATAATAATAATAATAATAATAATAATAATAATAATAATAATAATAATAATAATAATAATAATAATAATAATAATTTCGTGTGGCTATTTCTAGCCAAGTGCAGCCTAAAAATAAATTCTAGTCCTGTTACATCAGGAAGGGTAACGGGCTAAATCCTTTCAGCGTCAGGAAGGGCATCTAGCCGTAAAACAGATTCTTGCGATTTAAAATCTTGCGTCAGGAGGGGGCACTCGGCTGTAAAATATATATTTAATCCCGGTCCTGTTACGTTAGGAACTGCATCTAGATGTAAAAAAGGAGCTCCTAACATTTACAGTGTTAAGCTTTAGGAACAGGCTATGTGCTCACACCGGGTTACATCATTCGTTGTTCGATTTTTGTTCCACTGCTTAGAACACTGTATTTGAAGTTCTATCAGCGCAGTCAGTCAGAGTGAGGTGCGGAATGCATGCGTTGACTGAAATTGTACGCTAGTCTTACGGCTGTAGTAACCTTCAGCGAGGACAGTGCGTGCTTGATAAGCTACCTGTAACTCACGGAACATTTTCTTAATGGTGTTAGTAATTCCTTCTGGTGTATGTTCTTGAGATAAAATATTATGATTGTACGGAGAGGGTATAACCTACTGCTAGCACATAGCCTACTCCTATTGAAAGAGCCTGCACGGTACCGATATATAGGCTACTCATGTTGAAGGAGCCTGTCCAAGGTTTGACGTCCCCATCAACAGCGTTATATACCCTTACTTAATGCTGGCTTTTTGCACACTCTCTGGTTATTCGAAACTGCCTAAGAATGTAATATACAACAGTAGGGAGAGGGTAAAACCCGGTGCCCGTACATACCCTACTCCTACCGATGAAGCCTGCACATAGCTTATCGCCTCCATACGACAGATGAATCACCATCAACATCTTGTACTCACAATCATTTTCGAAGGAGCCTGCACAAGGTTTAACGCCCCCATCAACAGCGTTATATACCCTTACTTAATGCTGGCTTTTTGCACACACTCTGGTTATTAGAAACTGCCTAAGAATGTAATATACAACAGTAGGGAGAGGGTAAAACCCAGTGCCGGTACATAGCCTACTCCTACCGATGAAGCCTGCACACAGCTTATTGCCTCCATCCGACAGATGAATCACCATCAACATCTTGTACTCACAATCATTTTCGAAGGAGTCTGCGCAAGGTTTAACGTCCCCATCAACAGCGTTATATGCCCTTACTTAATGCTGGCTTTTTGCATGCCCTCTGGTTATTCGAAACTACCTGAGAATGCAATATACAACAGTAGGGAGAGGGTAAAACCCGGTGCCGGTACACACCCTACTCCTACCGAAGAAGCCTGCACATAGCTTATCGCCTCCATCCGACAGATAAATCACCATCAACATCTTGTACTCACAACCATTTTCGAAGGAGCCTGCACAAGGTTTAACGTCCCCATCAACAGCGTTATATGCCCTTACTTCATGCTGGCTTTTTGCACGCCCTCTGGTTATTCGAAACTACCTGAGAATGCAATATGCAACGGTAGGATCGCCTCCATCTGACAGATGAATAACCCTCAACACTCTTGTACCCGCAATCATTCTCGCTACTTCGGCAGATAGCGGGTTCGAACCCCTACTGTCGGAAGCCGTAAAAATAGCAAATGCTAGGCGAGGGACCTGCTCGATCGTCATAACGTGTAATTACATGATCCAGCCGGATGCGGTCTTAGCTCAATACCTTTAAGTGCCTACAGCTAAGGAATACCGCGGATGTCGGCTTCTTGCTTAGCTTAGTACCCTCCCGTTTAAGTCTAGAGGTCGAGGATCGCGCGCTAACTTTCCAAGGCTCGATCCGCTGCAGAACTCTTAAATTCTGACACCTCGGCATCAACAGCAGGTTCCATCCCGGCTGAAATACGTCAGCCTGCAGAACTCAGCGCAAGGCACTCAGGAGAGCTCTTGTTGCATAAACATTTCGTTCCAACTGTACTGCAAACGCCTGCAACTTTCACATCCGCTTGGTGACAAGCAGCATATTTACTCGCTGCAGCCTGTGTCAAGCGTTCACAGTTCTCTGTGTGCGTTAATTGTATGCACAACCTCTACTTTTCTACCGACCGTCTAATTTCCATCGGCTGTGAACATTATTCTTCAGTTTGCAGCCTTCAACTTAAGGTAACCCTAAACTATTAGTTGGTGTTTGCAAAGCAACTTCTACGCTAGGTAATAAATATCTACATTAATATATTTTTGTTCTTTTTAGGTACAACTAGAATATTATCATTCGAGTTACAGGCTTGAAAGTACGCATTTTATCCATCAGAGTAACAGTCTGCATAGCGAACATTTAAAGGTATGTTTCGAACTTTGAGTTGTAAAGATAGCCAGGCTAGCTGACGCACCCTTTTATATATATTCCTACACTACATCCATATATGTTTGTTCTTTTTAGGTGCGACCAGAATATTATCATTCGAGATTCAGGCTTGAACGCACGCATTTTATTCATCCGAGTAACAGTTTGCAGCGCGAAGATTTTAAGGTTTGTCTGACCTCTATAGGTTGAAACTTGGTTTCTTCCGAACATCGTAACTTTAAGCTAATCTCTATTGATAAATAGTTGTTCTCTTCAATCCTCATGCTATAGAAGAGGTAAATCTTATAATTTCAAACTCACAGCAATGTCCGACCTCTATACGTTGAAACCCTGTTTCTTCCGTACATCGTATCTTAAGTCTATTGATAAATAGTTATTCTCTTCAATCCACATGCTGTAGAAGAGGTTAATCTTATACTTTCAAACCTACAGCCATGTCTGACCTCTATAAGTGGAAACTTAGTTTCTTCCGAACATCGCAACTTTAGTCTATTGGTAAATAGCTTCCCTCTTCTATCCGCATGCTATAGAAGATGTTAATCTTATAATTTCAAACTTAAAGCAATGTCTGACCTCTATAGGTTGAAACTTGGTTTCTTCCGACACCGTAACTTTAGTCTAATGATAAATACTTGTTCGTTTTAATACACATGCTATGGAAGATGTTAATATTATAATTTCAAACTCACAGCAATGTCTGACCTGTACAGGTTCAAACTTGGTTTCTTCCGAACATCGTAACTTAAGTCAATTGATAAATAGTTATTTTCTTTAATCTGCATGTCATAGAAGAGGTTAATCTTATAATTTCAAACTAACAGCAATGTCTAACCTCTATAGGTTGAAACTTGATGTCTGACATCTAAAGGTTCAAACCTGGTTTCTTCCGAACATAGCAACTTTAGTCTATTGATAAATAGTTGTTCTCTTCAATCCTCATGCTATAGAAGAGGTTAATCTTATAATTTCAAACTTACAGCAATGTCTGACCTCTATAGGTTGAAACTTGGTTTCTTCCGAACATCGTAAGTTTAGTCTATTGATAAATAGTTACCCTCTTCAATCCGCATGCTGTAGAAGACGTTAATCTTATAATTTTAAACTCATAGCAATGTCCGAACTCTATAGCTTGAAACTTGGTTTCTTCCGAACATCGTAACTTTAGTCTATTGATAAATAGTTATTATCTTCAATCCGCATGCTGTAGAAGAGGTCAATCTTATAATTTTGAACTCACAGCAATGTCCGACCTCTATAGGTTGAAACTTGGTTTCTTCCGAACATCGTAACTTTAGTCTAATCATAAATAGTTGTTCTCTTTAATCCACATGCTGTAGAAGAGGTTAATCTTATAATTTCAAACATTCAGCAATGTCTGGCTTCTATAGGTTGAAACTTGGTTTCTTCTGAACATCGTAATTTTAGTCTAATCTCTATTTATACATAGATGTTTTCTTCAATCCTCATGCTGGTTGACCATTATTAATTAAATTTTCGTTTGTTCTTTGCGACTGACCTCTATAGGTTGAAACTTGGTTTCTTTCGAACATAGCAACTTTCGCCTAATCTCTATTCGTTGTTCTCTTTTCAGATGTTCCCCTGCTGTGAGGAATGCAATGTAACGTTTACAAGGCGAGATAACTTCATGCGCCATGTGAAATCAAAACACCCTAGCATAACATCTGTTATATGTAAAGTTTGTGGTGTGTATTTCCCTAACGTAGAGCGATACGAGGCTCACTTAGTAGAAGCGCATCAGGTATCTACTTGCAACTATAACCCTCAGGTAATAGGAGAAAAGCGTAAAAAACGGATGTAGCTGTAGAAAGTACTAGTAGTGAAAAACCTAGAAAAAATCATGAACTTCAAACTATTCACTGCGAGCACTGTAACACTGATATACCATCTTCACTTCTTCAGGGTCACTTACGGAGTAATGCGCATAAAAATAATGCCTGCAGAAGTGGTAGTAACACAAACATCGAGGAAATTAATACAGCATTTAAAAGTAGGATTTCTAGTTGAAGAATTCGTGTTAGTCAAAAGTTTCAGAGTACTGAACATTTTTTAAATTGCATTCAACCGGTTGTACAACAGCTTCTTGCTAAAACTTTGTCTAATCAAAATTTATTTAAAGTTAATATTGAACTTTTCGCCTTGTACATTAAAAGCACGGATGAATCGGAAATAACGGACATTAAATCATTTAATACGAAAAATTTCGGCATAAGTCAGTCCACTAATTTTGGTGATGTACTTAGGGATGTCTTGAACATTATTTCAACTAAGGGCGAGGAATTTCAGGAAAAGAAATCAGGGTGGGCTTTAGTTGAATAATGTATCTAGAAGTTAACATCAATAAGTACAATCCTATGCGAGGTTCATCGTACATCGAGCTGCCGACATGGATTCAGCGAAAAGAAGCTGTTGTAAACATCCAAAACAATGACGAAGCATGTTTTGCATGGGCGGTGATGTCGGCTTTAAATCCTGCTAAATCGAATGTAGCGAATAGAACATCATCGTTTCCACACTATTCAACGCAACTAAACTTCGATAGTATAGAATTTCCTGTGCAGTTAAAGGACATTAAGCGCTTTGAAGAACTAAATAACATTAGCGTTAATGTGTATGGTGTAGACAAAAAGTCTGTAGTAGGTCCTCTGTATTATACATATCATAAGAAAAGTACTAATGTTTACTTACTCTATATCGAAAACAGTGAGAATAGCCACTTTTTCTAGATTAAAAATCTGAGTAGACTTGTTGGTAGTCAGTTGTCAAACAGGTGTAACAAAAAGTGGCTATGTGATGGATGTTTGCAATATTTTAGAACTGAAGATCAGTTAACGAACCATTCCAAGAATGACTGCAATCATGTACGTACAGAGATACCTACTACACGTAATGTTGTTTTAAAATTTACAAATTATGACAAGCAGATGTGGGTACCTTTCGTGATTTATGCAGACTTTGTAGCCATCCTCAAGCCATGCAGCACATGCTTACCTAATCCTAATAACACTTTCACTAATACTACGCACATGCATGTCCCGTATAGCTTCGCGTATTACATCAAGTGTAGTTATGATAGTACGCTTAACAATTTAGAGCTGTATCGAGGACCTGATGCTGCTAAAGTATTTTTAGAAAAACTTGAAAGTGATGCAGTACGTCTTGGTCGTATTCTAAATAGTAATATTCCTATGAAGCCACTCACGGAAATTCAGTTAAATGATCATGAACATGCTACAAAATGTGGCATTTGCGATGGGAAATTTTCCGAAAATGACCCTAAAGTTTTTGATCATGATCATTTAACTGGTTTCTACAGATGTGCCGCTCATAATAGCTGCAATCTTAAGTACAGAGTTCCAAAATTTATCCCTGTAATTTTTCGTAACTTATCTGGTTACGACTCACATTTCACAATTTGGAGCTTCAGATGAAAAAGTAGATATAATCCCTCAGAATAAAGAGCGGTACATTGCATTTGCAAAGTCTGTAAAAGTAGATGAGGAGCATTCTATAAAACTGAGATTCGTTGACTCGTTTCGCTTTATGGCGAGTAGCCTCGATAAACTTTCTAGTCATTTACAGCCAGAACAATTAACGGAAATTCGACGCGTTTTCCTGAAGAAGCGCAGTTTAATTTACTTCGGCGTAGGGTGTTTTTTGTTATGAATATCTTGACTGCTTAGAACGCCTGGAAGAACGTGCCTTACCATCGAAACAATCATTTTACAGCTCGCTGAATTCAGCGGATATTAGTGATGATGACTATTTACATGCACAACATATCTGGGAGCAGTTCCACATTCAAACGCTAGGTGAATACTCCGACTTATATTTAAAGACGGATGTACTTTAGTTAGGTGATGTTTTCGAAAATTTTCGCTGTGTTTGCAAGAAAACCTACAGCCTTGACCCATGTCAGTATTTTACTGCGCCTGGGTTAATTTCTGATGCGATGTTAAAATACACGCAGGTGAATTTGGAACTGCTAACTGATATTGATATGGTGCACTTTATAAAATCGTCTATTCGAGGCGGTCTAAGTCAGTGCAGTGGGCGGTATTCCAAGGCAAATAATAAGTACATGCCGAGTTTCGATTCTAGTCAGGAATCTCAGTATATTGTTTATCTCGATGCTAATAATCAGTATGGGTGGGCGATGAGTCAGCATCTACCGGTGAGTGGTTTCCGCTGGCTAACGCAGTGCGAAATTGATGCTTTACAGCTGCACGCCCTAGGCGATGAAGCTGATAAAGGCTATTTCCTCGAAGTTGACTTACAGTATCATAGAGAGTTACACACTTCTCATAATGACTTACCGTTCTGGCCTGAAAATATGAAGCCCCCGTACATCGCATCAACGACGAAAATGCTAATTGCTAATTTGTGTGATAAATCTAAGTATATCATTCATTACCTAAATTTAAAACAGTGTTTGCAGCATGGTTTGAAGTTATCCAAAATTCATCGCGTACTAGAATTTAATCAGTCACCGTGGCTAAACCCATATATCGATCTCAACAATAATTTAAGAACAAATGCAGTTAACGAGTTTGAGAAGGATTTCTACAAGCTCATGAATAACAGTGTGTTTGGTAAGACTATGGAAAATGTTGACAAACGCGTTGATGTAAAACTGATTACAAACTGGGACAATATTAAGAAAAGATATGGTGCTAACTATTCAATAAGTAAACCAAATTTCCACAGCTGTACCATCATACATGAGAATTTAGTTATTATACAGATGAATCGTGTTAGGGTTAAGTACGACAAACCTACCTACGTCGGCGTTGCAGTACTTGAATTGGCTAAAACACTCATGTATGAATTCCATTACGATTATATGATGAAGAAGTACGCGCATAATGCGCAATTGTTCTACACAGATACCGATTCGTTTATTTATCAAATCAAATGTGATGACTATTACAATGATATAAAGCCAGACTTGGGTAGGTTTGATACTAGTAAGTATCCTGCAAATAATCAATATCATCTACCGCTAGTGAACAAAAAGGTTCTAGGTAAAATGAAAGATGAATGTGCTGGAAATATTATCGATTCATTTGTAGATACTAAATCCAAGTCATATTGCATAAAACTCTTAAAAGAACTACAAATAAAGAGAATGAAGGGGGTTAAAAAGAATGTGGTTCAGAATCAGTTAAGTTTTGAAAACTATAACAATTGCATTAAAAGTAATCCACCTATTTTGCATAAGCAAGAAGCACCAGTTGTACTCTCATTTAATTAGTAAGGTAGCCCTTAATAATGATGATTGCAAACGGTTTGTCCTTCCAAATTCTACCAACACTCTAGCCTTGGGGCATAGTAGTATTGATAGGTACTTCTTTACATAAAGCAGGTGAGTGTAAAAAAATTATGCTAGAGGTGTGTAATTTGTAATATATACGTTAAGCTGTCTTACATCACAATTCACTGTACATATTGTATAAAGATAGGGAGAGATACGCTGAGAGCGTAGTACGGTAAGTTTAAACTTGTACATTCGAGAATTGTGTCGAGAATAAGAGAAGTACGCAAACATCACTACGGTAAAATGATTCGAGATAAAACTTGTACATACAAGATGTAAGTAAATAATGTAGAATTGACATATTCTTTTATTTTAGGTTAGGTATTACATTCCTCCCGCTCCTTATTAGCAAGATAGAGTTTTGTTCAATAGTATATCACTCGCGGAAGAAGAGTAAGTATGTCAAGAAAGAAGGTGATGTGCAGATTCGTAAGTATGTTATCGTTTATCTCATGTTGAGAAGAGCAGTATCAGCAACATCGAACTCTAGTATGTGTTCAAGTCTAAACTTGCAATATTCTTGCTTTTGCAATGCACGTTCAATAGAGATGTACCTTGATAGAGGAGGAAGAGCAGCTTAGTAAGTATGTTGAGAAGATAATTTTTTTTCTTTCTAAACAGTGCTCGATTCTAGTCATGCAATGCAGTGTTCATCAACGTCGAACTATAAACAATAGTATGTGTTCAAGTCTAAACTTGTATGTACGCGATATGCGTGCTGTCTTATGTGTAAGATCGCGTTGTATGTTCGATAAAGCTATGCCTTAACAGAGCTGGAAAAGGAGGTTATAACAATCACTATCATACGCAAGCCGTTCAAAACTGTACTCTTGTTTTCTCTTAGAACAAATCGATGTCCTGATCATATGTTGTATCGAGTACAGTGTTCGATTATATATTCTTAATCGCTTCTTTTTAAATCGTCCGCTACTACGATCAAGAGCGCAGCACGGTGCTCTCAGAAGCCGGATGTGGAATTTGCCGCCACCACATGTCAAAGAAGAAAAAGATGCCAACACGATGTTCTCTTGGCAGCTTTTCAAATTTTACGCCACCACAGAGTGCAGCGCGGCGCTCTGTAGTTTAAAGGTGGCGGATGACAGCTGATGCAAGAGGGCAGCAAGGTGCTCTCTAGGTTAAAGATGGCGGATAACAAAAGGCACGTGGCTTTGTTTCCAAACAAGAGAACGTGGAATTTACCGCCACCACATTTCAAAGCTATCTAGCTAAAGATGGCAGCACGGCGCTCTCTTGATTAAAGATGGCGGATGACAGCTGTCAAAAAAGCACGTGGCTTTGTTTACCAATTCAAATCTCACGCTAGTCAGGTTAAGTTGGTAGCACTGAGGTTTAGGCCCGCCAAGATGACAGCACTGCGGACGACAGGTGACGAATTTGCAGCTACTGCGATAAAGAGGGCAGCACGGCGCTCTGTAGTTTAAAGATGGCGGATGACAGCTATCAAAAAGCAGGTGGATTTGTTTACAAATTCAAATCTCGCGCTACTGAGGTTAAGTTGGTAGCACTGAGGTTTAGGCCCGTTAAGATGGCAGCACTGCGGATGACAGGTGACGAATTTGTAGCTACTGCGATAAAGAGGGCAGCATGGTGCTCTGTAGTTTAAAGATGGCGGATGACAGCTGTCAAAAAGCACGTAGATTTGTTTACAAGTTCAAATCTCGCGCTAGCGAGGTTAAGTTGGTAGCACTGAGGTTTAGGCCCGTCAAGATGGCAGTACTGAGGTTAGCGATGCGTTGTTGTCTGTCAAAAAGCACGTGGCTGTCAAAAAACACGTGGATTTGTTTACAAATTCAAATCTCGCGCTTGTGAGGTTAAGTTGATACCACTGAGGTTTAGGCCCGTCAAGATGGCAGCAGTGAGGTTAGCGATGCGTTGTTGTCGATGACAGCTGTCAAAAAGCACGTGGCTTTGTTTACAAATTCAAATCTCGCGCCAAAATTCAAATCTCCCGCCAAAATTCAAATTTCCCTCCAAAATTCAAATTTCCCGCTGGAGGAGGAGGAGGCGACCGAACCATCCAATTATACTACTATGGTTCAAGTCCTTGAGGAGATCCGGCGTGGTGTCGTCTTGGGTGCCTTGGCGGTACTGAACCCTCGGCCGGACTGCATTCGTAGTCACTACCTGGCCAGGACCCGTCAGAACATTATTATTATTATTATTATTATTATTATTATTGTTATTATTATTATTATTATTATTATTATTATTATTATTATTATTATTATTATTATTATTATTATTATTATTATTATTATTATTATTATTATTATTATTATTATTATTATTATTATTGATGTTCTGGACCCCACAGCAAGATGCAAGACCGCTACTTGGCGGTAAATTACATCTGGTGCCATTGTCATTGCTGAAAATGTGACCAGCACCATCGTCGCGCGTAGGCAAGTGCGCGAGATTTCTGGCGACACGTATGATATACTTCCGTGCATTATTGACCATATTATAGAGGTGAACAGTTGCACGGTCAATATCATTCCTATCGTTTATTTCAAATGTGTTTAAAAATTTATTTATATGCCAGGAGAATCTACTGTAATCTAACTTTATGTTCTCCGAAGGAAAAGATGGCTCTTGAAAACGAACCCAGGAAAGATTTTAAATGATCAGTTTATGATCAGAATAAGTACATTATGAACAGTAAAAAATTGATTGGTCTCAACGCATGTTTCACCACACCGAGGGCGAGCTTCGCTCTCATTCGAGAGCGCATTCATGCTTTGAGGAGGGAGCTGGATTTTGTTTCAGGTGAGCTTTATAAGCTTCATCTTTCTTTAAGTCGGACATTAGAGGTGAACACATTCAATCATCTGGACCTTGTATCTCACATTGATTTCTTATCGCTTTCATCTTCTTCAAGGGCTAGACATTTATCCAAATTTTCCCGTTTATCGATGTGCCAGAGGAAGAATTCTGTCACACATTTGAATTCTTCTAAAGTAGTGGTTAATCTATCCACCACTAATTTGGATACTCCTTCTATGTCTGTGCTCGAGAAGGGATTAAATTTTGCGATTTCACCTCTTAAGCTTCCAACGGAGGAGATCATCTGTGGTGTTGAGGCTTCTCTTAAGCCCTTACCGGATCATATTGCTGAGGAGATTCGTCTTGAAACCGCCACCATTATCAGACATTTCAAACCCCGTCGTCCGAACCTTACTTCCAAAGAGAGGTATGCTCTTAAACAACTAAAATGAACAAGGACTTGGTGGTGTTGAAGGCTGATAAAGGCAATGCTACTGTGGTTATGAACACCGTCGACTACAATAACAAGATTGAGGAACTTCTCAGTGATCCCACCTATAAGGTGCTAAAAAATGATCCTACCAACGCCATTGATGGGAAAACAGCGTCTCTTCTTAAAGCTAGCTCGATTCCGAATGATGTTTCTCGTGGTTTGCGACAGCAGGCTTCCACAATTCCCCGAATTTATGGCCTTCCTAAGATCCATAAAGACGGAGTTCCCCTTAGACTTATTGTTAACAGTATAGGTTCCCATAGATACAACCTGGCCAAATACCTTGGAGAACTTCTCAAGCCGTACATAGGTAATGAGGCATCCATCAGGAATTCATCGCATTTTATTGGCATTTTACCCAATCTGCGGGTTTCTCCTGGTGATATTCTAGTCAGTTTTGATGTTGTGTCTCTGTTCACTAGGGTTCCAATCATAGACACCTTGTCTCTGTTGGATAAAATCTTTCCTGGTGACATTGTTAATCTGTTTCATCTTGTCCTCACTACCACATATTTCAGTTTTCATGGTACAATATACGAACAAATGGATGGTGTTGCCATGGGATCGCCATTGGCACCAGTCATCGCTAATATCTATATGCAAGATTTTGAAGAGAGTTGTCTTCAATCTTGCACGCTCAAGCCGTCCATCTGGTTGAGATATGTCGATGACACATTTGTTATTTGGCCCCTTGGTGAACAGGAATTATCCATATTTTTGGATCACTTGAACAGCATACATCCAAACATTCAATTTACCATGGAGACTGAACGTGGAGGATGTTTACCGTTCTTGGATGTTTTGGTTTCTAAGAAATCAGATGGAACGTTAGGTCATTAGGTTTACCGTAAACCTAACCATACTAATAGATACCTCCATGGGTCCTCTCATCACCATCCTTGCCTAAAGCGTGCTATGCTTAACACTCTTATCAGCCGAGCAAGGGAGGTTTGTGAGGAGGATAAATTAAACGGTGAACTTGAGTTCCTAACCAGAACATTTCTGAGCAATGGCTATTCAGGGAAACAGATTGCCGAAGTGCTACATCCTAGGCCAAAAGACAGATTGTCACGTGATTCTCGTCCTTTGAGTCTGGCCTTCTTGCCATACGTGCAATCTGTCACGGATAGGATCGGTAATATTCTCAGAAAGCACAATATCAAGACCATTTTTAAGCCTAATATCACCATAGGCAATTGTTTGCGATCTGTCAAAGATCCTATTGGTTTAAACTGCGCTGGAATATATATGATTCCTTGCTCCTGTGGATCGGTTTATGTCGGCCAAACATGCAGGAAAGTAGCAACAAGGGTTAAAGAACATCGCAGGCACTTACGTCTTTGCCAGCCAGAGAAGTCTGCTGTGGCAGAACATGCCATACATAATGACCATCAAATAGTTTTTGATGCAACTTCTGTCATTTGTATAGAGAAACATTTTACTCCCAGAATCATTTGTGAGGCGATAGAAATTGCTAAACGCCCGAATAATTTTAACAAAGTTGACGGCTATATACTGAGTAGATCATGGCTACCCTCCATAGTTAACTCGTCAACATCTTTCTCCGTGACTCTGGAGGCCCTGGACGAACTATATTTCTTACAGGGCCTCTCTATCTTGAGTCTGGTTACTATGGAGAGACCGTAGCCATTTTGCTTTGTTGTTGCTCTGAAGACGATCCTGGTCGCAGGATTGAAACGCGTCAGCTGGTATTTATTTATTATTACACGACCTAATATCCCCAAATACACTGACTGACAGAGCAAATGCAACACCAAGAAGGAGTGGTTCGAAAGGGATGAAAGTTGGGGAAAAAAACAGAGACGGCACGGACGAATAATTGATGTTTATTTCAAACCGATATGCAGGTTACACAATGCGCACGGCATCGACTCAGTAGGATGTAGGACCACCGCGAGCGGCGATGCACGCAGAAACACGTCGAGGTACAGAGTCAATAAGAGTGCGGATGGTGTCCTGAGGGATGGTTCTCCATTCTCTGTCAACCATTTGCCACAGTTGGTCGTCCGTACGAGGCTGGGGCAGAGTTTGCAAACGGCGTCCAATGAGATCCCACACGTGTTCGATTGGTGAGAGATCCGGAGAGTACGCTGGCCACGGAAGCATCTGTACACCTCGTAGAGCCTGTTGGGAGATGCGAGCAGTGTGTGGGCGGGCATTATCCTGCTGAAACAGAGCATTGGGCAGCCCCTGAAGGTACGGGAGTGCCACCGGCCGCAGCACATGCTGCACGTAGCGGTGGGCATTTAACGTGCCTTGAATACGCACTAGAGGTGACGTGGAATCATACGCAATAGCGCCCCAAACCATGATGCCGCGTTGTCTAGCGGTAGAGCGCTCCACAGTTACTGCCGGATTTGACCTTTCTCCACGCCGACGCCACACTCATCTGCGGTGACTATCACTGACAGAACAGAAGCGTGACTCATCGGAGAACACGACGTTCCGCCATTCCCTCATCCAAGTCGCTCTAGCCTGGCACCATGCCAGGCGTGCACGTCTATGCTATGGAGTCAATGGTAGTGTTCTGAGCGGACGCCGGGAGTGCAGGCCTCCTTCAACCAATCGACGGGAAATTGTTCTGGTCGATATTGGAACAGCCAGGGTGTCTTGCACATGCTGAAGAATGGCGGTTGACGTGGCGTGCGGGGCTGCCACCGCTTGGCGGCGGATGCGCCGATCCTCGCGTGCTGACGTCACTCGGGCTGCGCCTGGACCCCTCGCACGTGCCTCATGTCCCTGCGCCAACCATCTTCGCCACAGGCGCTGCACCGTGGACACATCCCTATGGGTTTCGGCTGCGATTTGACGAAGCGACCAACCTGCCCTTCTCAGCCCGATCACCATACCCCTCGTAAAGTCGTCTGTCCGCTGGAAATGCCTCCGTTGACGGCGGCCTGGCATTCTTAGCTATACACGTGTCCCGTGGCACACGACAACACGTTCTACAATGACTGTCGGCTGAGAAATCACGGTACGAAGTGGGCCATTCGCCAACGCCGTGTCCCATTTATCGTTCGCTACGTGCGCAGCACAGCGGCGCATTTCACATCATGAGCATACCTCAGTGACGTCAGTCCACCCTGCAATTGGCATAAAATTCTGACCACTCCTTCTTTATGTTGCATTTGCTCTGTCAGTCAGTGTAATTATCATAATGTCATTTAGTGGTCGTGAAAGTCTAGGTATTAAAAATGTCGTATGGCTTTTAGTGCCGGGATATCCCAGGAAGGGTTCGGCTCGCCATGTGCAGGTCTTTCTATTTGACTCCCTTAGGCGACCTGCGCGTCGTGGTGGTGATGAAATGATGATGAAGACAACACATACACCCAGCCCCAGTGCCATTGGAATTAACCAATTAAGGTTAAAATCCCCGACCCGGCCGGGAATCAAACCCGGAACCCTCTGAACCGAAGGCCAGTACGCTGACCGTTCAGCCAACGAGTCGGACATAATAAATAATCTTTTCCAAGTACACGCGTATAGTGTTCCATACAATTAATGTTATTAATTATAACATCTTAATGTTTACAAAATAAAAATTGCTACTGGCATGCAAATCTCGTGATTTAATATACTCAAATTAAATGTACTTATCGAATGCTGGATATGGTTTGCTGTCATCTAGAGGTACACTTGAGATTTTACACCATTATGATGGCTGCTCTTCTCTTTGATAGTCCTTGGTTCCTCTACATACTAACACGATCCATGTCACGAACTGTGGTCTTCTTAGTGGAGTCTCTAGACGTTCCATGAAGAAATGACTGCAAGCACTTAGGCGCGTTTCTCGTAGGCTCCTGTCCTCGGGGTTCGATGATCACTCACGAACATACAGGCAAAAATGGGAAAATCAGTTACTAAACACTGATTATGTGCTTTCAAAGAATCTACTGGTGATTAGATCCACTAATAACATTAAATAGTGGCAAGTTATATAAATCACTATTCATTTCCCAATTAATCACACAGCCTAACTAATTATCACCACAATTGTCCGTGGAGTATGCAAAATCTAATTTTATCAGGAATATCGTTCTTTAATTTTACTGAACGTCACTCACTCTTAAAATGCTTTAGATGGGTCACTATTAATTACTGAATGTAATTAGCTATCTCACTACTTCTAAAATACCTGGTGCGTTTGCTCTTTCACTAATGATTGTATCATAAGCCGCAACTGACTGTCGTTGATATTTAAAAGCTGAAATGTTGAGATAAGACTACTATTCATCAATACTGTGCATTATCTAGTACCACACGGCTTATTTCGCGATATTTTACATCGCACTGATGTGTTTTTCTTCCTCGACACAACACTTCATACACTGATATCCAAGTTCACTCCTAACGTGTGAGTACTGCGGCTACACAATTTACAATAGGATACTGCATCTAAGTCCAGGTTTTATTTATTGTATCTGGACTGAGCGGGCGGGGAGGAGGCAGACCACGCCCCTGGTCGAAATAGAGCTCCGATGAACGGAATCTTACAGCGAGGTAAAGGCAATCAAATTATAGTTCGTCACCCCTATTTGCCACTGATCTCATTTAAAATCAAAATGATCAGCGGGTCATTCACAATCTCAAAAGCGTCCTTTTAGAATTCACGCGTCATGGTTCATCACGCAAGACCTCCCACTTTTTTCCACACGTTGTCAGATTTCGGCAGTCATATTTAGTCTGCGTACTACTATATGACAGGCGTCATTACCGATCCACTGTTAAAGTATTGCTTTTATATGCATCGACAATTAGCATTAAATACATCGGTTCGAATGAGACCTGACTCATAAATTTCCAGAAATTATCTCAGATGAAGGTGTTCTTCTTCTACCTCATTTAGTTAATCATGGTGAGGTGGCACCAATGAATACGGTGTTGAATTAGTAAAGGCTATTTATTTCTTGGGGTTAACACACCTTAATTCAGTCCACTCTCCGACAACCTACATTTCCACGCGTAGCGTCATCTCTCCTCCTCGCTCGCACGAAAAGTGAGCGCGATTTCACGGTTCAGTAGTAATGCGCTATCCTTTCCTCGATACAGCGCAGAAAACTGCTCCCTTCAGGCTGGGGTATCGCAAATTACATCCCGGTTCGACATGTAGACTGCTAATTACGACATTATAAGTCGCAGAATGTTGCGTTAAAAGGCACATATGATTGACTAAACCTCCTGACATGCCTATGGCATGGTGATGAACGGTTACAATACATTTTCATTATAGACTGTTATGCCTTTCAGCGTTCAGTCTGCAAGCCTCTGTGAATTTACTAAACGTCGCCACAAACCTCGATTTCCAACTAGTGTTGTGGCCTCATTTAGTTCCATACCTCTTATCTTTAAATCGTTAGAAACCGAGTCTAAACATCGCCGTATTGGTCCATTATTTGCATAGGTAACCTATCCTCCTCCATTCGCCTCACATAAACACACCGCCGAAGCCGGTTTATGCGTACAGCTTCATCCATCGAGTTCATTCCTAAATTAGCCCTTATCTCCTCATTCCGAGTACCCCCTGTCATTGTTCCCACCTGTTTGTACCAGCAACCATGCTTGCTGCTTCCATGTCTGTTACTTCTAAGTTATGAATAATATATCCTGAGTCCACCCAGCTTTCGCTCCCGTAAAGCATTGCTGTTCTGGAAACAGACCTATGTAAAGATAGTTTCGTCTGGGTGCTGACTTCCTTCTTACAGAATACTGTTGATCGCAACTGCGAGCTCACTGCATTAGCCTTAGGACACCTTGATTCAACCTCACTTACTATACGTTGGGTGAACACACAACCTAAATACTTGAAATTATCGACCTGTTCTAGCTTTGTATCACCAATCTGACATTCAGTTCTGTTGAATTTCTTAATTACTGACATCAATTTAGTCTTCGAGAGGCTAATTTTCATACCATACTCATTGCACCTATTTTCAAATTCCAAGATATTAGACTGCAGGCTTTGGGCACAATCTGCCATTAAGACCAATTCGTCAGCACAGGCCAGACTCCTTACTACATTTCCACCTAACGGAATCCCTCCCTGCCATTTTATATCTTCCAGCAGATGATCCAGGTAAACTTCGAACAGCAAAGGTGAAAGATTACAGCCTTGTCTAACCCCTGTAAGTGCCCTGAACCAAGCACTCATCCTACCATCAATTCACACTGAAGCCCAATTCTCAACATTAATGCCTCTGATTGATTTTAATAATCTACATTTAATTCCATAGTCCTCCAGTATAGCGAACATCTTTTCCCTCGCTACCATGTCATATGCTTTCTCTAGATCTACGAAACATAAACACAACTGCCTATTCCTCTCGTAGTATTTTTCAATTACCTGGCGCATACTGAAAATCCGATCCTGACAGCCTCTCTGTGGTCTGAAGCCACACTGGTTTTCATCCAACTTCCTCTCAACGACTGATCGCACCCTCCCTTCCAAGATGCCAGTGAATACCTTGCCTGGTATATTAATCAATGAGATACCTCGGTAGTTGTTGCAATTCTTCCTGTTCCCTTGCTTATAGATAGGTGCAATTACTGATTTTGTCCAATCTGAAGGTATCTTACCAACACTCCATGCTAATTTTACTACTCTATGAAGCCATTTCATCCCTGCCTTCCCACTATACTTCACCATTTCTGATCTAATTTCATCTATTCCTGCTGCATTTTGACAATGGAGTTTATTTACCATCCTTTCCACTTCCTCAAGCATAATTTCACCAACATCATTGTCCTCCTCCCCATGAGCTTGGCTGTTCGCAACACCACCAGGATGTTTTCCTTTTACATTGAGAAGATGTTCAAAATATTCCCACCACCTCTCCAATGATTCCCTGGGATCTATTATGAGTTCACCTAAATTACTCAAAACACTGTTCATTTCCATTTTCCCTCCCTTCCTAAGATTCTTTGTTACTGTCCAGAAAGTTTTCGCTGCTGCTTGACCTAGCCTTTCCAGTTTATTACCAAAATTTTCCCACGACTTCTTTTTGGATACTATAAATATATTTTTCGCTCTGTTTCTTTCATCTACGTACAAATCCCTGTCTGTCTCGGCACTAGTTTGGAGCCATTTCTGCTAAGCCTTGTTTTTACGTTTACAAGCTGCTCTCACTTCATCTTTCCACGAAGATGTTCGCCTTTTCCCATCTTTACACACAGTTGTTCCTAGGCATTACCTTGCTGTTTCTACCACAGCATCCCTGTATGCCACCCATTCACTTTCAATATCCTGAACCTTTCTCACTAATCATATCCATGTACTTCTGTCTAATTTCCTCGTCCTGGAGATTTTCTACCCTTATTCGTTTGCGGACAGATTTCACTTTATCTATCCTTGATCTGGAGATACGTATTTCACTACAGATCAGATAGTGGTTTGTATCATCGAAGAATCGCCGGAAATCTCGTACATCCCTAACAGATTTCCTGAATTCGAAGTCTGTTAAGATATAGTCTATTATGGATCTGCTACCTCTAGCCTCCCCTGTGTAGCTGTGAATAGCCTTACGCTTGAAGAATGTATTCGTAACTTCTAAACACATACTAGCACAGAAGTCCAGCAAACGCTTCCCATTCCCATTAGCTTCCATATTTTCCCCACATATACAAATCACCCTTTCGTATCCTTCAGTTCTACTCCCAACTCTCGCATTGAAATCGCCCATCAGCACTATTCCATCCTTGCTGTTGACCCTGACCACGATGTCACTCAATGCTTCATAAAACTTGTCAACTTCATGTCATCTACCCCTCACATGGTGAATACACGGAGACAATTCTAGTCCTAATTCCTCCAACTGACAAATATACCCACATGCCTAACAGAAACTATGTTGCATGCAATGGTATTCCTGATAAAGAGACCTACCCCAGACTCTGCCCTTCCCGTTCTAACACCCGTCAAGTACAATTTATGATCTCCTATCTCTTCTTCGTTATCTCCCCTTACCCGAATATCACTTACTCCTAGCACATCCAGATGCATCCTCTTTGCTGACTCAGCCAGTTCTACTTTCTTTCTTCCATAAGCCCCATTAATATTGATAGCTCCCCATCGAATTCCACTTCGTTCGCCAAGTTGTTTCGAAGGAGTCCCTCGCCTGTCAAATGGAAGTGCGACACCGTTACTCCCATAGGTCCGAGGCTTGCTTAAAATGTTCTTAAGATGTTTTAAGAGAAGATGGAACTAAATCTCAAATATCCACGATGGCACAGTTAAAAAGCATTGCAGGGAGTAAGATGAACATGTGAACTTTGTGAAAGAAATTGTGTTTACTAATGAGTTTTTATGTGTGTGTGCGTGTGTGTGTGCGTGTGTGTGTGTGTGTGTGTGTGTGTGTGTGTGTGTGTGTGTGTGTGTGTGTGTGTGTGTGTGTGTGTGTGTGTGTGTGTGTGTGTGTGTGCTTGTGAAAGTCAGTGGATCTACTCGCCAGGCTGCTCGGGTAAGCTCATTTTACTTCTTGCTTAATTTTATTTCCTACTGCTTAGTTTCAAATGTTTGTTGACCAGTACAACGTTAATACCATTGACCTGCATTCCTCTTCACAGCTCTCACGCACCCCTTCTATTTGCCCCCATCACCTTCAACAGGACTTGTGTTGCAAGAGCAGCTCAGTAGCCACCCACGGTCATTACATTGTTGCCACCTAAATGGCCAGTCATTATTAGCTTATATGTAAGAGTCACAGGCTATTATTGAAGTGAACAATGTACATATTATTGGAATCAGTGAAAGCTGGATTCGTACAGATATGCCGTCGTCGGCAGCTAACCTTGACAGATACCCAATATTACGCCATGACCGCAATGACAAAATAGGCGGTGAGCTTCTACTTTATTACAGAAAAGACCTAAAATGTAAGGTAGTTTCCACTCCTGACCCAAGACTTACACTGCGACAAGAATTTATGTTTGTAGAATTAGACTGCCATAAAAAGATATTAACAGGGATTGTGTACAAGACAGACTGATGATTCTGAAGAGATATTAGCAAATCTTATCTCGGAATAAGATGACAATATAATCATGGGCGCCTTTAACACTGACCTTTTGAAGCACACTAGTGACGCGAACAATCTACTGAACTTATTTTTTGCTACAGACATGACAATTTTACCCCTCAACGCTACTAATCACGTTCATTACTCTGACCGCAGAAGTCATACCTTAATTGATCTTGTGACAAATCAACCTCAGAAAGTAATTAAACACGGACAGATCCCTGCTCCTGGCATCTCTTCACATGACCTATTGTACATGTGTTACTCTACGCGAATACCTAAGTACAAACCACGCTACATTACAATATGAGTCTTACGACATATGGACCGGAATAAACTGCGCCACGATGCATATAACTTGCCTTGGGACAGTATACGTAATTTTCAGAACATAAACTCTAAAGTAAACAAATTCAATTCAATGGCACTGGCAATATTTGATAAGCACGCACCAATGAAACAGGTAAGAATCACTCGGAATTCATCCGCGTGGCTAACAGCCGAGATAAGATCTGCTATGGCCAGTCGTGACAAACTGTACAGACAATACAAACTGACGCATGACACAGATGATTTTGAGCGGTACAGGTTTCTGAGAAACAGAATCAACCAGCTAATTAGGAATTCTAAATATAAATACTTTCAGGAACTGGTGAATACTAACAGGCCGAGACAAAAATGGAGTAACTTACGTACGTTATGTGTAGGTAAAACCGTAGAACAACATGTACCAAGCATATCGCTAGACTTTAAATGATTATTTTGCACGGCCAAGAATAGCCCCTACCTCCTTCCCTAAAAGTTCACTACCCTTGTTTCAACAGAATTCTGTGCATGAGCAATTCTCTTTTAGAAATATCACTTCGAATGAAGTTAAAGGTGTGATATAATGTATTACATCTAATGCCACAGGTAATGATGACATTCCTATATCGCTGATTAAAGATATCTTGGGAGCTGTTCTGCCAATACTAACACATATATTTAACTACTGCCTGACAAACGGAGTGTTCCCAGATGTTTGGAAATATGCACTAATTAGACCCATCTCGAAGAGCTCCACTTTAGATTCTCTTTTCGATTATCGTCCAGTATCCATCCTACCACCCCTATCCAAGGTACTTGAACGCCTAGTTCACACACAAGTTACTGAGTACCTTACCAAACATTCCCTCCTCAATCCCTTCCAATCCGGCTTCAGGAAAGGACATAACACTGCGACAGCTTTACTACGAGTGACAGATGATATTAGACGTGCAATGGACCAACGGGATGTGACTGTACTGACATTATCGGATCTCAGTTGTGTCTTTGACACTGTCAACCCTAAGTTACTACTGCAAAAACTTCGAGAACTAAATTTTAATAGTGTGTCGCTTCGGTTCTTTTCCTGTTACCTTGAAAATCGCCGGCAACGTGTGACACTGGAAAATGTGACTTCAGGGTGTCAAAGTAAGACCTTCGGTGTCCCTCAGGGGTCGGTCCTGGGACGACTGTTGTGTATCATCCAAATTAATGATATCAAAGGCTCTTAAATTCTGCAAAGTGCATGTGTTTGCAGATAATGTATAAATTTACTGTCATTCAAAACCGAGTGATATTGATACAGCAATTACTAAAATAAATTCCGACCTAAAACATCTTAGTGACTATGCAAATAAAAACTGTTAACTAATAAACCCGAATAAAACTCAAGTTATTATTATCGGTACCAGTCCCTCACACGACGGGACATCTCTCCAATAATTTTAAACAATAAAACCACACCCTACTCTACTTCAGTGACTAACTTAGTAATTAGACCCTAAATTGGACTCAACAGGTGATAAGCACATGTAATAAAGTACACAAATGCTTATATCCCCTGAAGCGATTCTGTAATGCATTCTCGGTTCGACTTAAAGTACACCTAATTCACTCTCTTATACTACCTATACTTGACTATTGTGACACTGTGTTGGCTGAAATTACCTGCGACAGTAACAAGAAACTGGACGGGAGCCTGAATAGCTGTAGGATGTATATTTAACCTGCGATATGATGCTTATTAGAAGGAAGTGTAGTGGCTTCGAGTGCACTTCTGCACAAAATACTTTCCAGTAATACTCCCAACTATCTTTCTTCACCTTTTTCTTACCTCACGCCATATCATGACCACAATACGAGATCTGGCTCCTCTCTTGCCATACCTGTAAACCGTACTGCTGCTTACAACCGCTCCTTCATAATCTCTGCATCCAGGTCATGGAATTTGCTACCTGCGAACATTAGGGACAATTCCTCTCATCGCAAGTTTAAAGTGGCGTGCCGCGAGTAGAGTTGGGTCGTTCATGAACTAACTAGTTCATTTGAACGACTCTTTTATTTGAACTGGTACGAGTTCGTTCAAATACACTGACTGACAGAGCAAATGCAACACCAAGAAGGAGTGGTTCGAAAGGGATGAAAGTTGGGGAAAAAACAGAGAGGGCACGGACGAATAATTGATGTTTATTTGAAACGGATATGCAGGTTACCCAATGCGCACGGCATCGACTCAGTAGGATGTAGGACCACCGCGAGCGGCGATGCACGCAGAAACACGTCGAGGTACAGAGTCAATAAGAGTGCGGATGGTGTCCTGAGGGATGGTTCTCCATTCTCTGTCAACCATTTGCCACAGTTGGTCGTCCGTACGAGGCTGGGGCAGAGTTTGCAAACGGCGTCCAATGAGATCCCACACGTGTTCGATTGGTGAGAGATCCGGAGAGTACGCTGGCCACGGAAGCATCTGCACACCTCGTAGACCCTGTTGGGAGATGCGAGCAGTGTGTGGGCGGGCATTATCCTGCTGAAACAGAGCATTGGGCAGCCCCTGAAGGTACGGGAGTGCCACCGGCCGCAGCACATGCTGCACGTAGCGGTGGGCATTTAACGTGCCTTGAATACGCACTAGAGGTGACGTGGAATCATACGCAATAGCGCCCCAAACCATGATGCCGCGTTGTCTAGCGGTAGGGCGCTCCACAGTAACTGCCGGATTTGACCTTTCTCCACGCCGACGCCACACTCGTCTGCGGTGACTATCACTGACAGAACAGAAGCGTGACTCATCGGAGAACACGACGTTCCGCCATTCCCTCATCCAAGTCGCTCTAGCCCGGCACCATGCCAGGCGTGCACGTCTATGCTGTGGAGTCAATGGTAGTCTTCTGAGCGGACGCCGGGAGTGCAGGCCTCCTTCAACCAATCGACGGGAAATTGTTCTGGTCGATATTGGAACAGCCAGGGTGTCTTGCACATGCTGAAGAATGGCGGTTGACGTGGCGTGCGGGGCTGCCACCGCTTGGCGGCGGATGCGCCGATTCTCGCGTGCTGACGTCACTCGGGCTGCGCCTGGACCCCTCGCACGTGCCACATGTCCCTGCGCCAACCATCTTAGCCACAGGCGCTGCACCGTGGACACATCCCTATGGGTATCGGCTGCGATTTGACGAAGCGACCAACCTGCCCTCCTCAGCCCGATCACCATACCCCTCGTAAAGTCGTCTGTCTGCTGGAAATGCCTCCGTTGACGGCGGCCTGGCATTCTTAGCTATACACGTGTCCTGTGGCACACGACAACACGTTCTACAATGACTGTCGGCTGAGAAATCACGGTACGAAGTGGGCCATTCGCCAACGCCGTGTCCCATTTATCGTTCGCTACGTGCGCAGCACAGCGGCGCATTTCACATCATGAGCATACCTCAGTGACGTCAGTCTACCCTGCAATTGGCATAAAGTTCTGACCACTCCTTCTTGGTGTTGCATTTGCTCTGTCAGTCAGTGTATTTGAACGGGTTGTTCACGTGAGCATACTGCACGTTAGAGGACGAAGTCCTACGCCAGCACCATCTATTCTAAAATGTATGTACTAGCTCGCGCCTGGTTCATTTGAACGACTTCGTTCATTGAACGAAGTGCCGCGAGAGCTGTTTCCATTCGGACGGCACAAACTACTCGTTCATTTGAACTACCTCGTTCGTTTGAACGACAAAATAAGCTCGCACATAAATGGCCAATGGCGTGTTGTGTTAATGTCACATGACAGCACATCTCCTCTCACAATTCTCAACTGGCGGCGGCACTGTGCATTAGATACTTGTTTTCTGTTCGTGCTAGGAGCTCCGAAAGACGACAATCAAATTCCAAGTTCGCAGAATGTCGTACTTGCCTGCTAGCTATAACTGAGCTCATGTTTGTTCGAGTCCGGTCTTATGTAAGATACGGTCCACAATACACACAATGGGGTGACAATATCGCTGATTTACCTCTTAAAACATTACGAAAAAAATTAAAACGTGTTTATAGTCTGGCACTTACGTACTGTAAGCGTTCTATAATACACGACAGTTGTGGGAATTATACACGGGCACTGGTAAACAAATACTTTGTCTACACACAAAACAATCAATGTCAACAACATGAGGCACAACGAAATCGCACGCACTTGGAGCGGAGTAGCAAAATCATGTTATCACATGGTAACCGACACGAGACTAGGGTATTGTATTCAGTACGCATAGGCGTAGAAGAATAGTAAACTAAAATAACAACATATGTTAAAATTGTTCATACCACACAGAAAACGCTCATAAATTTCAAAGTGCCCAAATACGACAGCCTCTTGTCAGAAGATTTACTGGCACGTAAAAGAACTCCTGCGGGATAGAATTTCGGCACCTCGACGTCCATGGAAATCGTAACAATAAATTGGGGCCGTTAAACAGTTCAGATATTACTGTTCAGAAATAATAGCTGCTGAACCCTTTTTCGTGTGAGACGATTCCTATTCTCGGTTACTATCTGCCCTGTCCAATGTGTAATGATGTCTAAAAGAGATGTATGTAGTAATGGTTAAAATTAGGTGGTGATCGACAGAAAACTACAGAAGTTCACACCGGTAATGTCAGTCATTACTCCCCTTATTACAATGTAATATTAATGGAAATATTAAGGGAATTGGATTTGGAACACCAATAGAACATATCAAAAGTTAACGGGCTTCTGATAGATTCACTTGCATACATCCCACCTTCAGTGGGTAGGGCTTGACACATCCCAATCTGATGAGTGTAGTGTCAGGCATAAGGGAAAAAAACTGGTTTTATAGAGTAAACACTTGAAAAGACTTATTTCCAGCATTGTAATATTAGTTAGTTATTCAGGAGCATTCTTTATTAACAGCTCTTTAACAGCTAAAAAGGACAATTATCACCTTATAGAAATGTGTTCCCGTGGATAAAACCAGTAAATAGCTACTTCTCTCTCAAACTCAAACAGCTGATTCATACGCCGAGCTTCAAATAGCGTAAGAGGTGCGGTGCAATCGTTCATGGTAAGGGACGATGAAGACCTAAGCAAGCACCATCTATCGTAAATATACGTACCAGCTCGCACCGCTATGCTGTTGCTAAGATGCTCATGATAAACTACTTCGTTCATTTGAACGACTTCGTTCATTGAACGAAGTGCCGCGTGAGCGCTTTCCATGAAGACAGCACAATGAATGAGTTCGTTCATTGAACGAAGTACCGCAAGAGCTGTTTCTATGCAGACAGCACAAATGAACTACCTCGTTCATTTGAACGACAAAATAAGCTCGCACATAAATGGCCAATGGCGTGCCGTGTCACGTGACAGCACATCTCTCACACTTCTCACTGGGGGAAAAGGAGTTATACAAAATTAGAGAGTTTATCTGTCTCGCCGTCTCTCGTAGATACCATTTCTGTGCTGTTTCTATGACATCACCTCATGAACTACCGCGTTCATTTGAACTACTTCATTTGAACGACTCAAGGCTATGAACGGTATGTAATGAACTAGTTCAAGCAAATGAACTAACTGGATCCATCCCTAGCCGCGAGTATTTGTTGAGTGGATCCGCCTGACTTGCTGGATAACAGTTGAGTGAATGAAAGAATGAATGGGATGAATGAGCGGATTATTGCATTTACGTCACTTAAGTGTATTTTACTTTAGGTATTTTAAAATTAAGGATTCTATTATTGTCATTTTAATATTATTACTATTGTTTTTGCTGTTAATATTATCTGTGTTATTTGTATTTGTAAGTACTGTATAAGTTATGTGCATGTATACTCTTCTAGTGGTTAAGTGTAAGAGAGAGTCTTGAGTTCTAACTTCGCCACCAATAATGGCACTATCTATCTATCTATCTATCTATCTATCTATCTATCTATCTATCTATCTATCTATCTATCTATCTATCTATCTACCTATCTATCTATCTATCTATCTATTGTTTTGTCTTGATTCGGGTCCATCAGTATAGGAAAATCTGTGGTTAAGAGAACATTACAAGAGTTGGCTGCACTGATAAACAAGTGACGTCACTCTTATCCCTCAGTATATCTCGAATTTTCTCATTGGTTGTTAGACATAGAGACTTTTGAAAGTAACTGGTGGTGAGTATTGAGGATTTTGAATTTAACAGTGTTTTTTAAAGTAGCTCCTTCTATGTAACTCAGCGAGTTTTGAAACTCAGAAGTTCACCAACCGATCGAACTCATTCTTGGAAATCAACTGCTATGCTTATCTCAATTCCAAAAAAGTAGCCTTTAGGGAGTTTTGAATCTAGAGGATTTAAATATCTTCAAAATGTAAACAGGGATTCTGCAAATTACGAAAGTAAATAATTTGTTTGGCTGAAAATTTTCCCGCATCATTTGCAGATATCCGGCTCCATGGCTAAATGGTTAGCGTGCTGGCCTTTGGTCCAGGGGTTCCGGGTTCGATTCCCGCCCGGGTCGGGGATTGTAACATTCCGATGGCTTGAGGGCTCCATCCTCACAGACCTGCGCCATGCGTCTCCGGAGGCCACACGCTATTATAATTTTCATTATTTGCAGATTTTCATGGTGACAATAAGTACCGATCCAATATAACAGATTACTACTTGAAAATTACGTATTGGTATTTAGAAATCTAACTTAAATATCAGCCTACAACGCCTTGTGTAACGTGGCCCTTCGTAGTAAAATCATTTCGGTAACAAGGATGGCGTTGGCGATCGAACACACACTTGGAAATCAACTGCTATGTCTTTAGGGAGTTTTGAATCTAGAGGATTTAAATGTCTTCAGAAGTAGTTAGTGCAAAGTAAATCGCCATTCATAAAGACAGACGACCTGACTTTAAGTACTTCAAAAATATTCAACCGGCCCCGTGGTGTAGGGGTAGCGTGTCTTACAAATGACATCAGATTTCTTGAACGTTTCTAGTTGTGTTCACAGGCAATTTCACCACAAAGAAAACGTTTTGGTCCTACCGATACATTTCTATAAGTTACCTCGGCTTCTTAGAAAAAAAACGTATAAATAGTTCATGGGGCAAGAAAGCATTAATATTTTTGTCCTTCAGTTGGGTTTATACGTCTGACACGTTGGCTAAGTGGTCAGCGTACTTGCCTTCGGTTCAGAGGGTCCCGGGTTCGATTCCCGCCCGGTCGGGGATTTTAACCTTCATTGGTTAATTCCAGTGGCTCGGGAGCTGGGTGTTTGTGCTGTCCCCAACGTCCCTGCAACTCACACGCCACACATAACACTATCCTAAACCACAACAACACACAGTTACCTGCACATGGCAGATGCCGCCCACCCTCATCGGAGAGTCTGCCTTACAAGGGCTGCACTCGGCTAGAAATAGCCACACGAAATTATTATTAATCCAAGGTCAGTCCGGTGGTATTTGAATATGACAGCCTCGTGTCGGTAGATTTATCGACACTTAAAAGAATTCCAGTGGAACAAAATTCCACTACAGCAGAATCTAAGGAAACCGTAGAAGTAGTTAGTGCAAAGTAAATCGCCATTCATAAGATTGACGACCTGACTTTAAGTACTTCAAAAATATTCAACCGGCCCCGTGGTGTAGGGGTAGCGTGCCTGTTTATTACCCGGAGGTTCTGGGTTCGATTCCCGGCCAGGTGAGGATCTGAGGGATCGTGAGATATCGGTCTAGAACACCAAGAAAAGTGGCCGACAGAATTCGTCGTGCCGACGGACACCACCTAGTTTTCTGCAGGCCTTCGGGCTGAGCAGCGGTCGTTGGTAAGGACTGTTGAGCTGTGGGGTTTGTTTATTAATTTATTCACATACGTTGAACAACTGATACAGATCACACGTTTTTGTATTTGTGAAAAAATGAAAACTATGAAATATAACAGTGGACACATAAATTATTCTCATACATAGGAAACCAACGGGGAAACTACCTCACCCTTCATTTCCCTAGTACGCCTCTTCAGTGACACCTACGCCATCTATTACAGCTAAGAGTGAACCTGTTGAGGATCCAACCAGCCTTCGGGCTGAATACGCAACATACATACATACATACATACATACATACATACATACATACATACATACATACATACATACATACATACATACATACATACATACATACTGTACCCTGATGAGATAGGCTCTATCTTTCATGATTTGATTTTGATACGAGAAATACTGATAAATAGGAATATTAAATGAATACAGCGTCAGTTTTGTGCGGACGGGATAATTTCAACATAGCTAGACATATCGCGACTGTCCGTCGCCACAGTGTAAGCTTGTCATTAAGGGGAAAATGTTTCTTGGCCAGAAGATAAGAGGATTAAAGCTAGAGCTCACAACAACGAAGTAATGACTTCGAGGAAGTGAAAGAGTATATATTTCGGACCAAGGGCGAGCAGATGTATCACCAATACCGAGAATGTGACGTGCCAGTTTTTCCACGCCCGAGGCATTTGGTGTTGTCAACGTTACAAGGAAGAGATTTCAAACTAACCGAAGCGGTGTTGACCAATGAGAAAATGTATCACAGGCCCGCAGATAAACCAACATAAGAAAAACTCAGAGTGAACTCCAGTTAGCTTCTCCGATAACAATAATTAAATTATTCCAACCGCATAATTGAATAGAGGGGATTTTTGTGATATCATTCCCATGTTGATTAATTGTAATCGTAAAAAATTAAAGTAATGAATTCGTGGAAATGACCCACGCTATCTCGCCATTGGTCGAGATGAGCACGCCATCAGGGACGCCGAGTTAGCGCGCGAAAGGTGGAGGACAGAAATTAAGTGATATTTCCATGATCACCGAACGATAGGAGTTTAGAATACGACACATGAATGTGTATCGCCAGTGTATTAAGTAGGATAAAGCAAGAGATCCAAATCCGCCTGCATATGCCGATTTAGGATAACCAACCCCCCTCTCCAGGAGTTGACCGCGGATGACCCCGGCGGGAAATCATATCTTCCATAAAAGTCCAGTAGCGAACCTCACATCACTCAGTTCTTACCAGTCACCAGTCATTATCGGTCACCAGTCGTGTCAGTCGTATGAAGTAGTTGAGACTCTGACACGTTGAGTCTGTAAGTCAGTACCTCGGGACGCATTCGAAGTCAGTTAAAGCTGAAAGTGCGTGAATTATTAGGAGAATGAATACGAACAGTGAAATTATCCATAGTACCGAGTGTAACTAATCAGTACAACTGTATGTTGAATTTAATCAATGTCAGGTGATTAAATAATAAATAACTAACGGAACGCCGATAGTACCTTTGGAAGGCAGTGTGCGGAGCCTGAAGTAAACACCTCAAGATAGACGGTGAATAACTATCCGAGCAGGGAACCATAGGAGCTAGGCGATTATCAAGACGGCTTAGAAATAAACCAGGAAGTGCCGGTTGAAGACGCGATACGCGCCGGTTCAAATGAACGACATTTCGTCGTAATGTGCCACGACGTGTGTTTCGGGCGTATATGAAGATTATATTGTGCGAGTGTCAGGGGTCTAGGAGCACCTATAAGTGTTTTTTTTGTTATTAGTATTCCTGTGTAAAATAGTGTAATAAGGTATTAATCATGGGTAGTCACCCAGAAGTGTTTTATTGTGTTAAATTTGTATTGTGCGACATGATGGACGAGTAGATCACCATGGGGCCGTAAGGCCTATATCTCATCCGCTACGAGACAATGGAATTCTACATAGGAATGAGTACACAATTTTGATATCTGGGGAATATTATCGCGACTAAACGGGGTTCAGTGTAAATTAATTATGGTTACTTAACATGGTCCGCTTCCCGAGTCCATGATTTTATTTTTTTGTTAGACGGACGAACTAATTTATATTAACGTAATAATGGGTTAGATTAATTAATTTGAGTATTTGTTTGTTGTATATAATGTAAATATGGGATATATTTCTTTCAATTAATGCATGCTGTTTGTAATACTTTGACTTAAGTTCAATTCAAGTGTTAAATTCCTTTTTTGTGCTAACCCATTTATTTGATTTCATTCACTGCGGTGATCATTTGTATTTTAATTAGGAATAATTTCTATTAGACAGCCAGATTATGAAAGAGCCAGAGTATGTAAGATTTGTGTTGCGTACGGAAGGTCATTAAAATACTAATAATAATCATGTTTGTGAGTCGACAAAGGAAAGTTAAATAATAATAATAATAATATTTGGGCGTGTGCAAGTTAAAGTATAATAATAATAATGACGGTGCTTCGCGAGTTAGCCAGTGCAAATATAATAATCAATGTGGAAATGACATGTAGCGTTAAAGACTTTCATTCGCGTAGTCAGTTTGATTTTACGTAAATTTTTGATTTTACGTTTTTGGACTTTAATTTAACCATTAAAATTTTGTTTAAAAGCGATATAGGCACGTGAATTAGAATGGTCACGATATGTTAAAAGCCCAGAATGATTTGAGCCCATATTTAGAGTTGGAAGTCATGAGGGACGAATATCCGGCGTGAAATAAATTGAGCCGTATTGTTTGTAATGATGAAATAGATGAATCTCAAGGCCTAAGATGATATAAAATACAGATGCCGGTGTTATTAGTGGTAGAATCCACGCACCGAGGATTAATTTATGAATTAAATGTTTGAAGAGTTCCGATGAAAGGAAATGGACTTCAAATTGGAAGGAATAGTTTAGCAATCGCCGGCATTGGAGGTATTTGCCCAGCCGCGATTTGCCATAGGTTGTGAGATGTGTCTTGGGAGGACAGGTGTCCCCATATAAAATTAACGGCAGTACGAAAGTGAAGGTGCGGTCCCGAATACCGTGTTGTCCCGACCGATATAAAGCAGATCTTAGTGGTTCATAACGGGATTTAACATATGTGACTAAATTCTAAAGAGTGGAAATTAACATATCATCTTTCCATTTTTAATAATAATAATAACAATAATCATACTCCAAGTGAATCTTGTCTTAAATCAAGTGCTTAGTGCCAAGATAAATCGGAATCGTAAAAGGGGTTATGCGTTAAACATATTAAGAGTGAACTACCGTGTAACAGGCGAAATTAATTTTTTTTAAATTAATAATAATAATAAATAAAAACTAAGCTACTTTTTTTTTGAAGAATTTACTTTTCTTATATTTTGGACATAATAATGATGTTGGGAGTTGAAATGAAAAATTTGAGATTTTTAACTAATAATAATAATACATAAAATAGTTGAAGGAGAAGAAGAATAACCAATGAAGCTACTTTTTTTTATTTTTATTTTTTTGATGAAAATAATAAGAGCGAGAAGTTGAAGTATTATAGCGAGGATGATTACGGGTTACGATAATCACGATTTCCACTATTAATAATAATAATAATAATAATAATAATAATAATAATAATAATAACGAAAAGTTGAAGGAGAGTACTTGCAATAGTAATTTGAGAATAATAATTATGATGAAAGGAAATTAAGATATTTAATGGGCGATGATTCATTGTTACGAATATCATAATAATAATAATAATAATAATAAAATATATATGAGGAAGCTGATCATTATATTGTGCGGATAAATTAGGAGGAAGAACGACCCTTCGTTTGAAACGTCGGCAAGGGTTGGCATATAATCATCCCGGATGACAAATGATAATAATCAAATACAGGATTATAATTGAAATTAATGATAATAATAAAATTAATTGATGATAGTCAAAGAATATGATAATGATCAGATAAAGAATGGTATGATATTATTTAATAATCATAGGAGGATATGATAGGGACAGTCATCCTGTGTCGAACTGCTCTGAACCAGATGTTGGGTTTTCACGGGGAGATTGTTAGCAGTAGATACGTAAATAACCCACGGACGGCACATGTTTTCATGGTCAGAGCATAGTAATGAACCTTTCCGTACGTCTTGTCGTATTGACAAGTGTAAATATTAAAGTAGCTTTTGAGTTAATGAACTCTACCTGGTGTGTTTGTGAATCTGGAAATAATAGGCTAGAGTTTGTCCGTATTATAAATTCCCGTTTTTTCGAGGCGATAACATTTTCCAAGGTGGGTGTCCGGCTCACCAGAATGTACATACCGGAAGTGTCTCATGTCCAAACGGAACGAGGAGACGACAGTAAAAAGTTACTGTCGTGCCTTCGTCTCCGAAAGAAGATCTCCAGCGGTGAAACGTCCAATCATACGGATGTGAATTCGATCCCCAGTAACCTATTGGGGCGAATTCACCAGATGTTTTACACTACCAGAGTAGTGAGGTAAAATCCAATTATTATGTCATTTATTTTTCAGGATGAAAGTGTCCCAATGTAAAATTGTCATCATGTGTAGTATGCAAAATAAGTGAATAAATTGCTCTTCATTGCAATTTCAATAGGAAACAGTTTCCATATCTTTTCATTGTAGTTAGTCCAGTATGCCCATGGAATTTAAGTTGTCACTTCCCAGTCCTATTGTGGAGTCAAAATTTTGTATCCATGAACGAGTCGTCCCCCGTAACCTTAAATTTGCATGCCCCGTTCATCCCTGTGTTCATTTGATGCGCCGAGATATATTTTTTTTATTTTCTTTATAAAATATTTTTTATCGTTTTCGAACTGATCACCCATGAGATAAATGCTAGTCTGGGACTCAGGAGGTGAGCGGGTGCGATACATACATACATACATACATACATACATACATACATACATAGTCATAATGGAAGTTGTAGATATTCAGAAAGTACTTGTCCTGAAATATGGTGTTGAATAAGAAGAGGATAATAAGATATTATGTTTTTTTTAATAAGACGTGCCGGTACTCCACATTATAGAAACTTGCACATTCCGATGTACCCTCGCGGTCACCAGACCCCGTCTTCACCGCGTCTATTTTCGGTACTAGTTTTGTTTTACAGGATCACAAGTAAATTTCACAATTCCTACTTCTTCAGCTTTATTCCTTGGAATTGAGCCTTTATGGACTACGATACAATATAACTGATGCTCATTGTTCGTCTGCCGCCTTTGACATCCTGCCAGTATCTCAGCGCTTTCTTCCGTTCTCTGTTAAAGGACCTCTCCACCTTGTGGGTTCTGTTTCCACCATGAATTCCTGATAGCCCACGTCTCTCAGGTCTTTCTCACACTCTTGGAACCATCTCAACTTAGATGCATTTCGTTTCAGAACATTACACATTTTCTTTGTGAGCTGGTCGTTATTGATAAGGAAGTGGTGCCCGCAAAACAGCAATATTCTATTTCTCACTGTTGTTGTCTTGCCGTGTATTTCTTCACTGTATTTCAGTCGAACCTGCCCGTCCAAGATCTTCCATAGTACCTTGAGCCTTCCTTATTGACTAAAGGTAACTTCCAGGAATTATTTGACCCACTTTTAACAATGTTTGCACTGATTTAACTTAGAGTTATTGAAAACTCACATGAACACATGCAAGAAGTGATTGTCTGACACTGGAAAGTGAACACAACTTCCTGTTTCCGGCTACGTTATCTACCTATGAAGAATGTAAGCATGGCGAGAGTCAAAACTGAAAATTCAGTTCGTGATCACACTACCATTAGCTGGAATATTTATAATAAATTGCTCTGTCAAGAAATCGCTGTTTTATCCATCTTGGGAAAAGAAGGTGCCTGGTACTTCGTACCTTTGTGTACCGGAAGAAGAAATCACTGTAAACCTCAGCGGTTCATATTATTTAAGCATTTTATTGGAAGACTAATTTTGGTGAAGATGTTTCAAAATCAAGGGAATGCATTCATATTTAAACAACACCATGTGAGTATTTCAGAACTCTGTTTCAATCCATTCCAATACTGCCCAGTCCGAGTGGAGATTAAGCTCAAATTCTGCGTACTCGAAGTAATCAATTAGCCACTCATATGAAAACTAATATAAACAGATGGTAAATGAATTGCTTGAAGGTTACTGCTCTCAGCTTGTCTTGGTTTTCATACTGCTGTAATGGAATTAATTTCCTTTGGCTTATTGCATTAGAATTTAATAAGGGAATGCTGCAAGGTATTTGCTCATTTTACGCTGTTAACCCTTCAAGGTAATGAATTATTTCATGCTACGTGTATTGCGGTTGTTATGTCAAATATCCCCGCTGCGGAGAGGAAGAATTATGAGAAGTCTGTATTGCAATCATAAGTTAAAGAAAATTGATACTTGATCAAAACACTGTCAATAAAGCAAGGAAGTTACTATGAATAAACAATAAATGAATTAATACTTTGTTAAACAGGGAGTTAATAAGAAATAAGTCCCAGCCATTACTGTGGTTATAAGAGGCCCAGCGATGATCGATTCCTTTCTTGTTCTTAGATGTATCGGGAACCAACGACACCTACAGATACCGCCGACCACACGCGATATCCAACCCGCCCCCTTGGGACTAACCGACAGTAACACTGAAGTCAGTAAGATAAATAAATTACCTGATTAATGGGCAAATTACTTCAATGTTTGGCCCCTTAAAATAACAATCAATCTTCCTCATGAGAAGCACAATGATTAATTGAATTAATTAATATGTTTGGAGCCTCCATGGCTCAGGCGGCAGCTAGACCGGATTTTCACCGCTGGGTTCCGTGGTTCAAATCCGCGTAAATCCATGTGTGATTTGTGCTGGACAAAGGGGAGGCGAGGCACGGTTTCCTCCTGGTATTTCGGTTTTCCCTTTCACCTTTAATTCTAAGAACACTCTCCAATATAATTTCATTCCATCTGACAGTCATTTTTGCTCCAGAGGAGTGCGACAGGCTTCGGCAGCCGGCAAAATTCTTATTCTCGCCGCTAGATGAGAGCTTCATTCATTCCATTCTTGACCCGGTCGAATGATTGGAAACAGGCGGAGGATTTTCAGTTTTACTTGATTAATGGGCAAATTACTTCAATGTCCGGCCACTTAAAAAACAATCAATCTTCATCATGAGAAGCGCAATCATTAAATTATTTAATTAATTTTTACTTTTTTACAATTGGTTTTACGTCTCACCGACACAGATAGGTTTTATGGCGACGATGGTATAGGAAAGACTTAGGAATGGAAAGGAAGCGGCCGTGGCCTTAATTAAGGTGTGAAAATGGGAAACCAGGAAAAACCATCTTCAGGGCTGCCGACAGGTATCTCCTGGATGCGAGCTCAAAGCTGCGTGCCCTTAACCGCACGCTCAAATCGCCCAGGTATTTCATTAACAAATACGTTCGAAGCCTGCGTGGCTTAGGCGGTAGCGAGGCCGGCTTCTCACCGCTGGGTTCCGTGGTTCAAATCCAGGTCACTCCATGTGAGATTTTTGCTAGACAAAGAAGAGTAACAATCTCTAATATCATTTAATCTCTCAATTGTTAAATCATTACCCAGAGGAGTGCGACAGGCTTCGGCAGCCGGTACAATTCCTATCATCTCCGTTAGATGGGAGCTTCATTGATCCCCTTCCTGACCTGGCCGAATGATCGGAAGAAGGCTGTGAATTTTCAATAAATACATTGATAATTATTCTAGTAACTCCTTTTCTGGGCCACTGGCAGAGCGTAGGCTGCGGAAGTCAACTCTGGTAGCGGTAGTGGGATTTTTGAGGGTAGAAGAAGTTGTATGTTTGGTTAGGTCGGTGTAGAATTCAACAGGAAATATGTTTTTAAAAAGAAAATAGACCTACAGTAATTTATGACCACCAAGTATGTTAACGTACAATAACAAACTGTTCCCCTCATAATTATGTACGCAAATTACCAAATCGTATACTAAATATAATAGAGACTAGATATTACATAGTATCTTCAAAAGTGATTTTCCCTACGCAAGATACTTAGAATAACTCGCACATTTGCCATTTTTCGATATATTTGGTCACATTTGAGAATCTTATTGCCTTGTTATATACACCAATGATGATTAACATAAAAATGAATTAATATAGCCGCCTCTGTGGTGTAGTGGTTAGCGTGATTAGCTGCCACCCCCGGAGGCCCGGGTTCGATACCCGGCTCTGCCACGAAATTTGAAAAGTGGTACGAGGGCTGGAACGGGGTCCACTCAGCCTCGGGAGGTTAACTGAGTAGAGGTGGGTTCGATTCCCACCTCAGCCATCCTGGAAGTGGTTTTCCGTGGTTTCCCACTTCTCCTTCAGGCGAATGCCGGGATGGTACCTAACTTAAGACCACGGCCGCTTCCTTCTCTCTTCCTTGCCTATCCCTTCCAATCTTCCCATCCCTTCACAAGGCCCCTGTTCAGCATAGCAGGTGAGGCCGCCTGGGCGAGGTACTGGTCATACTCCCTAGTTGTATCCCCGACCAAGAGTCTGAAACTCCAGGACACTGCCCTTGAGGCGGTAGAGGTGGGATCCCTCGCTAAGTCCGAGGGAAAAACCGAACCTGGAGGGTAAACAGATGATGATGATGAATTAATATAAAATATGATTATGGTTAACATAATAATTTTAATTTTAATAGAACCAGATGTGTGCTGTCGAGTGCCGAAACGACAACTACATAGCCAGAGGGTTTCCGTATCACAGATAAGGCTTTTTGAGGATGATATTGTACTGAAGTCGTCTTCTTCTTCTTCTTCTTATCCTTCTTCCGCTATCCCCTCATCTGTACGTTCGTGGATGAAAACTGCGTCACACATGTGGATGTGGACCTGTTTTATGGCTGGATGCACTTCCTGGCGTCAACCCTATGTGGAGGAATGCCTATAGAGTACTGTAGTCAATAAGTTAAGACCTTGAGAACGCTTTGAGATGGAAAGCAGACAATATTATGATGGTAAAGGGGATGAAAAGGCAGGTTGTAAGTTTCATCAACAGGAAAAGTCCTTTGCTGTGTTGATGGGGATCATTGTAAGTACCTCGGTGTTGTGCCGTTTCACTATTCCAGAAATGTAGCTCAATCGAATTAAGACAAACGCGATGACTAGTAATACAGTTAAACACAATTAATAAATTATACAAAATGTCAAGGAAGTTGAGAGGAACGCAAAGTCGGAATAAATAAGATCGCGGTGTCAGTGACCAAGACAAAATAGATATTCGAATTGTTAAAACTATAAATGAAAAACTAACACAAGATAGTGGACGTGATACGAGGAAGAAGCTGAATAAATCGCATAATGTTTTTAAAAAATTATTAAAATTATTAAAAAGTGCTTACAACAGAAGAATGTATAAAAAGAATAATAAAATACCCGTAAAATATTAGAATACGCAACTTTAAATTAAATAGCAGCGGCATAGAAATACTGCAAAGACAAGGCCATGATTATGTTCAATATATTGCAGTATAAACGATTAACAACTAGTAAAGTCATTTGAAATATTGGAGATCTAAAAGCAATTGAAACTATACGAGGCAATATTAAGCGGAATCAAGTAGCTGAATGATGTTTGAAGGCTTTGAAAATGTTGTTGTGTCTCATCAATGTATTTTGTCATTTCAATCGAGCTTTTGAAGGAAACCATGGCTTGCTAAGAAGATTTGAGGTCGACTATCTGGATGATAACGAGCTGGACCGACATGGCAGAGATGACCCCTGGTTCCTGTTGACATTACGATGACCGGCCAGGCAGAATGACCAGAATCAATAACTGCGAAGGATGATCAAATAACATATTGAACCAATAATTCTACGATGAGAAAAATATTTTTTATTTTTCTGAATATTTATTTCAAATCAACAAGCTACTTTTATTTTTGAGGGCAGCCATGTTGCGCTCCCAAAGCCTCGCTGTCGCGTGGGAAAGATCTCACCCGCGGCAAGCTCGTGAAATACCGTGACACCTCGGCGGACTTCGAGTGCCCGATAATTCTCCAAATTCACGGAATTCTGCGTGACGAGAGATTTTGGCAATACAGTAAATAAAGAAATAAATAATGTAAATTATTCTTAAACCCTACGTGAAGACAGAGCCCCTAGGGTAAAACATAAATTCAGTTAAGCATAAGTACAAATCAGCGTCAGATCCGAGGACTAGCTCCACGTGCCAAGGTCAATGGATGAAGAAAACCCGCGAAACGCCCGGGCAGAAATAATTCATTTCACCTGTTGCGAGTGTGGTAAAATTATGAGATTAACACCCAAATAAATCACAAGTCTGTCCGGATTTCTGGAACAAGTCTCATAAAAATCGGTCTATTGGACGCGAAATTAGCAGATTACGCAATCAAGCTTAGTAGTGTGTGTAGCGTCCCTCATAAGACTATAAAAGGAACCCCCCACTGCATATTTTTCAGTGTCGATCTGGTTTTTGAAGCAGCGGGAGCTTACGCCCGTCGTCAGCAGAAAATTGTACGAGATTGATTTATGAATAACTTAGTACATGGTCGTGGCTGAGGTCCACATCTTCTGCTAGAAAGGGAAGATGATAGAAATTTTCTGAACTTTTGCCGACAAACTGTGAAAGCATAGGTGTCTGTTAAAGTACACAGCAGATTTTATTGTATCACCTCATGTGCGTTTGAAAGTGGTAAGAGAGTTGGGAAGCTAGTCAGAGTAGTTCTGATTTCGTTATCTGTTGAACACCTCTTATGTTGGGGTGACAGAGAGACCACTCTGGGAAGAAAGCAGACAGTCGCAGTTGACTGCAGAACGAGGGAGGTTTGTGGTACAAATTATAACGAGGAAAGTGCGTGATTTGTGTTGTAATTTAATATCGTGTGAAAAGGCAGTGTTTGTAAGATTGATATGTTGGAGAAGATGATGTTATTTGTACCAATGTGCGGCTAAAGGCACGAGGTCAGCTGGCGACAATGTAGCCAGAATACTGGGGATGACGCCATTTGCAGGTCTGTTTATATTTGTATTATGTTGTAGTTAGATTTTATTGTCTGTCCCAACAAATTTTTCAAGATGATTGTCGAGTTGATATTTGTAATTATTAGTCGAAAAGTGTTATAATTTTGGACAGCGTGTGAAAATTTTTGTTTGTAAATTTCACGTCAAGAAACTGTAAAATGCGACGTTTAAATCTGGTGTTAATGTTCTATGAGATATTGTCCAAAGTGAGGAAAATTAGGAGAGCTATAATGGTAAAATAGTCGTGGCGAATGTCTTAATTTCAAATATCAGTTGAATTCAGAAATGTTTGTCGATAATAATAATATTAATAATAATAATAATAATAATAATGTCTACCGCGGGATGAAGAAATTTTTCTATGTTAAAAGTGCATTTAACCAGTATATTTTACAAGGATAGCAGGCATTTAGAAAATTCCAGTGAAATTCGATAGAGTTATATTTATTCATGGGAAGTAAAATTTTGTGACATCGTGTATATCAATGATACGGAAAATCGTGGTGTGTTCTTGTAGTTTCGAGGTCCGAAAGTGTTGTAACAGTAAAGTAAAGAGGTGTATTTTATAATGGTTGTTGTTTTCACTAGAGGATTGAAATAAGAAAAGGGTCTTGGAAATATAAGAAAAATGGATTGCGAGCGAAGAATTTATATATGTGGAGATGAGAGGGATAGGAATATTGAAGGTGAAAGGGAGCCTGGATTTTAAGTGATACCGCTGGGATAAGGCGAGGAGAATGAGTTTGAGACAGGCTATGTTTGCCGAGGAAGTATTTGGGAAACAGGCTGTATTGTGACAGGCTGTAGTGTATTCCGCTACCAATCCGAAATTTGAGACGACTACTGTGTGAGGCACCGTAGATTTCTATTAAGATCCCAAGTGAAAACGACTTTAGTAAAGGTTAAAAATCTTGGTAGTAAAAGTCAGGTGACTAGGTACGTAAAGCCCGTATGAATATTAAGATAATGTGACCTCAAGGATAAAAGAGCATTTAGATTACATGGTTGGTGTTGTATTGAATTTCGTTTCACTGGATATGTCATTGATATAAATATTTGGAATTGACGGTAGGCGATTTGAGAGTTTCCAATGCGGTAGTGATGATTATTATTTTGAATACATCCACTAAATGGTAGACGTGTGTTGGGAATTATCATTGTTTCCCTAAAAACTTCATTGCACAGGCTGAGATTGTGTTTGAGTTGGAGAATTGTTAGTCACGTATATTTATTTTCGAGTTCACGTATTGTAACGAGATGGAGACTTACTGCATTTTCCGACTTGCATTCGTTTAATAGTAAGAGACGTGGTTCCGTGTGTGTTATTAGTCTGACCAGGTTTACATTTAAAATGTCAGAGTTTGTTTGAAATTGATAGTTCGCCTGATATGCTAGGGGATGCGTATTACGACCCATTTTTACGCCCGACCATAGATTTAGGACGTCACATGTTATCCTTGGAGTTATTGATGATGAGACGTCCTAGTTCACGCTCGACGATAGAATTTGGAAGGTATCATGTACATAGAGATTAGTGTTAGGATGTACAGATTTTAAGTGAGCCCGACGATAGGTCTGGGATGTTAGCTGTACATACTCAAGTCTCAGATTATATGTTTCTTTTGTTTCTGCGAAGTGACCTGGGTGAAGGTAGCATCCACAATAAAATATGAAATATGAAGAGGGTTAGATCGGTAGTAAATAGGCCAACTTGTGCGCAGCTCCAAACAGCTGGAAGGTGTTCCCTAAGATAACGGGGCCGCTATCGGCGAATGGGGGTTGCCCAAATATTGGATATCGACCTGATGGAGGTTAAATATTTTAATGCAGTTCTCCATGCGTGTTGAGTTTTAAATGACTTCGATATTTTATTTTATTTTACGGACTTAATTGTTTTGTCGTTCTGACGTCCGTTTCCTTTTGATAGTGTGCATATTTGACACTCAATATATTAGTGCGAGACTTGAGCTGCGAATGCGGTTTCGATTCGTCAGCCAGTAATATTATTTTATTTTCAATCTTTGTCGTACTTTCGTTTTATACGTAGTTGAATTCGATTAAGTGATCACTTTATAGGTAGTGTGTTGGGACAAAAAATAAGTAGATGGATCTGTAATGGTAGTCATTGTTTGGGAAAGGAAAGAATTCCTTTTGCTGTATTTTTCAATGTGGACTGGTAATTTTATTAAGCGTAACATAACCATTTCTAACCTGAAAATCGGTTTGATAATAATACTTTTCAAGTGATTTACCACTTTTTGTTTAACTTCACAGTTTGGCATTTCTTCTAAATGCGTAATGAATAAGTGTTTCCTGCATTTCGCAGTTTTGTTCCTTCAGAACGACGTAACGTAAGATCCTCGCGGATCATGTTGTTGTTGGTTCCTTCCGAACAGCTGTTTGGGTGATGCACATTTAGCATCGGGATTACCTTATCACTTAAGGGTGTCATGAAGGGCAAATACATGGTGGAATTTTATTTCAATTGTGAATGATGCTGTTAACTCGTAGTGAACACCATGCTTTCCCATAATATTTCGCAACCTATCCAAAGCAACTGATAGTCAATTTGGTTCGATTAAGGGTCCATTCGGCGGGTGTTCCGTATCCGTAAAGGGTATTCGACTGGTGGATAACCTTAATTGAGAGGAAATCAGGCGTTCTACTTGTTGAAAGTCAGATTTTCCACGGATCGTGTGGATTAATTCTCAGTTCTCGTTTGGAGTAATAGGTGCCCGGTTTTCAGGTCTTTCCTTTTTCAGTTTTTCAGTTTCGCTGTCCACTAATGTATTAATTTCTCCGAAGCAACTCTTCGATATTGTGAGAAATAAAACAACGCTATGCAATGTGACTGCGTTTGAAACATTCAATAATAAATGACTTATAATTTTTTTATTTCAAGTATTTATATTAAAATAATAATGTTGTCGTGTCATTTCGATTTTAATAAAAGTTAGTAAGCACATATTTGCTCCTCATTTCAAGTAGTTAAGCTCTATTCTGAACCCCATCGTTTGGTTAAGATCGTGACCGAATTTATTCCCGCAACGACCCATGATTTAAGAGTTCTATATTGTTCTACTGTAGCAGCTGTGGCCGACCAACGATGGAATGGTAAGTTCAAGGGTTCAATATATCATTCCGGAAAGCAACGGTAAAAGATAAGTTTCTTTAATAAAATATATATATCAATGAATAGTAACAAGGTCAGCACATTTGTAGTTAAAGACTACATATATAGATGTGTTTAGTGTGTGCAGAATGACTTAAATTATGTTAGATTCTCGCGAGTGAATATTTGTACCGATGATATAAGGGAATAGGTAGTCTTCATCAGAAATAAGACAAACCTCAGTTAGGGAATGTAATAAAGTGCTAATAATATTTCAATGAGAACAAAGAATCCCAATTAGCCATACCATATATGAAGTGTTTATTAGAGGAATAATTTTAGAATCTTCAATACGGAACGCCAAATGATATTATGATATGTAAAGGTTATATGTTACCATAATAAATTAGGACATATGTTAGATATGGATATAATGGGATACTGAAGACATGTTAATGTTATTTGAGAAGATATAGTTCCGATACTACGAACGCACTGCTTACATTTAAGTCCCTAGCAGTTGAACAAGTTATCGCATAAACATGTAACATGAAATATCTATTCGGAAACATATTGTTTTAATCTGTTGGCATGGGCTACAAGCACGTAACTTATGCGGAAAGTAAAATTAAACAGAACGCCTAGTGTTATAAGAAATAATCTGCTTACGTTTAAGTCCCTAGCAGTTGAACAAGTTATCGCATAAATATGTAACATGAAATATCGGTTCGGAAACATATTATTTCAATCTGTTAGCATGTAGCATGTTAGCATGTAGTTACTATGCAAGATAATTGCAAAATGCTGAATCGAAAAATATTGAGCTACACACATACTAGAGAATAGGACCTAAGTGTTCTATCTTATCAGAAGGGCAAAAAGGATAAAAGGTCTCTTCCTCTTCCTCCTCCTCCTCCTCCTCCTCCTCCTCCTCCTCCTCGTGACCACGTCCACCTCCTCCTCCTCCTCCTCCTGGGGATAAAGGGCTAAAGGGCTCCTCCTCCTCTACCACCTCACTGCGACCTCCTCCTCCTACAAGGAGTTAGCTGAAGTTAGTAGAATTTTAACAGCAGCAACATCCTCATCGCTTGTTATCTGCAAGAACGCTTCTACTTTGTTAAGTGTAGCAAATTAATCTCTATCGGTAAATGGTTTTCTGTTCAGAACCAAAGAAATTCATGCCACACATAACAGGGAATGGAACTCATGGGTCACGTCTTATCAGAAGGGCAAAAAGGATAAAAGGTCTCTTCCTCCTCCTCCTCCTCCTCCTCCTCCTCCTCCTCCTCCTCCTCCTCCTCCTCCTCCTGGGAATGAAGGGCTAAAGGGCTCTTCCTCCTATATCACCTCACTGCGACCTCCTCCTCCTAGAAGGAGTTACCTGAAGTTAGTAGAATTTTAACAGCAGCAACATCCTCATCGATTATCAGCAAGAATGCTTCTACTTTGGTAAGTGTAGCAAATTAATCTCTATCGGTAAATGGTTTTGTGTTCAGAACCGAAGAAATTCATGTCACACATAACAGGGAATGGAACTCAGGGGTCACATCTTATCAGAATTACCTAATAAAGAATAAAACCCCCGACGTATTAGTGGTGCAATGAGTTCCGTTTTTCTAACAGAAATCAGTATCTGCTTGATAGCTTTCCAAATTACAGCAGTGAGATTAGCGATGTTCTGTTGTTGGATTTTAAATTCCGCACTACAACATGCATAAGGTGGCATCCTTGAGGTTTAGCACCGTGAAGATTGCAGCAGTGAGATTAGGGATGCTCTATTGTCGTTAAAAGTGAGGTTGGGGTCTGTCAAGATGACAGCTGTCAAAAAAGCACGTGGCTTTGTTTACAAACAAGTGCACGTGCACGTGCATTTTGCAATTATCTTGCATAGTAGCCTCTCTTGCACAAGCTACATGCCTGTAACCCATGCTAAGAGATTGAAATAATATGTTTCCGAACCGATATTTCCTGTTACATGTTTATGCGAAAATATGCTCAACTGCTAGGGACTTAAATGTAAGCAGTGTATTTCTTATAGCACTAGGCGTTCTGTTTAGTTTCACTTTTCGTGTTTGCAATAAGAGAACAGGGTTTGAATCTATGTTTTTTCTATTGTAACTAAATCAGATTATCATTTACAGAACGAATTGGCTACCCAGTATGGTTTTATTCTGTACTTTTTGATTTTCGCACAAGACAAATGATAGAAAGCTAATCATTTGAAGTTGTACGTTTGATATATTCGTATTATCGCGTACCGAGCGAGTTGGCTACGTAGTATGGTTTTTGTTCTGTACATTTTGATTTTCGCACAAGACAAATGATAGAAAGTAAATAATTGGAAGTTGTACGTTTGATATAGACAAGACATTTAAAGTTGCACTTTCGTTGTATACATATTATCGTTTACCGAGCTATTTGACTGCGCAGTATGTGCACTGTCTTATGCATAAGACCGTGTTGTATGTTCGACAGAAATATAAAGCTATGCCTTGACCGAGCGGGAAGAGGAGGAGGAGGGCGTTATAACAGCCGCTATCTTGCAAACGCTGTTCAGAATTCTAGTCTTATTTTTTCTCTATTCGAATCCATCTTCTTAGAACAAAGGTATCCCTTGACATGTTCTAAACACATGTTGTATCGAGTACAGTGTTTTATTCTTGCCTTGTTATGTTTTCAACACAACACATCAATCAATGTTCTGATCACATGTTGAAGTTAACGACATCGACTACAGTGTTCGATTCTAGTCTTGTTATGTTTCAAACACTTCTTTTTGTAATCTGATCTTCTTAGAACAAATGTATCCCCTGACATATTCTGAACACATGTTGTATCAAGTACAGTGTTCGATTCTAGTCTTGTTATGTTTTAATCCCTTATTTAGTGATCTGAATACATCAAACAATGTTCTAAACTGATGCTGAAGTTAACGACATCGAGTACAGTGTTTGATTCTAGTCTTGTTATGTTTCAATCACTTCTTTTGTAATCTGAAAGTTTAAACATGCACAATTATGTTATCGCTGCAACACGTGCACACTCTTGCCTTCGCGATGCAGGTTTAAACTTGTTCGATAGAGATATAAAAATTATGCATTGATATAGGAGGAGGAGGAGGAGGAGGCGGAGGGGAGGAGGAGGAGGAGGATGAGGATGAGGAGGAGGCCTTAACAGCCTCTGTATAGCCACCAGTGTTTAAAGATGGCCGCTGACAGCTGTCAAAAAGACACTTAGGAGTTTTAAAATTACCTACCAACACATTTCAAATGTATGAGGTTTAGTGCTGTAAAGATAGCACTATGCTCTGTCGATTAAAGATGGGAGCTGTCAAATAAGCACGTGGAATTTTATAAATTACCCTCTACCACATGTATAAGGATGATGTTTTGTGGCGTTAAGATAGGAGCACGATGCGTTATTGTTTAAAGATGTTGGTTGACAGCTGTCAAAACCACGTAGATATTTCTTTCAAATTACCCGCCACCATATTTCAAAGGTAGTAGCTAAAGATGGCAGCATGTTGCTGTGTTGATTAAAGACGGCCGCTGTCAAAACGGCACGTGGAGTTTTCAAATTCTCCGCTACCACGTACCTAAGATAATAGATAAATATGGCAGCACGGTGCTCTGTTGATTAAAGATGGCAGCTGTCAAGAAACACGCGGAATTTTTCGCTTTGCCCGCTACCACATATCATTGGTAGTAGCTAAAGATAGCAGCACGATTCTTTGTTGATTAAACTTGCCAGCCGTCAAAAAGCACGTACCGGTAGCTTTGATTAAAAAAGGACGTTTAATTTCCAATTGCCGTCCACCGCATGCATAAAAGCAGCTGCCATCTTGCACAGTAGCCTCTAAGCTAGCTTTCTTCACAAGAGCCTGTGTGTACCAGCCATCTTGGGCAAGCACCCCTAGGCCGTCTCATATGAAGCTGTGTAGAGCCGCCATCTTGTAGAAATAAATAGCCGCCATATAGCGCAAGCATCCCTAGGGCGTCTCTTACGAGCCTATGTATAGCAGCCATCTTGTGCCAGCACCCCTAGGCCGTCTCAATAAGAAGCCGTGTATAGCCGCCATCTTGTAGAATTAGATAGCCGCCATCTTGCGCAAGCATCCCTAGGAAGTCTCATAAGAGCAGCTGCCATCTTGTGCAATAGCCCTTAAACCGTCTCATAAGAAAGTATGTATAGCCGCAATCTTGTAGAATTAGATAGCTGCCATCTTGCGCAAGCATCCCTAGGGTGTCTCATAAGAGCCTATGTATAACAGCCATCTCGCGGCCACCATCTTGCGCAAGCACCCTTAAGGCGTCTCATAAGGAGCCGTGTATAGCCGCCATCTTGTAAAATTGGTGTAGGGAAGGGCATCCGGCGATAAAACTGAGGTTAGGCTCCTACATGAGGTTAGACTTGCTGTCTTGTGCGTCAAAAGTTAGGTTAAGCCCCACCAAGATAGCATATGTGAGGTTAGGCTCGTGTCAGGAAGGGCATCCTGCTGTAAAACTGAGGTAAAGCCCCTCCATAAGGTTAGACTAGCTCTCTTACGCATATAAAGTCAGGATAACCCCTTCCAAGATGGCTGATGTGAGTTGAGGCTCGCTCTCTTAGGCGTCAGGGAGGGCATCCGGCTGTAAAACTGAGGTTAAGCCCCTCCATAAGGTTAGGCTAGCATTCCTACGCATAAAAAGTTAGGTTAAGCCCCTCGAAGATGGCGGATGTGAGGTTAGGCTTGCGCTCTATGTCAGCGCAGTCATTGAGGCGGAGGCTTCTCCCGAGAACGTGTCGAGGTAGAGGCGGAGGAGGCCTCTCCCGAGAGCCTGTGGAGGTGGACGGGCAGGAGGCCTCTGAGGAGGGCCCGAGGAGGAGGAGGCCGCAGAACCATCCACTTATACTACTCACTGAAAAATATACTATGCCTCAGAAAATAACTTAGAAAATGACATGTATGGTGTAGTTCACATGGTGGGTCATGGATTGGTTACCTAAAATGATCACTAAATCATCACTACGATGTCTTGACTGCAGTGAAGTTAACACTAACTATAATTATTAATATTCTATTTACATTCAATTTTTGGTGGTACTTCCGCTCCTAGAAGTATTCTTACTTGCATAGAAGAATTAAGACGGAAGCACTGCAAATCTCAGATTTGGGACCATTTCATGTGTTGGTAATGGCCGGGTGGCCGGCTTGGGTCTGCTGTCGTAAAGACTAGTTTTCTGTCGTCTCGGATAGAGCTCCCATCATGTGTGCCCACAAGTACGCCAACTTAGTCAAAAATAAGAAAATCGCCCAGTTTCAAATTGCCACGGCGTGCGCCCGTAACCTTACTTTTTATCACTTCGCTACTTTTGTCACATTTTAGCAAGACTTTAGGGAATGCTGAAGGAATGTTGGCTGCTTAGTGGCCCTAATATGGGGCCTTTTGCACCCAGAACCCCTTTGCTTGCCTCCTAGCTCAATGGGCTTCTCACTGCCGGACCTAATCAATCCAGCCCACTGCCTAAGTTGAAGCTGTTGACGTCGTCCGCATCGGGCCATGTTTCATCTATAACCTATGTTTCGCAAAAGCTGAACGGATGCTTTACCAAATATTTGTGTGAACTATAACTTGTATGACAGGTAAGAAGTAGGTAAGAACTAACCTCCCCACTTCACCGTGGCTGACGATCCAGCAGTGACAGTTGGTACAGACAATACGGACGGTCACATGACAGAGAAGACTTTGAGTAATGCAGGAAAATGAGGAAAAACGTTAAGCAGCTAATTAGAAACAGAAAATGCCTCTACGTTCAGCAGCTAGAGACAAATAATGATTTAGCCCAAACCTGGAAAAAATCTACGATTTGTAAGTATAGGCAAAACCGTAGAGGTGAACATCCCCATCATGTCTGTAGATACTTTAAATGATGATTTTTCTCAGCCTAAAATAGTGTCTGTTTCACTACCTGTTAACCCCTAAGCTCCGTATTGCACACATATCCCGAATTAGTATAAAAATATAGAAATATTTTTATTTAGTATTTGGTCGATAAGACGGCCAGTACTGCGTAGGTTTCACTTAGGCGGAAAGCAGGACCAATATAAATTTTGGGGACCGAGACTCAAGCTCTGTCACGAGTCTTAAGGCACGTTCTAGGACAAGGCAA